>NC_056669.1:29841637-30151465 GCF_018350195.1 Panthera tigris
CCATCAACCCTCAGTTTGTTCTCAGTTTTTAACAGTCTCTAATGCGTTGGCTCTCTCCCACTCTAACCTCTTTTTTTTTTTTTTTCCTTCCCCTCCCCCATGGGTTTCTGTTATGTTTCTCAGGATCCACATAAGAGTGAAACCATATGGTATCTGTCTTTCTCTGTATGGCTTATTTCACTTAGCATCACACTCTCCAGTTCCATCCATGTTGCTACAAAAGGCCATATTTCATTTTTTCTCATTGCCACGTAGTATTCCATTGTGTATATAAACCACAATTTCTTTATCCATTCATCAGTTGATGGACATTTAGGCTCTTTCCATAATTTGGCTATTGTTGAGAGTGCTGCTATAAACATTGGGGTACAAGTGCCCCTATGCATCAGTACTCCTGTATCCCTTGGATAAATTCCTAGCAGTGCTATTGCTGGGTCATAGGGTAGGTCTATTTTTAATTTTCTGAGGAACCTCCATACTGTTTTCCAGAGCGGCTGCACCAATTTGCATTCCCACCAACAGTGCAAGAGGGTTCCTGTTTCTCCACATCCTCTCCAGCATCTATAGTCTCCTGATTTCTTCATTTTGGCCACTCTGACTGGCGTGAGGTGGTATCTGAGTGTGGTTTTGATTTGTATTTCCCTGATAAGGAGCGACGTTGAACATCTTTTCATGTGCCTGTTGGCCATCCAGATGTCTTCTTTAGAGAAGTGTCTATTCATGTTTTCTGCCCATTTCTTCACTGGGTTATTTGTTTTTCTGGTGTGGAGTTTGATGAGCTCTTTATAGATTTTGGATACTAGCCCTTTGTCCGATGTGTCATTTGCAAATATCTTTTCCCATTCCGTTGGTTGCCTTTTAGTTTTGTTGGTTGTTTCCTTTGCTGTGCAGAAGCTTTTTATCTTCATAAGGTCCCAGTAATTCACTTTTGCTTTTAATTCCCTTGCCTTTGGGGATGTGCCGAGTAAGAGATTGCTACGGCTGAGGTCAGAGAGGTCTTTTCCTGCTTTCTTCTCTGAGGTTTTGATGGTTTCCTGTCTCACATTCAGGTCCTTTATCCATTTTGAGTTTATTTTTGTGAATGGTGTGAGAAAGTGGTCTAGTTTCAACCTTCTGCATGTTGCTGTCCAGTTCTCCCAGCACCATTTGTTAAAGAGACTGTCTTTTTTCCATTGGATGTTCTTTCCTGCTTTGTCAAAGGTGAGTTGGCCATACGTTTGTGGGTCTAGTTCTGGGGTTTCTATTCTATTCCATTGGTCTATGTGTCTGTTTTTATGCCAATACCATGCTGTCTTGATGATGACAGCTTTGTAGTAGAGGCTAAAGTCTGGGATTGTGATGCCTCCTGCTTTGGTCTTCTTCTTCAAAATTACTTTGGCTATTCGGGGCCTTTTGTGGTTCCATATGAATTTTAGGATTGCTTGTTCTAGTTTCGAGAAGAATGCTGGTGCAATTTTGATTGGGATTGCATTGAATGTGTAGATAGCTTTGGGTAGTATTGACATTTTGACAATATTTATTCTTCCAATCCATGAGCAGGGAATGTCTTTCCATTTCTTTATATCTTCTTCAATTACCTTCATAAGCTTTCTATAGTTTTCAGCATACAGATCTTTTACATCTTTGGTTAGATTTATTCCTAGGTATTTTATGCTTCTTGGTGCAATTGTGAATGGGATCAGTTTCTTCATTTGTCTTTCTGTTGCTTCATTGTTAGTGTATAAGAATGCAACTGATTTCTGCACGTTGATTTTGTATCCTGCAACTTTGCTGAATTCATGTATCAGTTCTAGCAGACTTTTGGTGGAGTCTATCGGATTTTCCATGTATAATATCATGTCATCTGCAAAAAGCGAAAGCTTGACTTCATCTTTGCCAATTTTGATGCCTTTGATTTCCTTTTGTTGTCTGATTGCTGATGCTAGAACTTCCAGCACTATATTAAACAGCAGCGGTGACAGTGGGCATCCCTGTCGTGTTCCTGATCTCAGGGAAAAAGCTCTCAGTTTTTCCCCGTTGAGGATGATGTTAGCTGTGGGCTTTTCATAAATGGCCTTTATGATCTTTAAGTATGTTCCTTCTATCCCGACTTTCTCAAGGGTTTTTATTAAGAAAGGGTGCTGGATTTTGTCAAAGGCCTTTTCTGCATCGATTGACAGGATCATATGGTTCTTCTCTTTTTTTTTGTTAATGTGATGTATCACGTTGATCGATTTGCGAATGTTGAACCAGCCCTGCATCCCAGGAATGAATCCCACTTGATCATGGTGAATAATTCTTTTTATATGCCGTTGAATTCGATTTGCTAGTATCTTATTAAGAATTTTTGCATCCATATTCATCAGGGATATTGGCCTGTAGTTCTCTTTTTTTACTGGGTCTCTGTCTGGTTTAGGAATCAAAGTAATACTGGCTTCATAGAATGAGTCTGGAAGTTTTCCTTCCCTTTCTATTTCTTGGAATAGCTTGAGAAGGATAGGTATTATCTCTGCTTTAAATGTCTGGTAGAACTCCCCTGGGAAGCCATCTGGTCCTGGACTCTTATTTGTTGGGAGATTTTTGATAACCGATTCAATTTCTTCACTGGTTATGGGTCTGTTCAAGCTTTCTATTTCCTCCTGATTGAGTTTTGGAAGAGTGTGGGTGTTTAGAAATTTGTCCATTTCTTCCAGGTTGTCCAATTTGCTGGCATATAATTTTTCATAGTATTCCCTGATAATTGTTTGTATCTCTGAGGGATTGGTTGTAATCATTCCATTTTCATTCATAATTTTATCTATTTGGGTCATCTCCCTTTTCTTTTTGAGAAGCCTGGCTAGAGGTTTGTCAATTTTGTTTATTTTTTCAAAAAACCAACTCTTGGTTTCGTTGATCTGCTCTACAGTTTTTTTAGATTCTATATTGTTTATTTCTGCTCTGATCTTTATTATTTCTCTTCTTCTGCTGGGTTTAGGCTGCCTTTGCTGTTCTGCTTCTATTTCCTTTAGGTGTGCTGTTAGATTTTGTATTTGGGATTTTTCTTGTTTCTTGAGATAGGCCTGGATTGCAATGTATTTTCCTCTCAGGACTGCCTTCGCTGCATCCCAAAGCGTTTGGATTGTTGTATTTTCATTTTCGTTTGTTTCCATATATGTTTTAATTTCTTCTCTAATTGCCTGGTTGACCCACTCATTCGTTAGTAGGGTGTTCTTTAACCTCCATGCTTTTGGAGGTTTTCCAGACTTTTTCCTGTGGTTGATTTCAAGCTTCATAGCATTGTGGTCTGAAAGTATGCATGGTATAATTTCAATTCTTGTAAACTTATGAAGGGCTGTTTTGTGACCCAGTATATGATCTATCTTGGAGAATGTTCCATGTGCACTCGAGAAGAAAGTATATTCTGTTGCTTTGGGATGCAGAGTTCTAAATATATCTGTCAAGTCCATCTGATCCAATGTATCATTCAGGGCCCTTGTTTCTTTATTGACTGTGTGTCTAGATGATCTATCCATTTCTGTAAGTGGGGTGTTAAAGTCCCCTGCAATGACCACATTCTTATCAATAAGGTTGCTTATGTTTATGAGTAATTGTTTTATATATCTGGGGGCTCGGGTATTTGGCGCATAGACATTTATAATAGTTAGCTCTTCCTGGTGGATAGACCCTGTGATTATTATATAATGCCCTTCTTCATCTCTTTCTACAGCCTTTAATTTAAAGTCTAGTTTGTCTGATATAAGTATGGCTACTCCAGCTTTCTTTTGGCTTCCAGGAGCATGATAAATAGTTCTCCATCCCCTCACTCTCAATCTAAAGGTGTCCTCAGATCTAAAATGAGTCTCTTGTAGACAGCAAATAGATGGGTCTTGTTTTTTTATCCATTCTGATACCCTATGTCTTTTGGTTGGCGCATTTAATCCATTTACATTCAGTGTTATTATAGAAAGATATGGGTTTAGAGTCATTGTGATGTCTGTATGTTTTATGCTTGTAGTGATGTCTCTGGTACTTTGTCTCACAGGATCCCCCTTAGGATCTCTTGTAGGGCTGGTTTCGTGGTGACAAATTCCTTCAGTTTTTGTTTGTTTGGGAAGACCTTTATCTCTCCTTCTATTCTAAATGACAGACTTGCTGGATAAAGGATTCTCGGCTGCATATTTTTTCTGTTTAGCACACTGTAGATATCGTGCCAAGCCTTTCTGGCCTGCCAAGTTTCAAAGGAGAGATCAGTCACGAGTCTTATAGGTCTCCCTTTATATGTGAGGGCACGTTTATCCCTTGCTGCTTTCAGAATTCTCTCTTTATCCTTGTATTTTGCCAGTTTCACTATGATATGTCGTGCAGAAGATCGATTCAAGTTACGTCTGAAGGGAGTTCTCTGTGCCTCTTGGATTTCAATGCCTTTTTCCTTCCCCAGTTCAGGGAAGTTCTCAGCTATAATTTGTTCAAGTACCCCTTCAGCACCCTTCCCTCTCTCTTCCTCCTCTGGAATACCAATTATGCGTATATTATTTTTTTTTAGTGTATCACTTAGTTCTCTAATTTTCCCCTCATACTCCTGGATTTTTTTATCTCTCTTTCTTTCAGCTTCCTCTTTCTCCATAACTTTATCTTCTAGTTCACCTATTCTCTCCTCTGCCTCTTCAAGCCGAGCCATCGTGGATTCCATTTTGTTTTGCATTCGTTTAAAGCGTTTTTCAACTCCTCGTGACTGTTCCTTAGTCCCTCGATCTTTGTGGCAAGAGATTCTCTGCTGTCCTGTATACTGTTTTCAAGCCCAGCGATTAATTTTATGACTATTATTCTAAATTCACTTTCTGTTATATTATTTAAATCCTTTTTGATCAGTTCATTAGCTGTTGTTATTTCCTGGAGATTCTTCTGAGGGGAATTCTTCCGTTTGGTCATTTTGGAGAGTCCCTGGCGTGGTGAGGACCTGCAGTGCACTTCCCCTGTGCTGTGGTGTATAACTGGAGTTAGTGGGCGGGGCCGCAGTCCGACCCGATGTCTGCCCCCAGCCCACTGCTGGGGCCACAGTCAGACTGGTGTGTGCCTTCTCTTCCCCTCTCCTAGGGGCGGGATTCACTGTGGGGTGGCGTGTCCCGTCTGGGCTACTTGCACACTGCCAGGCTTGTGTTGCTGGGGATCTGGCGTATTAGCTGGGGTGGGTAGGCAAGGTGCACGGGGGCTGGAGGGGCAGGCTTAGCTCGCTTCTCCTTAGGTGATCCACTTCAGGAGGGGCCCTGTGGCAGCGGGAGGGAGTCAGATCCGCTGCCGGAGGTTTGGCTCCGCAGAAGCACAGAGTTGGGTGTTTGCGCGGAGCGAGCAAGTTCCCTGGCAGGAACTGGTTCCCTTTGGGATTTTGGCTGGGGGATGGGCGGGGGAGATGGCGCTGGCGCCTTTGTTCCCCGCCAAGCTGAGCTCTGCCGTCCGGGGGCTCGGCAGCTCTCCCTCCCTTTGTCCTCCAGCCTTCCCGCTTTCCGCGCAGAGCTGTTCACTTATGACCTCCCAGACGCTAAGTCGCTCTTGCTGTCGGAACACAGTCTGTCCGGCCCCTCCGCTTTTGCCAGCCCGACTCGGGGGCTCTGCTTGGCCGGCGAGCCGCCCCTCCGCCCTGGCTCCCTCCCGCCAGTCTGTGGAGCGCGCACCGCCTCGCCGCCCTTCCTACCCTCTTCCGTGGGCCTCTGGTCTGCGCTTGACTCCGGAGACTCCCTTCTGCTAATCCTCTGGCGGTTTTCTGGGTTCTTTAGGCAGGTGTAGGTGGAATCTAAGTGATCGGCAGGACGCGCTGTGAGCCCCGCGTCCTCCTACGCCGCCATCTTCCGGAACCCCTACCTGTTATATATTTTAGATATTCATTGTGATGGTTAACTCTATACATCAATTTGGCTGAGCCAAAATGTGCCCAGATATTTGGCCAAACATTATTCTGAATGTTATTGTGAGTGTGTTTTAGATGACATTAACAATTAAATAAGTGGCTTTTGAGTAAAGCAGATTTCCCTCCATGTGAGGGTGGGCCTCATCCAATCAGTTGAAGACCTAAAGCGAACAAGAAGACCAGCATCCATTGCATAAGAGAGAATTTTCCAGCAGACTGCCATTGGACTTATTTGTAACATCAGCTCTTTCTGGTTCTCCAGACTGCCAGCATACCCTACAGATTTTGGACTCTCCAGCCTCCATAATCTTATAAGTCAATGTTTCTATGTATACACATTTCATTGGTACTATTTCTCTGCAGAACTCTTACTAACACACCCTTTATCAGGTTTTAGAAGTTCTCACGTACTCCTAATTTCCTGATGGTATTTTTTTCTTAGTGAACAATGAGTACTGAATTGTATTAAACACTTTGTATATGTCTACTAAGATATTCATATGGTTTTCTGTCTTTTTGTCTTTTAATGTATTTTATCCAATTACATCTTTTAATCCAAATTATATTATGGATTTTTTAAATAATAAATAATTATTGAATATCTAGGATAAACAAAATTTGATCATGGTATACTATGATTTTTTTAATTAATTTTTTTTGAGAGAGAGAGTGAGTGTGCACAAGTAAGGAAGAGGCAGAGGGAGAGAGAGAATCTTAAGCAGTTTCCATGCTCAGTGCAGAGCCTAATGCAGGGCTCAAGAGTTTGACTGAGCCACCCAGGCACCCCTATATGATTTTTTTAAGTACTTCAATTTGGTAATGTATAGCTTACAAATTTTGCATCTATATTCAAGAATAAAAAGAATTAATAGTTTTCCTTTCTTTCCATTTTTATGGGAAAATGTTTTCGTTTTTTAAAAGTACAGTTTTAGTAATTAATGCTGTCTTTTTAAAATGAGCTGCAGAGTATTTCATTTATTCTGTATTTTTAGAAAAGCTTATGTGAAATTGGAATAACTTCTCTTGTAAGTTCTTAGTAAAATTTGTCCACACAACTATATAGGCATACTATTTTCTTTCTGACAAAATTCTTAACCTCTTTTTCATTTGTTTTACTAGTTATAAGTAATAATAGTTACTGATCCCTTTGGAATGAATTTTAGTATGGTATGCCTTTTTAGGAATTTGTCTTTTTTGTCAAAGTTTTCAAAATTCACCATAAGATTGCTAAGATCCTTTCATCTTTTTTTTTAATGTTTATTTATTTTTGAGAGAGAGAACATGAGTGGAGGAGAGGTAGAGAGAGAAAGAGGGACAGAAGATCTGAAGCAGGTTCAGCACTGACAGCAGTGAGCCTGAAGTGGGACTTGAACTCACGAACTGTGAGATCATGACCTGAGCAGAAGCCAGGTGCTCAACCGACTGAGCCACCCAAGTGCCCCGAATCTCTCATCTTTTAAATCTTCATTTTATTTGTTGTTATGTCCTCGTCTTTCATAATAGTATATATTTTTACCTTTTCTCTTTATCTCTTGATTACTTTTGCCAGAAGTTTATCCATTGTAACAGCATTTGTATTTCAAAGAATAACTTTTACTCTGCTGATCTCAATTTTAATATATTTTTCTATTCCATTTATTTCTACACTTCTATTTATTATCTCTTTCTCTTTTCTTTAGGCTTATTCTATCACTCTTTTTAAAATTTCTGAGCTAAACATTTTGCTCATTATTTTTGACAATTTTTTCCTTTGTATTATAAATATTTAAGATGATACTTTTTTGAACCACCATTTTTGCTAATCTTACAAGTGTTTCTATAGAGCATATTTATTATTTAGTTTTATGTATTATTTAATTTTTTCATAGTTTCTTTCATAATATGTGATATTTATCAGTATTTTTGAACTTATACATATGTGGGGATCTTTACATTTCTTTTTGCTATTAACTTATAAATTAATGATGTTGTAGTAAAAGATCATGGTCTGTATTGTTATTATTTAGATTTGTTATTGAGGTTGTTGTTATTGAGATATGTTGAGGCTTTTTTTATGACCAAATATATGCTTTCTTTTTTTTCATGCATGCTTGATAAAAATTTGTCAGTTCTATTTACTGAATGTAGAATTCTATATGAAACCACTAGATCAGTCTTCTTGTTTATATTGCTTTCTTTTCTTTAACCTGGATGTTTGAGCTATCAATTATCAAGAGATATGTGTTGATATCTCCCAATATGGTGGTGCATTTTCTTTGTAGTTTTGTCAGTTTTTCCTGCCTATATTTTGTGCTTAAAACTATTATATTGTCTCAGCAAATTGATCATGTAAGTTCATATAATCATATGAACATATAAGTTCTATTCCATCTCGCTATTGATTTTTTTGTCTTAACCTCATTTTCACCTGATATTAATATAGCCATACCACCTTTATTTGGTTAGTATTTGCCTAATTTGTCTGTTTTTCATCTTTTTACTATTAACTTTTTCATATCCTTACGCTTTGACTATATCTCTTGTAAAGAATCTATTTTTTCTACATATTTGCAATCAATCCAGTTAGTTGATGTTTATCTTCAAATATAAAATTAGTCCATTTATGCTTATTATAATTCTTGATTTGTTTCTATCATACTAATTTGTTTTCTATTTCTACTTCTTATTCTTACTTCTTTTTATTTTGAGACCTGTAAGACTAGACCTGATAAGACTAGAACTTTTGTTTCCCTTTTCTCCAATTCCTATCATGTTGATGTTATCTGTATCTGTGTAGTCTAATTAAAATGTAAACTACAAATGCAAGTCATATGCAAATTTTTTTAAATGTTTTTATTTATTTTTGAGACAGAGAGAGGTTGAGCATGAGCAGGGGAGGGGCAGAGAGAGAGGGAGACACAGAATCTGAAGCAGGCTCCAGGCTCTGCAGTGTCAGCACAGAGCCCGACATGGGGCTCGAACTCACGGACTGTGAGATCATGACCTGAGCCAAAGCCAGACGCTTAACCGACTGAGCCACCCAGCCGCCCCCCCTTTTTTTTTTAATGTTTTTGTTTATTTTTGAGACAGAAAAAATTTTAAATTTTCTGGTGGACACATAAAAGAAAGTTAAAAAAAGATGAATTAATTTTTATTATATAATTGTATTTAGTCCAATATATTCAAAATATCATTTCAAATTGAAATTAATATAAAAATATTGAGGTATTTTTCATTATAAATTTTTAAAATGGCTACATTTCACATAGCTAGCAGTTGTCATATTAGTACAGATCTAGACTTTTCTTTTTTGTTTCATTTACTATTTAAAAATGCAATTAAAAACATTACCAAAATATTTGGTCATCTTTATTTTTTTATAGCTTTTGTGACAACTTCCAGAATTGTCTTGGCTTTTATTTGAATAATTTATAAAATCTATTTTAATCCAATTGATTCTGAAATTCTGACAAATTTTCTGAGATTTTATAATTATAAGAATATTTTTATCATATCTTTATATTTCAGTGAAAACTTGACTATATAGATGCTTCTAGATTTTAAACTTGTCTTCTTGTATCCAATGTTGTTGATGAATAATCTGCTGTTCATTTGATTTTTATTCTTTTTTCTCTGTAAGCTTTTGGAATTTTCTCTCACTTTAATGTTTTCTGTTTCTATGAGTGAATCATTCCTTCTCTTTCTCCTTTGATATTCCTTAAATGATTCCCAACTATAATCTTTCATTTTAATTTTTTAAAATCTGTTATTTTAAATATTTTCTCATCTCTATTTTAAAATTTGTTTTTCTAATATCTCTATTTTCCACACATTACCTTGACTATCTATATTCTTCATACTTCTTGGCTTTTCTTTTATATATTCCATTATTTGTCTTTCCTTTTTCCGTATTGAAGATTTGGTTACTATGATCCTCCAAAGACTTAATTAGCTCCTCAGCTATTTATTCCTCTACTGTTTGTTTTTAAAATATGACTAATACATCGTTCATACTTAATGGGGTATTTTTTTGTTCTTTTTATGTTTTCTTGTTCCTATTTCAAGTTTTTAATCTCTTTTTTGTTTGTTTTTCAAACTAATTTTAATTTTTTGGTTCAGCTGCTCTAGTATTTTTGCTTCTGATGGAACCTATAATCTGGTATCTATATTTCTTTTGAGATAGTCGTGTTTCTCAAATATCTTTAAGCACATTTTCCTCTGAGGCTTTAACTACACTCCCAGGCAAATCTCACTATAAAGACCACACTTCAGGGGTGCCTGAGTGGCTCAGTCAGTTAAGTATCTGAATCTTGATTTCAGCTTAGGTCATGATCTCCAAATCGTGAAATTGAGCCTTGTGAGATCAAGTCTTTCTACTGCTAGTGCTTTCTACTGCTAGCGCTTTCTACTGCAAGTTTCTCTCTCTCTCTCTCTCTCTCTCTCAAAACAAAAACAAAAACAAAAACAAAAACATAGTTTAACCTCAGCCTCAATGGCTCTGAGGGTAAGAGGAGGTAGAAACTAGGAGCCAGGGAAGTGGTCAGCTCTTCACCACAGGGCAAGACAACTCTTGATTTAGAATCTCATCCTTAAATGTACATACTGTTTAGATTGTAATTCATAGGCTTGGGGGTGGGGCTGGGCATTATTGTAACTCCCTACAAGTAAAAATCCTCAGTTCTTCACTGATTTTATACCTGATGACCCCTGTAACAAGGATCTGAGTTGCTACAAGTGTGTTGTGGGAATCACTGTTAGGCACAAAGACATGGAGTAAGAGGAATAAACAGAATTGTTTAATTATTTTCCCATTTCATGGGAAAGCCATATCATGTTGCACTTTTTCTCAGACCAAGACATTATACATATATACACTGCATCAAATCTGTGTCCCATCTATCATTGCCTGGGTACTAATCTTGGGAGAGGAAACCTGCAACCATGTTAGGTTTGGGTCTTGTTAGGACCCACTAATTTTCTTTTAATAATTATAATGTCACCAGCAACCCCAAACATATATAAACACTTCCCAGATATTTTCACATTTCCAGTACTTACGATATTTGGAGAATAACAAGTAACACTGGAATATTTATAATTTTTTGTATTAAAAAATTAAAAAAAATCTTTTTGAATCAGAAAACATTCTCAAGTCCAACTGATTCTATTCCCGATTCTATACAAAAGAAATGAGAGGCCTAACAAATGAAAATCAGGTGAATGGCTGGTGGCAGAGTTGGAACTGTAACAACATGCTTTGATAGCTTGCCATGTAATGACAGAATGTGTACAAAATACCTTCCTTTTTACTTCCTTCTTCATTGCTCCATCCAAAGATCTTTTCTTCTTCTTTTTACTTCCTTTAGAATTCAAGTTATACCCTCAAATGTGTACTCCAGAATTAAGAAATGGGTTTATATTTGCCTTTCATAATCTTATAAACATTCATCTTCTCTCAGCATTTAGTTTTCCATTTGAAAAAAAAATGTATCTTTTTCTTCAGCACCCAATCATCTTCCTGATCATTTTAATTGCTTCATTCTGGTGTTTTTATACCTTATTTATTTTCTTCATTTCAACAATTAGAATTTTAGGTAGGTTAAATACACTTCTAATGGACATCCAGCTAGCATTCATCATCTGTTGGCCATTTGGGCTGCAGCTGCATATAAATAATAGTGGATCATAACTCCAAGTTCCCCTATATGACAACTGATCCAGGGTATTCAGTTTATATTGTATTTGTAGGCAAATTATTTAAATTCTCTGGATTCTATTACCCTCCTGGCAACAAGGGGTCATAGATGTTCCCAGTGCAGAGAAAATAATCACTAGTGAGAAATCCTCAAGGAATTTCAATTCTTTTTTAAAAAGTAGATCCGATAAGGGTGATGAGGGATGGGGAAACAAGGAGAAATAAGTACATTTGCTGAGTATTTTGTGGAATTCTTAATGTTATTTGTCACCAAAGGGCACTGAGTGATAGTGTTTCTGATAGCAAGAGTCATATTCTATAATGTGCTAATATGTATTAACACAGGTAACAATCCATTGTCTAGAACGATTTTGAACCCCAAACCAACTCTCCATTTCTAGAGTGTTTTTCACTTAGACTTCCCTGGCTCTACTGCATCATTTGCTGTATAAAGAGAGATAGACAAACTCCTTTTCTCTTTGGAAGGCACTGAGACTTCCTTTCCACCACTTTACTTTTATTTTTATTATTTAAATAGTGTTTATTTTCTGATAAAAACAGTGTTTATTATTTTTTAATGTTTATTTTTGAGAGAGAGAGAGACCATGAGCAGGAGAGGGGCAGATAGAGAGGGGGACAGAGGATCTGAAGCAGGCTCTGTGCTGACAGTAGAGAGCCTGATGCAGAGCTGAATCGTGAGATTGTGACCTAAGCTGATGTCGGACACTTAAGCGACTGAGCCACCCAGGTGCCCCAACAGTGTTTATTTTCAATATTTACAGAAAATACAGAAAATTACAAAAATGAAGACAAAAATCTGTCATCTTGTAACCCTGAAATAGGTCTCATCTAGTTTGGAGAGAATCTCCCACATCATTGCCAAAACCACAATGCTTCCTGGTTATGCACAGTGCCCCTTCCTGTGGCTAAATCATCATCTATTTTCTGTCTGCCCACTTAAGATCACTTTCTTTACTTTACATTTTCTGTTCTAAGAGTATGATGATAAACATCTTTGCTCACATCTTTTGTCCATGTCTTTCATGGTTCTGAATAACTGCTTCCTAAGAGTTAAACTACTCATTCAAAGATTATTTTATGGCCTTTGATACATATTGCTAAATGAATGAGAAGCTTCATTAAACTTTACCAAACAATGGGTGTTATCTGCTGTGAAGGCAGCAGTATGCCACAAACACTAAAATCTAATAGAAATAATCCATATCATAATATCCCCTGTAAACTGAAACTGTCTACAACCACACAGCTTACTGGCAACAGAAGATGACATTAATGTTACATAGTTAGAAAGTCTCATGAACTCAGCATATAATAACTTCATCTACAACTTGTATACTTACAACTCTTCCTACTTTATCACTGGGTGTCTATTCTCACATTTCCAGTGGCCACTGCCCATTTCACCTGGAGAAGGCGGCTCTATTAGCAGCCTAAGACAGTGTGTCCCAAACTAGGTCACTTTTCTCCTTTCCTCTTTCCTTCGTGCTTTTTATTATGAAAATGTTCTCTACATACAGAAAAGTAAAAAAAAAAGTAAAATATAAACATACCCATTTCCTTGATTTAAACATTTTAAACATATTTTCATCTTTAATTCAGCTATTTTTCTACAACATTGCATTTTACTGCTTCCCTATGAAATTCCTTAAAAAATAAAATGAAACCCTTATTCTGCATTACTACAATTATTTTTCTTTCAAAATTGTTCTTCCTTTGGCAACATGCCAAACATTTCCGATGAGATCGGGCGTGTTCAGGGCAGTATGGCCAAACATTTCCATACTACAGGCCAAACATTTCCATTAATTTGTGCTGAGAAGTTCAGTGTGGATGTGAGCTCTCCCACACATTTTGTTCTTACTACCCAACCCTCAGTTCATGATTGTACATGTATGTACAAGAGTATTTATTTTCCACATTATAGACTCCGCCCCCCTAATGCATCTGTCCATGTACTCCATGGTCCATCCCTACTACAAGGACCTGGGACCTCTCGAGGATTGCTGCACTTTCCTCCCAGGTCAGCCTTCTGTTACACTCTGACCAGGTGAGAGTTCTGGAGTACACAGCTGATAAAATATTCCACATCTCCTTAGAAACACGCCAAGAGCAAAAATTTTTGTTTTATTTTATTTTATTTTATTTTATTTATTTTTACTAGACCAGTGGCTCCTGATGTTGTCTCTATCAACTGTCCACAAAAATGTCTATTAAAATACTGGAAGAAAAAGGAAGAAAAAAGAAACATAATATATCCCTAAAAGCAGACAGACTCATTATGGGAATGTGAGGGTGATTCCCACACACTGTAGAGTTGAAGAAGCCTACAGATGAAACAGTGAAGGTGCCAATAATGGACGCAAAAGGAAATAGGAAGCCACACCTTCCCCCTGCTCCAGGGGCCCACAGCCCACAGCAGCCTGGAAACCATGGAAAGCAGTCATAGAGTTACTACCACAATGTGTACAGAAAATGCTGTGACCAGAAAAGAAACAAAGAGTCAAGGGAGCAGAAATGCGGGGGGTGGGGGTAGGGGTGGGGGCGGGCGGGGAATCTTCGATGGGTATGTTGTCACTTCAAATGTTGTAGGAAGGGTAGGGTCCCAGAATCAGAAAATGCTGAAGGTTGATTTTCACTTTTTCTGAAAAGGAGAGGCAGAAAGCAGGGTTAGAAATATTAGGGGGTGTCTGGATGGCTCAGTCGGTTAAGCATCGGACTTTACCTCAAGTCATGATTTCATGGTTGATGAGTTGGAGCCCCACGTGGGGCTCTGTGATGACAATGCGGATCCTGATTAGGATTCTCTCCCTCTCCTGTCTCTGCCCCTCCCCCACTTGTTCTTTTTATCTCTCAAAATAAATAAATACACAAAAAATATTACTATCAGTGAAAGAAGAATTCAATTTGTGAAGCTATTTCATGTAGGTTACATAGTACAGAGAACATAAGTAGGTTTCTAAAAATACTGAATTCTGATGAATGTGTATGCAAAAAATTGAAGAATCAATATATAAAGTGAAACAGATAACCAGTTGGCAGAATGAGGCAAAATCAGCATAAATATTATTGCAGGAAATTGTAACACCTTAAGACATAAAATAGCCCCTAACCAAATACAGAATATGATCTTATAATTCAAGAAGTAGAAATAATGTAATTTTCTTCACTACAATTAGAAAAGCACCATATATATATATATATATATATACATATATATGTATATATGTATACATGTATATATGTGTATATGTATATACATATATATATAAAGCACCTTTATATATATATATATATATATATATATATATATATATATATATAAAATCCCAAGAAGGGTCCACACTGTCATTGTAGAGCCCAATGTAGGGCCTGATCTCATGAATCATGAGATCATGACCTGAGCCAAAATCAAGTCAGACATTTAACTGACTAAGCCACCCAGATGCCCTGAAAAGCACCTTATTTTGAAGTAACCATTAACCATTACAAAACTTAATCTACTAGATTGCAAAAAAGCACCAATAAATCTCAGTAGCAAAAATTACATGGGCCACATTCACAGACTACACTAAAATAAGAAGAGAAAATAAGAATGATAATTTTAACAAATAAACAAAAGCTTAATCAATGGGAAATTAAAAATCACTCTCTTCAATATATATAATATCTCAGGCAAACTAAATTTGAAGCCAGGTTTTTGAAAGATTAAAAAAGAACTGATGTCAAAACTTATCAAAATATTGGCTTACAGGTCTTAAATGCTTTATTCTTAGAAAGGAAAATTTAATTAATAAGGTGAGCCTCTTGAAAAACCAATATGAAAAATGAAAAAAAAATAAAAATAAACAAAGCTAAGAAATGAGTATAGGCTAAAACAACAGATTCAGAATATATATATATATATATATATATATTACCTATAAGGAATGCTATGTACAATTCCACAGTTATAATTTAAAAATTCAGTTGAAATAGACTATTTATTAGAAAAGCAAAACCTATAAAGATTCCTATTAAAAGCAGTAGAACATTGGGAGTCTGAGTGGCTCAGTGGGTTAAGCATCTGACTCTTGATCTTAACTCAGGCCATGATCTCATGGTTCCTGGGATCAAGCTCCATGTCGGGCTCTGTGTTGATAGCATGAACCTTGCTTGGGGTTCTCTCTCTCTGCCTCTACCCCACTCACAGTCTCTCCCTCTCTGTCTCTCTCTCGCTTAAAATAAATAAATAAACTTTAAAAAAAAAAAAAGCAGAATACTGATATATAGCAATAGACATAGAAAAAAATCATTAAGTTAGCCAAAAGGGCTATGGGGCTTTGAGACTAAGTAGTTTTGAACAATAAATCCTGTCAAATTTCTTAAAAGCAGGTAATCACCATAGAAATATTTATGTATGTATATATGTATATGCACACACCCAGACACACATGTCCTGCTTTTCTACCCTAAGTATGGAATAAGACAAACTGCTTTTCAGTTTGTTTTATAAATACCCTAACACAGATTCCAACAAATTACAAAAGATTGCACTGATATGAAAAGTATAGATCAGAGACACTTGTGGATATGGATATAATATCCTCATTTAAATATTGAAGAATTTGGGGCGCCTGGGTGGCTCAGTGGGTTGAGCATCTGACTTCAGTTCAGGTCATGATCTCAAGGTTCATGGGTTCCAGCCCTGAGTCAGGCTCTGTGCTGACAGCTCAAAACCTGGAGCCTGCTTCAGATTCCGTGTCTCTCTGCCCCTTCTCCGCTTGTGCTCTCTCTCTCTCTCTCTCTCAAAAATAAATAAATGTAAAAAATAAAAAATAAAAAAATATTTAAGAATTAAATTCCACAAAATTTAAAAAAAAAAAACACTCATGAGAGCCATTTCTGTCATTTATTATGGAGAAATCTATTCATCAAATCAATAGGTGGTATTAAGTTCAATTGATATAAACACAAAGCACAAGATGAACTTCTCAATTGTTCCTTGTTTTCTCAAAAAAGCCTTTAGTGAAATAAGAATGTAAAGATATTTACTTAACCTGAAAGATAGGCATCTTAAACCAATAGTCACCAGCAAGGGGGCACCTGGGTGGCTCAGTTGGTTGAGCATGGACTTTTGGTCTTGATCTCACAGTTTTGTGAGTTTGAGCCCCGAGTCTGGTTCTGCGCTGGCAGTGCAGAACCTGCTTGGGATCCTCTCTCTCCCACTCGCTGTCCCTCCCCCACTTGTGCTGTCTGTCTCTCTCAAAATAAATAAATAAACTTAAAAAAAAAGTTTGGTCTGTTGAAAAACTATAAAAAAAAAAAAGTCAACAACAGACTCCAGAATGACAAGAAGAAGAAAAGGAACAGACCAGTTATCACTGCAGTTATTCAACATCCTTTCAGAAGTCTAGCCAAGGCATTACACCATGGGACAAAATATGAGGAAGAGAAGAGACAGAATTATCATTATGTCTACTTAGAAAACCAAAAGAATAAGTTGAAAATCTACTGCAACTAAGAAGATCGTTGAACAATATATTGTTGGACACAAATTTGAAAAAAAATTCATCTAAGAATACCATTTGAAAATATATAATGGAAGAAAGTAGCAACAATAGAAACGTATTGGGGGGAAACACTGACTAAAACAAATAACTTAAGAAATATGTAAGAAGTATAAAAAATGTGGAATTCTAAAATTTTGATACCAAAAAGAAAATAGATCTGAATAAATGGAGGAGCATATCACATTCCTGGAAAGGAAGAATGAATAATGTAAAGACATTAATTCTTTCCAAATGAATGTGCATGTATGATGAAATTCCAATAAAAAACTCAACTTGATTTTTCTTCTTTTAGAACATGACAAAGTACTTTTAAGGTTAAGCTGGCATAAAGCTAAGAATAACCAAGAGAATTTTGTAAAAGAACAATAATAAAGAAGACTTGCTTCACTAGGCATTAAGTACATTTTACAAAATCACAATGATTAAAGCAGATCTACGGGTTCAATAATTGACAGAAAGATCAGTAGAGATGAAGTTTGCTAAGAATTAAACTCTAATACATATAATAATGTGTTAGATGACAAGGGTAACAACAATGGTCCGAAAAGGGAATGGTGGTGTGGAGAGAGATTGAAATTTTAAAGAGGATGGTGAGGAAAGGATCACTGGAAAGGTAAATTGAGAAGGATTTGGAGAAGATGAAGTAATGACGAGTGTCCCACCCTTATATCTTGGGGGAGAGCCTCTAGAAGAAAAGTGCAGCTGCAAAGCCTCAGAGCTGGGAATGGCCCTGATTTGTTTAAGGAAGAACTAAGAAACCAAGCCATCCCTCCTCCTGGAGTTAGCAGGGCAGGGGAGTAGTAGGAAACGGGGCTAGATAGGCACTAGGATTTTAACTTTCACTCACAGGAGGACAAAAGCATGTCATGACCTGATTTTCATTTTTAAATGACCACTCTGGCTGCTTTGTCAATAGACTGTAAAGAAATAAGAGGGAAATTGGGAAGATCAGTTGAGGGCTATTGCAATGATCCAACCAAGATATGATGAACAAAATAGCAGTGAAGATGATAAGGGCAATTTTGGAGCAGGATTTACTGAAGGAGTAAAAGTGAGGTCTGAAGAGAGAGAGAACAAATATGACTCTAAAGCATTTGGCCTGAGCACTGGAAGGATGTAGTTTCCATTAGCTAAGTTGGGATGGCCTCACAGACAGCAGTTTGGAGAGAGAAGATCAAGAATTTGCATCCAGTTAGAAATATTGAGAAACTTATTGTATATTCAAGGGGGGATATCCAGGTTAGGGGTATAAATTTGGGAGTCATAATATATAGATTTTATTTGAAACCATGTGTTTGGATAAAATCATTGATGGTGTGAGTATGGAGAGAGAAGTCCATGGACTGAGGTCTAAGGCCTATCAACATTTAGCATTGATATCACAAGCAGGAATGAACAAAAAGACAGCGAAGGAATGGTCAGTGAGGTCGGAGGTTGTGGTTGTGAATGTGTTGCCAGAAGAGGCTGTGATCAAACATGCACATGCCACTGATAGATCAATTTCATGAAGACTAGAAATTGACCAGTGGATCTCATTGGTGACTCTGATAAGAGGTAATTTGGTGGAAAGGTGGGATCTAACAGCCAACTCTCAGTAGAGACAACTCTTTATAAGATTTTTGCTTTAAAGAGGAACAGAGAAATAGGGAATAAAGTGGATCTACTGGTAGGGTTAAACATTTGGGAAATATAATTAAAATAGATATTCACATTAGTACATACTGCAAAGAATATTGCAGATGTTTTAAAATATTAAATATAAAATAATAAAACATTAAAGCACTAAGACAATTTTGGTGAATAACAATGTAATATTGGATCCCTCGTCTGCCATATTGCTAAAAGAAGAGAAAGATTTCCTGTATTTTCTACATCAAGGATACATTATCTTTGTAATTAGGTGGGAATATACTATTCGTTTTCCTTGTGTAAGCTCCCTACACCCTCACCTACATGTCTTTGATCATCCCGTTCTGCTACTTAAAATGTCTTTGTCCTTCACACATTTCTAAGTGTTACCTGTACTCAAAGTCCAAGACAAATGCTGCTTCCTCCATGAAGCATTCTTTAATCTTTCTTGCAGCTCTTAATTTAGAAATTTATCTGTACCTTTCATTTGGAAATCTATCCTTTTCTTTCCTGTGTTGATTATCTAAATATGGTAGACACTGTTCACTTGTGATTATAGAAGTTAGGGCTTTGATCATTTGCAAAGCCTTCAAAGTTTCATTATTGATATTATACTTTAGTATTGATGCCCAAAATTGAATCTAATACTCCATGGCTATTGTGAGAAGTGATTCCAGTAGCTCCTAAGGGCAGCTGGGAAGGCCCTGGGCATCCATGTCCTAGTTAATCTATGTTTATCTCCATACACATGCTAATAAGATGGCAAAACTTTGATTCTCTCAAGGGGGAAAAAAAAAACCCAGCTTCCTAATAAGAAAATTATCTTCTACTCTTGGTAATGAACATGATGAGATTATGAGGAAATCCAATCAAGTGATGGCTACGGCCAGAAAATAGATTTTGTAAAATAAATTTATGATTTCAAAAGATTCAGTTTCTGCAGTTGCTCAGACTTGAATGATTCTACCACACATTCTATGTGGAAACTGAGAAAAATAATCCATGAAACTATTTTAGCAAGTACTGCGGATAGTGCCAAAACTGCTCAAGTGAGAGATACATGGTATGGAGTTTATGTTAATGAAAAAATTATTTTAATGGCTTTATAAATTACTTGAATCCTTTATTTATAGAATCATTAAGGGTTCAAAGGGGTCACTTAAATTTTTCAGTTATATTTTATTGCATTTTATGTAGGAAATTATATGCAACAGTAAGATTTATAAATATGGGGATTCTAGAAGGTCTCAGGGTGTATCCCTTGTGAATGTCAAGGATTTTATGAATGTTTCTTAGATCCTAGGCAGCATTTAACTCCTCTCCTTCATTTTTAACTAACAGTGCTTTCCCCAAAGTAACCACGTGTCAGTATTTGCTGAAAGAAGGAAGGAAAGAAGAAGAAAAAATGAAGGAAAAATGGAAGCTGTTCTCATTTTTACATTGCTTCTCCACATTCTTGCATTTCTTTTTAGGTGAGTTTACTTAAGTAACATCAGAATAAGTGAGGAATATAGAGTCTTTCTTCAGTTTCCATTTGTGAAATTGTAACAAATAAATAACATCCTCATTCATTATTAATAGGCTTTCTAGAGATCAAAAAAGTGGATTCCAATTTCCAATGAATAATTCTACCAGAAATTATTCACAGTTTAAATAAAAGAAATGGCATTTTATGTGGACGATACAAACAGTGGATAATTAAAATTAAGTAGCTGATTTTCATAAATAATGAAGATGGGAAATTATCTCTGTCTTCATTTGCAAAGCTTCATTTCCAATTCAGCCCCTGTGAAGAGGATTAACCACTTCCACTCTCCATGGGTGGGTGAAGACAGCCATTATGCATATTACACAGTTTTGTTACAAAAAGGTGTAAGAAGGAGCTAATTTCAGCTGCTCACATTTGAAAACAAAGTACTGAGCCTGTATGGTTCTTTTTAAAAATACTAATTAAGAGGGGCGCCTGGGTGGCGCAGTCGGTTAGGCGTCCGACTTCAGCCAGGTCACGATCTCACGGTCTGTGAGTTCGAGCCCCGCTTCAGGCTCTGGGCTGATGGCTCGGAGCCTGGAGCCTGTTTCCGATTCTGTGTCTCCCTCTCTCTCTGCCCCTCCCCCGTTCATGCTCTGTCTCTCTCTGTCCCAAAAATAAATAAAAAACGTTGAAAAAAAATTAAAAAAAAATACTAATTAAGAGCATAAATAACATTTTCCAAAATATACATGCACACTCATATACACACTCACTTGTACAACCACATACAAACATATACACAAAATACCTAATTGAAAATTGAGTAGATGTATTTTAGAACTGGCAACAAATTTTTCAATTCCTATAATTAAAAAGAAACCTAACATTGCAGCAAGAACAATAACAGAATGGTCCATTGCTTACATTGTCATTTTCAAAGGAAGAAATAAAGAAAATAAATAAGAAAGGACTAGGATCAGTTAGTGACATTAAATGAATGCTAAAAGATGATAAGTTTTGGAAATTCCACTTAATTTATTTCTTACTTGGCACAAAGCAACAACTTGGAATACAGTAAGGCAGTGGGTGGGAAATCACATGGCCATTTTTTGTCCTTTGTTCCTCTACCTCCAAGACTTTTCTTAGGATAAAATTCCCCTACCCTGAAAAAAGTCTGCATATGAATTATAGTTAAAGTGAAATTTCCCATATTGAGTGAGTTAACAATTTCACTCAATTCACTTTTCCCTTGAAAGGGATGAGTTCTATGAAGCTCATAAATATTATCTCAAAGTCTATCATTGCATAAGAAGAGTTCCCACACTCGTGTGTGTGAGCACCATGACATAACATGTTTGGTAGAAGGGATACTTGTGAAAATGAAAGCATACAATTAGAGCAATATGGACTTAAGGCCCAGTTGCACTACTTACTAGCTGTGTGAGCTTGAAAGAGTTACTAAAATGTTCAGCTTTGTTAGGTAGAGAGTGAGGATAATAGAATGTAACTCACATGATTCTTCGGCAGAGCCAGGGTAACACTTTACATGAAAACCCTTGCATGACTAAATAGTCCTGCCTCCTTTCCCTTGTTATCACCCAGCAGTCTGTTGGAATGCTTTCTTATTTTGGTTCATTAATACATATTCATACTTATTTCTTTTCATATAAGTTTAATGATTATTCAAGTTTTTATCACATCTATTTAATTTCTATGTTATTTTATTTCTCTGACAGTAAATCAATATTTATATACTGTTAACTGATAATGTTGCTTAATGACCAGGGTCCAGATCATAGCATGTTATATATCAGCCAAGCCTAATACTGCCATTAGATAGGTATAGGGAATTATGCAGTCTATATTATCTGCCACAGACAAAAGCCATGATCAATAATGTCAGTAGGGGCTGTGATGAGATGAAGTGCAAGAGCCACTTCTACCTACTCTCTGGACACCCCTTCTTAGTCCCTTCCTGGAAAATCCACAGGTATTGGAGTCCACAATGTAAATGATTCAATATCATGCACACTTGGGAAATTGTGGGTCCACCTGTAGAGAAATCCCATTGGAGACCATTAGCACCTGGTATATATTTCCTTTGGAGGTCTATCACCCCTCAACCAAGTGGTTTCTTCATTCTCCCTTTTTCAAATATACAAGATAACAGATCACTTAGCATTTGTTAAATACACCATGCACTTCAAGACCTCTCAACTATTCACTCTTGCCTGGAATGTCTTCATATTCCCCACTTCTGACACTCACCCATCCACATTCTCTGACTGAATACTTCTACTTACCCTTAAAGAAACAACTCAAAATTCATCTTATCTATGAAATAGTTACCCACATCTTCCCTAATGGAAGATTTTGTCACTCTATCATCTTTTTACCCATGACTCTTTTTCCATCATGAAACATTTTTGAAGTATACACCAAGTGAGCTTGACTCTACAGAGAAAAGATCCAAATCTTACACAGTCTTTTAAGACCCATACTCCTCCCCAGGAAGGTGTCAGTCACATAACACATACTCAAATATTGTATGTATCAAATATTGTAAATATTGATGAATGGATGAAGGAAAGACACTTTACATTGAAAGAGTTAGAAAATCTAAGGCTTTGCTCCCTAGAGGAAGACCATCTCAAATAGATAAAACAAAAATTTGATCAAGAAGATAAGCCTGGAGCACCTGGGTGGCTCAGTCGGTTAAGCGTCCAACTTCAGCTCAAGTTATGATCTCATTCATGAGTTCAAACCCCTCATTGGGGACTGTGCTGACAGCTCAGAGCCTGGAGCCTACTTTGTGGATTCTATCTCCCTCTCTCTCTGCCTCTCCCCTGCTTGTACTCTGTCTCTGTCTCTGTCTCTCTCTCTCTCAAAAAAAAAAAACATTAAAAAGAAAATTTAAGAAGATAAGCTTGAACCATGTGCGTTTTCCCTTTAACCGATCCCAAATCCTATGGAGTAACAAGAAACATATGTGGGGGCTGGTGAGAGAAAACCTATAAGAGTACAGAGAAACAAGAGTTGTAACAGTGAACAACAGATTTTGATGATTCTCTAAACAATATAAAGCAGATAGAATCAGAGTTACAAAAAAAAAAAATGAAATCTGGTAAAACAAGAGTCCAAAAGTGCATGACTCATGAAGAGAAGGCTTGTGGAATGAAATATGCAAGGAGTTCTGATTGCATAGTTAATTGAAAAATTGTTCAGAGGTGATTTAAGATATGTGCAAAAAGTCACTAAGTCTGTTGGTCTCTCTACCTGTGTTCTTGACCAAATCAGCAGAGCTCCTTAGCATTTGTACCACTGAAAAGCAGTTTCTGTGAGCATTAAGAAATTGAGACCTAGGGGATGGGTTCTTCCAGGATGAGAGATACTTGTACCCAACGTCAAACCCTACCTGCCATATCACCCTCAACAGTACATCATTAGCCTTCTCCCATAGTAACGTAAACCAGAACAGTCAAGAAAACCTAGCGCCAGACAAAAAAGGGGAAGCAACTTCAAATAAAAAGGAAAACACACACAATCAGGACTCACACACCATTTGAAGGAAACCAACATGCATTTTTTAAAAAGTACTTAGTAGAACAGAGATGAAGACTTTAAATTATACTAATGGCCTTAGAGTTATGTTAGAAGGTATGAAATCTTTAAACAGAAACAACTAGATTTTGGATCAAAAAAAATATATAATCTTTAAAGTAAAATAAATACTAAAATATATAACTGAAATAAGTTAGTAAGCTGGAAAATCAAGCTAAGGGTTTCTCCTAGAAAACATCATAAATAAGAAAAAAAGAAATAGAAAGCATAAGAGAATTGAAGAGACAAGAAGAAGAGTTCTGGAAAAGAAGAATGAAGAGGAATACCAGCATCGTTGAAATTTACTTAGAGGTGAATACATAGCTCCTTAATTTTTTTTTTTCATTTTAGAGACAGATAGAGAGAGAGTGGAAGCGGAGGAGAGGGACAGAGGGTGACAGAGAGAGAGAATCTTAAGTAGGCTTGTGGAACTGACACAAGGTCAAAACAGCGGTTGATGCATAAAGAAAAATCCTAAAAAGTTCTAAAGTGAAAATAATGGATTACTTACAAAGATATGGAGATTAAATTCACATCCCATTTTTCAATAGCAATACTGGATGCTAAAAGAAAACAAACCCCATGTCATTACTCGAAACCCAGACTTTATACCCTGTCGAATTTAGATTCAAGTATGGAGACAAAAAAAAAAAAAAAAAAAAAAAAAAAAAAAAAAAAAAAGAAGAAGTTTGAACCTGCAAAGACTTGGGAATTTTGACACCTGCAAATACTTCTGAAAAAATTGATGAAGGGATAAACCAATACGATAAATAACAAAACCAAGAAAAGGATACCAAAAAGAATAATGATCAAAGGAAACACTAAAAGTTATAGATGGATTAAATAACTGTTGATGCTCGATTACTTAAAAATGTATAAAATAACCATCTGGAACTAAAATCCCAGATGTTCTCAACATGGAGTCTGCCAGAGAGGGTAGTGGGAAGTGCAAGAATACTAAAATTTTTATTCTTATGTAAGAGGAAGATATAAGTACTAAGCTATTGACAGATTGTTAAAATTGTTAAAAACTATGTGTGATCCTAGAAAAAGAGAAACATATAAATTTAAATAGAAAAATATAAATTTCAAATAACTACGGAGAAAATTTAACGGGATTATATTATATATAAGTATATATTATATAATGTATAATCAATTCAGCAAAGGGTAATATAGAAAGAAACAAAAACACAGTAAAATCAAAGTATATTAGCAACCACAAATAATGTACATTTTAAACTCTCTGAAAAAAAAATTGGCTACATGGAGACTACAACATGCCCACTGAAATTAAAAGACAATGGATTTTTTAAGGGTGTAAAAATGTTTACTAGGTAAATGCCAACAAAAAGTGGAATACAGTAATAAGTATTTAATAGGATAAAGTGAATACCCAGAATTAATAAAACATGTAATCTAATAAGATGAAATTAGTCAAAAATTTTTATCCATCTAGCTGCAAAACTAAATATGCACAAGTGTGTGTGTGTGTGTGTGTGTGTGTTCAGCAAAATCTGATAAACATGCAAGGAGAAACTAAAAAATCCTCAAACATGGAAGGAACTTTAACCATACCTCTTTCGAGAACTGTTGATAGAGTAGGAATGAAAGAGGAATGGACACAGGTCAGGAGAGGAAGACAGAGAAAGAGAGAGAAAAGGGAGACTGAGTGCAGGAGAGAGGGAGAAAGGATATGTTCTGGGAAAGACAACTTATTCCAGTCAGTTGAGAAGATTCAGAAAACTGAATAAACAAATAATAGCAGAAAAATATTTATGGCTTTCTCAAAAGTTTCCAATCATTTGATATCTTCTAAAAAACAAAAATAAAGACAAATCACAAAACCACTCTGAAATGAGTTTATAAAAACATTCCAGCTGTTTCAGAAAATAGGAAATTCCTATGAGGACAGCCTAACTCTGATACCAAAATCAAGCAAAAACTACAAAGAAGAAATTAAAAGAGTAATTTAATTTCTCTAAGACTCCTACATAAAATATGAGCAAATTAAATTCACTTATGAATTAACAGACTACTGTATGGTGACAAGTTTAACTCTGGAATACCAAAATGATTTAATATCACCAAAACTATTAATATATTAATATCATTAGGTATGATAATAGATTCAAAGAGAAACCCAATACAATCATCTTAATAAAAACTGAAAAGCATTTGATAGCATCTAGCAGCCATGTTTGAGCAAACAAACATTTTGGCAAGTTGGAAATAGATGGGAATGTCTTCAATGTTACAAAGGCTTTTTACAGAAGCCTACAGCAATTATATATAAGATGACTCACTAACACCATTCCTATTGGAGTTTGGGGGGAAAGAGATTCCTTTCAACATTACACTGCAGGCCTAGCCATGAAAATGTCAAAGTAAATATGTAAATGGTGTAAAGGGCATAAAGGCAGCTACAAAACTGTCACACTTTTCTACAGTATGATCTTCCACCTCTAAAAGAATTGACAGACTCTACAGATAAAAACTATTAGAATAAGAAAGCCCCATAAAATGACAGACACATCATTATGTAGAAAAATCAGTAATAGTCTTATATGTTAGCATATGGCATAAACTAGAAAATGTAATTTTTAAAAATCCTGATTATATACAGAACCACACCCCTACACACACACACTATTAAAACATTAAAAAAAAAAAAAAGCCCAAGAATACCATGGAAATTTTGAAAAGAAAGTTAGAAGTCAATTGTTCTATCAATTTACTATCTGTAATATAAAAAAAAAACTATTGTAGTAAAAACAGTTGGACTATTAATAAAAAAATAGGACAGAATTTGAGAATTGAGAAACAACTCCATAGATACATAGGCACTTATTTTATGATAATGCATAAAGGTGTCACTTCAAGTAAGTACAGAAAAGATGTACTATCTATGCAATTAATTGTTTGTAAGAAAATAAATAAAAGCAGAACTTTTTTATACTATATTCAAATAAATTTCAGAATTTCAAAAGGATTAAGGAACTAAATATTAAATATATATGTCTTCATGATTTTTTCCCAAAAATCTTGGTTGGGGAGGTTTCCCTCAGTCACAGTTAAGTTAGGCTTTGTAATCATAAGTCACAGTTAGTTAAGGCAGACCAAATTTGATGAAAATAAAAATTATAACTTCTATAACTTTATAAAATAATACAGCAACATTATAGGACATATGAATAGCTGTGAAAACTATTTTCTACATAAAATCAGAAAACAGTTTAATATTTAATATCATACATATATGTGGGTGTATATAATGTACTTTCAAATTTTTAAGAAAAAGTTAAAGCACCTACTAGAACACAAATTACATTAAAAAGTAATTCTCATAAGATTTTGCGTATATATAAATATATGCAAATATATAAAGCTCTACTAGAGTCAACAAAATGCTAATAATAATAATAATAATAAGTATACCTAACATTTGTGCTTTAATAATATTAATGCTAATAATAATAAGTATACCTAACATTGTGGAGTGCTTGTCCTGGCCCACCAGTCTGTGGGTTTGGCCTGTGCAGATTATGGAAGCCTTACAGCAGGCTTTGCAGGATGGGTGTGTGCCCCACTGTGAAGAGAGGAAAAGAGGATGTGGAAAACTGAAAGAGCTTGTCCACAGCACACAGATAGTTGTGAGATAGTTTGAACTTGAACCAAGCCAGTCTGGCTCACAAACTGGTTCACTACACTGCCGTGTTTTGTTTTGTTTTTTCTTCTCTCCATCAAATTAGTTTAAGTCTTTTAAAAGACTGGTAACGTTCAGTGTTAGTAGGGATGAGGGAAAACTTTTATTCTCAAACATTCTTGATGGAGGTATAAATTGATAAAGCCTTTTTGAAGAGTAGTGTGGCAGACTCTTTAAAAGCATTTTAAAGCCTACCATTTGACCCAAGAATTCCACTTTCAGGAAGTTATCATTAAGAAATAGTTGCCATATGCAAAAGATGTTTGAAATAGAATGTTATGACAGCAATAGTTGTAGGATTAGAAACTCAGAACCAACATATCTGTCAGTAAGTAGCAGCCTAGTGAAACAATTTGGGGGCTGTCTCTACAATAAAATAGCATTCAGCCTCTAATAAGAATGAAGTAGAATTGATAGGGAATGATTGCAAAGCCGATTGACCTAATGTTCCCTGAAAAAAGCAAATTGCAGAAACAAACCTTCAGATTTTTAAAAATGGAAGGAAGGAAGGAAGGAAGGAAGGAAGGAAGGAAGGAGAGAGAGGGAGGGAAGGGTGGAAAGAGGGATTTGTGTGTGTGTGTGTGTGTGTGTGTGTGTGTGTGTAATTGCTTAGAAAAGGAACTAAAAAGACACACACCAAGCACTTTTCACTGTGATCAGTGTTTCCTGCTGGAGAGAGAAACTGAATCATGTGGATGGAAGGCAGAGAGAGGAAGAAGATAAACTTTAACTTTATACTGAATACCAATATCTATTCCTTGAATCTTTTACAATGAGAAGATGCTCATGTCATGAAGACAACAACAAGAATACAAAGAAAAATAAATAATGTAAAGTAATGGAATTGAAACTGAAGCCATAGAAAGCACAAACAACAAGGTAAAAACCTTTGGCAGCATATAATTGGCATCAATCACCCCAATTCAGGGTGTTGCATGTATCACCCCAATTCAGGGTCATGGCAAGGATCTACAAAATCTGGAACATAAATGTGATCTATCGCACTAGAGGTCTAGAATTAACTATTTAAGAAAAAGAGCCAAAATCAATCTATTATACAAACTTCACAACATCTTTCTATTTTAGGAGAGAGATGGCTTCTGTGCTGAGTGTTTTTTATGTCATGCCAAATCATTTTACTAAGATCTGGTGGCAATTCAGCCTGGAGTTTTCAGATTCCCTCTCATTTTACCAACATGAAGCTGCATCCTTAACACAAGATTGATCCTGAATTAATACCACAGACAGATGCAGAGGTACCTGTGGCAGAAAGAACTTTAGATTTCTATTCTCTTTTCCTTGTTAAAACATGCACAGCATTGCTCATTACAGTTAATCAGACTCACAACACTTCATCCTGGGTGAAAATAATAGGCCCCATTGTACATTAGTAACCAGGTTACTCTGCCTTTCATTGCTGCAGTTAGCACCTATTATTTCCTCCTGGTACCAATATTCCAAATCAGGATCATTCAGCTCTGAAGTGGGTTAAGTGTTGTGTGTGCAGCACTTCTTTTGTGAGAAGCAGTAGTTCAAGTTTGCTGAGCCTCTGTCCCAGTTGATGAGCTGCCTGCAAAAGCATCAGTGTGGATGTCCACAGCAGGTGCCCCGTATTTAGAAAGGAAGTCTTGCATGTCTTATTAACATGTTACTGGGCAACATGCCTGGGACCCAGAAGAACAGAAGAATCACAGCACCCAGATATCAGCTTTCCTGTTTGCACGGGGAACAACCGGGCATGAGGGAGACACCAAACCTCTTCTACATGCTTCCATATGCTTCAAGTAGAGGCAGCAGATGGGAGCACAGCAAACAGTCTTCACCCTTCCCCATGCTGCCCCCAAGCATGTATAAGCAGAAGAGGAGTAGGGAATAAAAAATGTAGAATGTAATATGTTTTTAGAGAGTAAAATCAATATACTAGTCACTCGGTGGCATAGAAAAAAAAATAGTTTTCCTGCTCTCAACAAGTGTAAAGCTATCAGAGTATAATTTTCAAAAAAAAGTTAAACAGGCCTTTCTACAAATATTAAGTGAACACATGTCAAAGTTTTATTTAACTCATTAATGGGAGAACCAGAAGAATGGTAAAGCTAGTTCAAAGAGGACTTGAAGGACTAAGTTAGTTATATGTAGGTTCTGAAAAAAATGCTAGATTGCTAAATTACATACAAAACTGGTTAAAATCCTACAGGGCAATAAAACTGTAACTTCTAAGGCTATATCTTCTTGCTTTCAACAAGAATAATTTGTACTGATATCAGTTTTATAAAAGCTAATATTTACTCCCACAGAGGGATAAAATATACTAATCAATAATAAGAAGTAGATCAAACAAAGAATCAATCATCCCCCTAGAGGACTAGATAAACTTCGGTCAGCCTAATAGGTGATGTTCAGGCATGACATTGAAAAAACATGCAGTTATCCCTTTGCCTATTTCTAACTTCAGGACTGTTTTTCTTACACAGCTGCGTTCATGATAGTCTTTGGATGTGAATAGAGATTAGTCTATGCATCTGTAGAATTACAACCGTGCCTAAATGTTTGTTTCTCCCCAAGATTCCCAAGTTGAAGCCTTAATTCTTTATGGCATTTGGAGGTGGGTCTTTGGGAAATAATTAGCTTTAGATGAGTTTATGAAAGTGGAATTCCCAAGATAGGATTAAGACTCCTGTAAGAAGAGACATGAGAAAGATATTTCCTTCTCTCTCTTTCTCTTTCTCTTTCCCTCTGTCTCTGTCTCTGTCTCTCTCTCTCTCTCCCTCTCTCTGTTTCTTTCTCTGTATCCCTCTCTCTTTCTCTCTCTCTCCATGGGGTCATGTAAAAATAACAGCAAGATGGCCATCTGCAAACCAGAAAGAAAGCTTCATCAGACACTGAATCTGCTGGTACCTTGGGATCTTGACTTCCCAGCCTCCAGAACTGTGAGAAATAAATGTTTGTTAAGTCACTAAGTCTATAATATTTGTAATAGCAGCTGAAGCAGACTAAAACAGTAAGAAAAGACACCAAGAGATCATGATGTTCAATTCTCTCTCCCTAAACATGTGTCGGCCAAGTGACAAGAAGTCAGCATTGTGTAAGCATTAAGGACAAGAGTTTAGAACTCTGAAGATCTGGGTTACATCTGCATTCTACCACTTTCTAGCTAAATATAATCTAAGTCCCAATTTTCTCATCTGTAAATGGAAAAAAAGGCACCTGTCTCAAAGAACAGGAATGAGGAGTAAATGAGACAATCCAAGCAAAGTGTTTCTCCTAGACTGCCTAGCACTCACTAAATAGTTTTACAAATGTTGTAGTTGTTATACCATGCAACAAAGTCCTCTCATCATTTATAGTCTAGAGAATATGGTCAAATTTAATTTAAATTAGATTCAACTTGGGTAAAGGAGGGAAACTCACAAAATAATAATTTTGCAAAGTGTAATTTACCTCCTGGCTAAAAGGTTTTCCTGGAACTGGCTTTGTCTGCATTCCAGGGTAGATTTTAAACAGATTGAATTTAGGATTATAGGTTTTTTCTCTGAGGAGAAAAGGAGAAGGGAGAAATGAAAGAGTTAAATGTAATATTGGTACAAGATATAGACTTTATTAGGAAGATGGAAAAAGGGAGTTGAGTAAGAAAAGTAAGGTGGACGTCCCAAGACTGTTTAAAAAGTCAGATATGAGTTTATCTTAGTGATATGTCTGATTTTAGGATCTGAAAGGGGACCAAAAACATCTATTCAACCTACATCACAGGATGGTATAAAGGTAAAATAAATAAAGAGAGGAAAGCTATAAAGGTATGTTCTGCTCATTCAGCTAATAGGATTCTTCCTTTTTTACCCTGCTTACTGGGTCAGTGGGAGGCCAGGAAACTCAGGCATTCCACTCTGAGCTACACAATAGTTATGAGATTTAAACATCTCTTTGACAAGAACGAGAATCCCCAATCCCCCTTCAACCCTTTCATAATCAGTTTTCTGGGTGAGATAGCAATCGATACAGTCTACAAACTTTATTAGTTGGCATCAATGTTTTCTATTGGACAAAAGTTAGATATGTGCAGATTCTTAAAAATACCTTTGTTATATATATTTTAAAAAATTTCATTAAAGTATAAATTATAAATTGCACAACTGTCATCATAATTTTAGAAACTTTCCAGCATTCAAAAAGGTCTCATGTTCCCAGTTGTTTCCAGCCCCAGCTGCAGGCAACCCTGCAACTTTTTCTATATAGATATGCCTTTTCTGGACATTTCATAAAAATGGAATCACACGTTTTGCCATTTGTGTCAGGTGCTTCTTTTTTTTTTTTTTTAGGTAATCTCTACACCCAATGTGGGACTTGAGCTCATGACTCCAGGATCAAGAGTCACATGCTCTACCAACTGAGCTAGCCAGGCATCCCTCTGGTGCCTTTTATATAGCATGGTTTTTTTCAAGGGTTATTTATATTTCCATAGTTTGTTCCTTTTTATTATTGAATAGTACATTGTACAGAATACCTTGTCCTTTCATTATCCTTGTCCATTCATCTATTGATGGACACTTGCATTGTTTCCAATTGTTGTTTATAATAAATAATGCTTCTATTAACTTCTGTGTACAGGTCTTTTTATGGACATGTATTTTCACTTGTTTTGGGTAAAACCTAGAAGTTGAATTGTTGGATCATATAGTAAATTGATGTTGAAAGTTTTATTAAACTGCCAACCTCTTTTTCAAAGTAGCCATACCATTTCACATTCCCATCAGCAATGTATGAAAATGCCAGTCTCTCTACACCCTGCCAATGTTGTTATTGTCTTTTTTGATTGAAATGGTATCTCATTGGGTTAATGTTTATTTATTTATTTTAGATAGAAAGAAAGAGAGAGAGCCCTTGTGTGAATGGGGGAGGGGTAAAGAGAGAGAGAGAATCCAAAGCAAGCCCTTGGGCTGTCAACACAGAGGCTGACATGGGACTTGATCTTACGGACCATGAATTTATGACCTGAGTCAAAATCAAGAGTCAGATGTTTAACTGACTGAGCCACCCAGGTGCCCCTCTCATTGGGTTTTTAATATGCATTTTTTAATGAGTAGTAATGTTAAGCATCTTTGCATGTACTTCCGTGCCATTCAAATATTTTCTTTGGAGAAAAACTATTTGTTTATTTTTAAGTTGGGTTGTTGGTCTTCTTATAATTGACTTGTAAGTGTTCTTTATTTACTCTGTGTACCAGTCTTTTATTGGATATATAAATTGTAAATATTGTCTCCCTAACTGTGGCTTGTCTTTTCATTTTCTTAATGGTGTCTTTAGAAGCTTAAAGTTTTAAATTTTGAAAAGTCCAATTTATTATTTCTTTCTTTTATGAATCATGTTTTTGGTATCATATGTAAGAACTGTCTTCCTAAGCCAAGTCATGAAGATTTTCTTTTATGTTTTATTCTAGTTTTATAATTTTAGCTCTTACATTTAGGTCTACAGTTTATTTTTTGCTAATATTTGTGTATAGTGTGAGGCAAAGATCAAAATTATTCCTTTTGCAAGTGGATATCCAATGGTCCTAACACTATTTGTAGAAAAGATTATCTTTTACCTGTTAAAAGGGTAAAATTACCCTTGGCATCTTTACTGGTAATCAATAGAATACTACAAGGATTTTTTTTCTGGATTCCACATTTTGATTTACTATCACTATTACTTGCAGATATGAGCTATATGTATAAGATTGCACAAGCACTACCCTTGGTTGTTTATTGCAGAATTTTTCAGTATTTTTAGCCCTACGTCTTGAATATCATCATCTAGAGATTCAAAAATATAAAAAGGAATGTTTGTAACCTTGTACTTTGTATACACAATCTATAATATCAAGATTATCACTATGAATATTTATTCTGCCAAATTTGTAAAATATTAACACATAAAATATAGTACTATTGACAATTGTATTAATAATAAAAACCACCTGGGAGCCTATACATTTGATGAATTTACTGGATTACAAGTGTGGACAATTAACTATTTGCTTATTATCATGTATAATTCAACTGTAAAGACCTTATTTCTAAATAAGGTCACAGTGTGACATTCCACATGGATATGAGTTTGTTTTGGGAAGAGATATTCAACCTAATCCAGGCCAGTGATGATAATCCCATTGCCCCTGCCTATAGTAATTATCTAGCAGAGAGCGTATGAGTCACTTTTAGCCAGTGAGACCAAAAAAGCTATCTACTGGGTGATGTCGGAAAAATGTGTTCTGTTTGATTACAAAAAAAAAAAAAAAAAGTACAGGTGCAACTTTTATACCTGCCTGTATCTGAATGTTATCACAGGAAGATATGATACTAAGAGTTGAGGCAATCATCTGTGGGTATAAGGGGAAAGCCAGGAGCAGTGCAGCATGGCTGATATGTCTGTTCATCATGGAGATGCTGAATTAACCAACTTTCCAAATTCCTAATTTGGGGATTCTTGTTAGGAGAGGCAATAAAACCCCTATTTTTAAGGCATTGAATTCAGGTTTACTATTACTTGCAGTCAAATCATCCTAAGTATTCTACGATACTTTTCCAGAAGATAACAACTGGAAGTCATAGCAACTCAGGAAGCTGTTGATCTGGCCCCCAGTATTAGAAGAAGCATCAGTACAAATCCATTTTCTTTTCAAATTTTCTTACTTTGACATTGACTTGCTGAGCACAAAGTCTATAACCACTTTCAAATTTAATGCTTGGACATAATATGGAGGCTAGGCAGAAAAAGCACTGGAATACCCAGTGGGAATGGCAACAGTTCTCTTCAAAAAATGGGACCATCCAGAAAGAAAAAAAGGAAAATAAAATGGGAGGTATATTTAAAAATGAGAGAGACTGATTCCTTCTCTCTGCTAACTTTGAAGGCTAACCTGTATAGGAAGCAATTCCTCTACATCTTATTACTTCTATGGGTAAAAAGAGAAAAGGACCATGGCTGTAAGCAGAGATGGAGAGTGCACAGGTAGAGGGGAGAGGTGGTGGTTAGTCTGGAGGTAAAATAGCTGTCCCAGATAACTCCAGTGATACCGTGAGGCACCAGGGATGCTGACAAGGAAGCATGCAGATCAAAGGTCTGGTATGCCAGTCCAGGTAACAAAATAAAGCATTGAGTACACAGCGTATTTCTTAAAAGTGTGTCATATAACATGTGTTCTCCATACTTAATGTATATATACAGTGTAAATGTTAAATGTGCTACATATATGTGTATGTAATCTATACAATAAAATGATATGTCATATAAAACTTTCTACCATTTTTACACTAGGAGTGTTTATTTTGTATGTAATTAGGGAAGTAAAAGGACTATAAAACTCAAAAATAATTTATAAAATTTACTTCTAAGAGAAGTTCTTTTAAGAAAATTTACTTCTTCATTTTGGTAATGGAGGAATAGCTTCTACTGGGTTTACCTTTACACAGATAGTAGCTATTAAATCTGGACACACAAACATACACATATACAAACAAGCAAATTAAAGGGAGAAACCCCCACATTACCTGAAGGCAATGGCAAGCAAACAAACGTGAGGAAAATTTACACTCAAAAAAAAAGAGAATGGAATGGGACTGGGTAAATTTCCAATATTTTATGAACTTTTGTCTGAAGGCAGTTCTAGTCAGCATCAAATAGAGTTACTAAAACTCAAAAGAATACCTATAATTTTACTGGTAGAGTTTGAAGTGACCACAGCAGGTACAAATTGAGAAGAGAAATCCCATAAATAGAGATATTCACAGAGAAAGAGAGAGAGAGAGAGTCCTAAATTCTGCATAAAAAAATCTGTTTAAATCTCTAGCTTATCCCAGAACTCCTCATGTACAGGGAAGACTAAAAGCCACCCAGTTAGGCTAAAAAAGACTGAACGATGATTTCTATTGCTGCCCACCACAGGGGAGACAGTTTGGAGTTTGAATCTTGCCAAGTGGACTACTTTCTGAAACAAAAAATACTTTCATAGGAGCACAACAGAATCTAGAGTTTTGCACCAGCCACAATGTACAGAATATGATAACAATTACTAGATTACAAAGAAACAGAAAAATATCACCCATAATGAAGAAGAAAGGTAATCAATGAAGACCAAATCTATGACAACACGAATTATGGAATTAGTACACAAGGACTCAAAAAGCAGCTATTACAACTATCTCAATAATAAGAAGGAAAATGAATGAACAATGAGAAACTATCAGCAGGGAAATAAAAAATTATAAAAATGAACAATGAAATCACTTTAATAATCCGCTTTATATTTTTGAAAATAATTCCACGTCTATTTTTTTCTAAATAAAAACAACATGGAAAGCTGGTCACCATGTGTTATCTTGGAGGTTAAAAAGTATGGTAGCAGATAGTCTGGTAAAAAGGAAAGAATATTGCACATTGAGTCAAGAAAACCAAATCTTAACTACCAAAGTCTCTTTACGGCACTGAGTGAGACATTTAGTCTGCATGGACACTATTGTGTTTCTCTATCAAATGTGAGGTTGGATCTAAATAATCTTTTTGCTAAATACCTAAGCCTTTTGCTAAATTTCTAAGGCTGATTTGTTAGCAGTCCTCAAACTAATTAGAATAAAGGTTAAGACCAACATACAGGTCTTCTACTTTTGTAAACACCTGAACTAAAAGAAACCAGAAAATCTTAACCAAACATATATAATCTTCAGTAATTCCTCTATAGATTAATACAAGATAGTCCCAGCCCAGTTCCCAGATTACCCCACAAAGACCCTAGTATGTGCTTCATGAAAAGGTCTTAAAGAGCATTGGACTAAATGCTGTAGTTGAGAGTAAACATATATCTTACTTCTCTCCCAATCTACATTTAGTAGAATTGCATTTGGAAATCAAAACAACTCACATCACAGGAAGTTCCAACAATGCTTGAAGCATCAAATTTTCTTTATAAAGTTTCTCCTATGAAGCCCATCAAAAATAAAGTGGGTGGTGACTGAGTTGAAAATTTAATCAGAATGAGGTTCTGTTGTGAGTATGTGCATTTTAAAAACCTATTTATCTAATGTACTGTAAGCATAGAAAAGGAAGTTTAAAACTTTTGATCAGATACTGGAATGTTAAACTCTGACAGGGGAAAAAAGTATTTATAATTTATTGCTTTACTTTTCCCTTTTATAAAGAATGATTATTTATTTAATTTCCCAGAAGTTTGTTTTCTTTCCTCCTCTGACAAACAAGTGCCAAAAATGAAGACAAGCCAAATATATATAAATTGCTTAAAAATGGATGTGTATTTTAAAACTTCACTGTTTTTCATTTCTCTGTGCTGAGCTGACAACCCTAGCTATCCTCAGGGAGTCTGTGGGCTGGTGTTGGGTACACTAGCTTTCCAAACACAGCTCAGCCACAACTTCTCAATTTAGTCCAGGGCACTGCTCATCAACCCTGAATCTTCAAAATGTTCTTTTGATGACTGTTTACAAACATGGCATAAGCTTTGCCACAGATAAGAGACCTATATGTCCATAAGTAACACAGAAATATATCGTACAGATGGAGATGAAAGAAAGCCAAAATAAATATGAATGCTTGGGGACAGAGCCTACATGTGAATTCAAACACACAGGTTGTCTAAAGTGATGATATTAATGAGATATGTGCATGTAGATGAAAGGAAGTTCATCCACACAGGAATCTAGTGAAAGGAAAAAAAGAATTTATGTCCACTGTGGTTTCACAGAATTACATAATCTGAGGTTTGGAAGGAACTTTAGAGGCCATCCAATCCAACTACATTCCCAAAGCAAGAATCCTGAAAGTTGACAATACTTAATATTTTAGGAATTCATACCAGAAGAGCCAAATTAAGGTTCACTAGTTACCAAAGTAATAAAAATTGCAGAGCTTTGGAAATCACATCTTATATTCTTTTTATCCTAATTGTCTCAGTGTCCTGAATTCTGGGTTCTTAAAATTCATCTTGAACATATTTATATGTCTCAGATATGACTTACCAAAAATGTAGTGTTAATCCATTAGGCCTAGCAATGATAAGATATAGGTCAGTATGTTCTTAGCCTTGTACTGTTGTTTGTGAGAGAGTTTAAAACACATGGATGGTTTCTGTTCTAATGGGAATCATAGTCTTAGTTTAGCAACCAAAAAAATATAGTTGAATTTAGGAATCCTGTTAAATTTTTTCCGAGTCAAAATTGTTTAAAATATTGGAAAATGGGGTCAATATTCATTGATCATTGACTGTATGCTGGAAAAGGTTAAAGAGTTTTGGAACTGTTTAGCTGAGTGAATACAAGCCTGAGGTAGAATTCAATTATTTTCTAATACATTAAAATTATCTTAAATAAGATGTTGATCAATGATGATTAATTTAATTCCAGAAAATAGAATAAAAGGAGATAAAAGGTGTAGAGGGGAAGAAAGCAAAACTGTATCCTGATTATAAATGTGATAGAAGAAATTATTTATCATCTATATCATGATCTCTTTGGAGAACTTTAAGAATAGGTCGAACATTCATTTTTCTTGACTGAACTGAGAAAAACACAGCCTGATAAGAAAGATGTCACTTGTTCATGATCAATATCTCCTTCTTTGATGTTATAAAAGGAGAGGTGGAGTGGACCAGAGTTGAGTAAAAGAATGAACGGCCCTAAAAGTTCACGTATTTTCATCACTTATGCAGAGAGAGGGAGAAAACAAGTATGAGACAAGACTCTTTTTTTTTTTCCTCATCAGGATTATTTTCACCTCTGGAAGTTTGCACCATATGACTTAACAGACACAGTCTTAGAGCCAAAACTCATTCATCAAAACCCAAAGTTTGTCTTGCTTCCTTTGTGAGGCTAAAAAACACACTTTTATCACCAAAAGACAAAGTTAACTACTGATTTTTGAAGGTTTAGAATAAAATATTCTTATCAACACTAGTCTTAAAATATGTCTCACATTGCTACCAGATCACCCTGATATGGGGTCAGCCTTCTTAGAATAGGAAATACCAAAAGACGGTGGTGTGGATTCTTACATTCTTTATTCAAGTCCAGCTTTCTTCTGAAAAGCTATCTAAGAAATTCTCACTTCATTATTGTGATTCCTGCATATTCTACTTCTGGGTTATATACTAGAGGCCATATGGGGGTTGCCTTCAGATCTAGTGAATGTTCTCACTTAAGAAAATCAAACTCCAGCAAGATATTTGGCAGATATGAACATGGTACAATTTAAGGATGTCACAAAACCCATTTTCTCTCTGTACAGTTTTTTCAAATAATTCTCCAGTATGCTACCACTGCTGTGTCCCTTCCTAACTGCCTGGATAAATAGTTTGAAATAGGTATATAATTGGAAAAAGTAATGACAATAGTAATTAATAACAATGCTTTCTACTAGCCAGGTACTATGCAAAAGTGACTTGTAAGAATGATGTCAACAAGATGGTGGACTACAAAGATTTTTGCCCTTATTACCCCACTGAAAATTAATAAAAACAATGATAGACTGACTAAAGTAACTGTATACCAGCTCTGGAAACTAGTCAAAGTTCTACAGTAACCAAGTGAATGCCTAATAGAGAAAAAGCCACAATTATTTTTTTAATGTTTATTTATTTTTGAGACAGAGAGAGAGCATGAACGGAGGAGGGTCAGAGAAAGAGGGAGACACAGAATCCGAAGCAGGCTCCAGGCTCTGAGCTGTCAGCACAGAGCCCGACGTGGGGCTTGAACTCACGGATGGTAAGATCATGGCCTGACCCAAAGTCAGAGGCTTAACTGACTGAGCCACCCAGGCTCCCCAAAAGCCACATTTAAATAGGGGAAAATTTCATGTTTTTTTTTAAATGTTTTATTTTTAATTTTGAGAGATGGGGAAGGGACGGGGTCAGAGGGACAGAAGATCTGAAGCTGGCTTCATGCCCACAGCAGAGAGTCCAATGTGGGGCTCAGGGCTCAAACTCATAAGCTGTTAGATCATGACCTGAGCTGAAATCAGACTCAACCCACTGAGCCACCCAGGTGGCTGTTTTTATGGTGTTTTTAACTCATCTTTGCTCTATCCCCCTCCCTGGTTAATGCAGTTGGAAAGAAATGCCTCAATTCCTGGTTTCCTTCCTAGGTCTCATAGGACCAGAGTAAAACATAATTACAATGTCCTACTCTGTCTGTGGGCTGTCCAAAAGGCTGGTTTCTATCCTACCTGACTTGGAGCTTAGATGGGAATGATGACATAATTTATATCTCAGGCTGGTGGAAGCCATGGGAGGCAGTGGCAGGTGCTGCAGTAGGTAAAAAAAAGATGGGTGTTATAGACCAACAGATAACTGTAGGCAAGAGATTAAGGCAGAGGGATATGATAGAACATCTAAAAGCCCCAGAAGCTTGGATGAGACCACTTGAAAAATTAAGAAACTTAAAAGTAGCCATTTATTCAGGGGAAATATAAAATTGGAAATAAACAAACAAACAAATACTTATGCAAGCCCAGAAAAGACTTTAGAAGATCTTGGGATCTCAAGCCTTCACCTCAGGCTGATCCTAATGTTCAGAAGTCCACTATTTATTTGTGATCTTCCATGCCAGTATGCTAAAATTAAAAAGATAACTGTGTTTTCAAATGCCCAATTGCCAAGAAAAGATTAAAAGGCATACAAAGACACAGAAAAACATGGCTTAACTAAAGGAATAAAACTGTTCCTGAAGAAACACAGGCATCAGACTTACTAGTCAAAGATGTAAATACAACTGTCTTTCATATTCTCAAAAAGCTAAAGGAAAATATGGACAAAGAACTAAAGGAAATCAGGAAAATAATATATGAGTAAAATGAAAATATCAACAAATAGAGAGAAATTACACCCAACAAGCCCCCCACAGAAGTTCTGAAACTTAAAAATACAAGAACTAAATTAAAAAAATTACTAGAAAAGGTCAACATAAGACTTGAGCAGATAGAAGAAAAAAATCAATAAACTTGAAGTCAGGTCATTTAAAATTATGGAGTCTGATGAGCAAAAAAGAAAAAAAAAACTAACGAAAGAAGGTGAGTAGAACCTAGGAGACTTAAGAGATACCATCAAGTGGACCAATATATGTATTATAGGAGTTTCAAAAAGAAAAGAGAGAGAGAAAGGAACAGAGGTTATTTTTTAAAAATAATAATTGAAAACATTCCCGAAATGAAGAAAATACTGGATATACAAATACAAGAAGAAATCTAAATAAGAAGGACTCAAAGAGATCCATACAAAGACACTTTATAGTCAAACTGACAAAAGACAATAAAACAGAGAGAATCTTGAAAAGAAGAGTAACTCATAATGCATAAATGATCCACAGTAAGCTTTCCGTAGATTCCTCACCAGAAACCTCACAGGCCAGAGGAAAAGGGATAATGTAGTTAAAGAGCTAAAAGGGAACAAAAACAACAGCAACCCAAAACTATCACTTGAGAATTCTATATCCAGAAAAAACTGCTTCCAAAATGAGGGAGAAATTAAGACTTCACAGGTAAACAACAGCATAGGGAATTCATTATCACTACATTTGCTTCAGAAAAAAGTGCTAAAAAGAGTCCTTCAAGTTGAAATGAAAGGACACTAGACAGTAACTCAAAACCACATGAAAACATAAACTTCTCCAATAAGGTAAATACATGGACAATAATTTTAAAATAATATCATTGCAATTTTGGTTTTTAATTCCACTTCTAACTACTATATGAGGTTTAAAAGGCAAAAACAAAAAAAAATAAATATATTTGTACTCAATATATATAAAGATGTAACAATACATGAATAATGTAAAGTGGGAAGAGGAGGAGCTATTAAAAAATAAGGTTTTTGTACGCAGTTGAAGTTAAGTTGGTGTCAACTTAAGAATAACAGTCATAAGAGATGCCTGAGTGGCTCAGTCCATTAAGTGGCAGACTTCAGTACAGGTCATGATCTCATCTTCTGTAAGTTTGAGTCCTGCATCAGCAGGCTCTGTGCTGGCGGCTCAGAGCCTAGAGCCTGCTTCCAATTCTGTGTCTCCCTCTCTCTCTGTCCCTCCCCTGCTTGCTCTCTGTCTCTCTCTCAAAAATAATAAACATTAAAGAAATTAAAAAAAGGAATAACTGTCATAATTCTAGGATGTTGTATGTAATCTTCTTGGTAACCACAAATAAAATATACATAGACTATAAACAAAATGAGAAGATAATCAAAATATGTCACTATAAAAGAAAATTCAAATAAACACAATGAAAAAAAAAAACAATGAAGGAAATGGGGAATCAAAAAAACTCTAAAACATACAGAAAACAAATAGCAAAAGGAAGTGTTTTGTAGAAGTAATTACTTTAAATGGAAATGAATTACACTCCCAAACCAAAGACATAGATTGGCAGAGTGAATTGAAAAATATTATCTAACTATACGCTGTCGACAAAAGACTCACTTAAGATGTAAGAACATGCATATGTTGAAAGTGAAAGGATAGAAAAAGATATTGCATGAAAGTAGTAACCAAAGGAGAGTTGAGCAAACTATATAAAAAGGAAACAAAATAAATTTTAAGTAAAAAATTATTAGAAGAGACAAATAAAGATATTATATAATAATAAAAGGGGTTTGGGTGCCTGGGTGGTTCAATTGGTTAAGCGTCCAACTTTGGCTCACATCATGATCTCACGGTTCGTGAGTTCAAGCCCCACACCAGCCTCTGTGCTGACTGACAGCTCAGAGCCTGGAGCCTGCTTCAGATTCTGTGTCTCCCTCTCTCTCTGCTCCTCCCCCACTCATGCTCTGTCTCTCTCTGTCTCTCTCTCTCTCTCTCTCCTTCAAATACCACTGACGGAATTGAAGGGAGAAATAGATCTATAATAATAGGAGGAGATTTCAATACGTACTTTCAACAATGGATAGAAAAATCTGACAAAGATCAATAAGAAAATAGAAGACTTAAGGGCACCCTGTGGCTCAGTTGGTTGAGCGGCTGACTTCGGCTCAGGTCATGATCTTGCAGTTCACTGAGTTAGAACCCCATGTCGGGCTCTGTGCTGACAACTCAGAGCCTGGAGCCTGCTTCGGATTCTGTGTTTCCCTCTCTCTCTGCCCCTCCCCTGCTTGCTCTCTCTCTCTCTCTCTCAAAAATAAACATTATTTTTTTTAGAAAAAATAGAAGACTTAAACAACACTATAGCCCAATTGGAACTAACATACATATATAGAACTCTATACCCAGAACCAGCAGAAAACAAAATTTTCTCAAGTGAGTGTAGAACTTTCTCCATGATAAACCATATGTTATTAAGTCATATGGTAGGCCATCAAACAAGTTTAATTAAAAAAAAAAATGAAATCATCCAGCATCTTTTCCAATCACAATATAAAAACTAGAAATCAATAGCAGAAGGAAAACTAGGAAATTCACAAATATGTGAAAATTAAACAATACAAAGAAATTACAATGAAAATTATAATATAGCTTGAAACAATTTAAAATGAAAACACAACACGCAAAACTTATGGGATGCAGCAAACACAGCATTAAGAGGGAAATTTGTAGCTATAAAAGCTAACATTAAATTAGATCTCAAATTAAAAACTTAAATCTCAAACTGAAGAATCTAGCAAAAATAATAAACCAATACTAAAGGTAGCAGAAGAAAGGGAATGATAACAATTAAACAAAAATAAAATAGAAAATAAAGGTAGAAATTTTTGTGAAATCAAGAGTTGGTTTTTCTAAAAGATCAAAATTGACAAACTTTTAGCTAGCTGGACTAAGAAAAAAGAAAAGACTCAAATAACTAAAATCAAAAATTAAAGAAAGGACATTACCACCAATTTTAATTATTTCTGTAAAATTAGTAAGGAAAAGATATAATAAGGCATAAAAGGAAATAGAAAACATAAGAAAGAATCATATGAGAGCATCTCAGACAAGTATATGCCAACATATTGGATACCATACCTGAAAAAATTTCTAGAAATATACAACCTATCAAGACTGATTCATGAAGAAATAGGAAATCTGAATAGACTTATAACTAGAACAAGATTAAATCGGTAATCAAAAAAACTCCCCCAAAAAGAAAATCCCATGGCCAGATGGCTTCACTAGTAATTTTCCCAAACATTTAAAGAAAAATTAACACCAATCTTCCTCAAACTCTCCCAAAAAAGTGAAGAGGAGAGAATGCTTTCTAACTTATTCTAGAGGACCTATGTTGCCCTGATACCAAAGCCAGACAAAGACACTCCAAGAAAACTATAGAGCAATATCCCTTATTGACATTGATACAAAAACCATCGACAAAATACTAGCACAAAGAATCCAACAGAATATTAGCTACCTTGTTACACTATGACATAGTAGGATCTATTCCTGCAATACAAGGATAGGTCAATATATGAAAAATCAATCAATGATATACACTACAATTAATAGATTAAAGGGGAGAAAAACCACAATGATAATCTCAATTGATGCATGAACAGTATTTGGTGAAATTTCATGCCATTTCATGATAAAAACACTCAACAAACTACAAAGAAACTAGTCCACCATAAAAAAGGCCATTTATAAGAAACCTAGAACTAAAGTAACACTCCATGGCAAAAGACTGAAAACTTTTCATCTGAAATCAAAAACAAGACAAAGAGCCCATTTTCACTACTTCTATTCAACATAGTACTGAAAGTACCAGTCAGAGCAAATTAGAAAAGAAGAAGAAGAAGAAGAAGAAGAAGAAGAAGAAGAAGAAGAAGAAGAAATAAAAAACATTTAAATTTAAAAAGAAGTAAAATTATCTGTTTTCACCAATGACATGATATTTTATGTAAAAAACACTCAAAATTCTACACATATAAACAAACATATATAACACTATTAGAGCTAATAAATGAATTCAGCAAAGTCACAGCATACAAAATCAATATGCACAAATCACTTGCATTTCTGTACATTAACAAAGAATAATCCAAAAAGGAAATGGAGAAAATAATTCTACCTACAATAGTATTAAAAAGAATAAAATATTTAAGAATAAGCTTAACCAAAACAGAAAAAGACTTGTGCACTGGAAACTACAAAATGTCTGAAAGAAATTAAAGATACAAATAAATGGACAATATCCCATGTTCATGAATTGGAAAATGTAGTATTGGTAAGATGTTGATACTACCCTGAACAGTCTACAGATTCAATACAATTTCTATTAAAATCAAAATGATTTTTTTTGTAAAAAATAGACGATCCATCCTACAATTCATATGGAAACTCAAGAAACCTCAAAAAACTAAAACAATCTTGAAAAAAGAAGAACAACGTGGATGTCTCACACTTACTAATGTCTAAACCTAATATAAAGTTACAGTAAACAACACAGTGTGATACTTGCATAAATATAGACATATAGATTAATGGAATAAAATACATATTATAGAAATAAATCTTCACATATATACTCAAATGATTTTTGACAAGGTTGCCAATGGGGAAAGGATAGTCATTTTGATAAATGGTTTAAGAAAACGATATCCACATGGAAAAAAGAAAAAAAGAAAAAGAAATTGGATGTTTATCTTATACCACATACAAAAATTAACTCAAAATGTATCAAAGACCTAAATGTAAGAGCTAAAACTATAATACTCTTAGAAGAAAATATAGAGAAAATCTTTGTGATGTTGGATTTGGCAATGTTTTCTTGGGTATGACACCAAACGTCCAGGCAACAAAACAAAAAATAGATAAATAGGGATTCATTATCAAAAATAAAACCTTTTATACATTAAAGAATACTATGAACACAGTGAAAAGGTAAACTACTGAATGGGAAAAAAAATATTTGCACCTGCAACTGCAACTCAACAACCAAAAAACCAGATAACCTACTTTTTACAATGGGCAAATGACTCGAATAGATATTTCTCAAGGGGTGCTTGGGTGGCTCAGTAAGTTAAGCGTGACTCTTGGTTTCGGCTAAGGTCAGGATCTCAGGATTCATGGGTTCTGAGTCCTGCATTGGGTTCCGCACTGATGGGGTGAAGAATGCTTGGGATTCTCTCTCCTTCCCTCCCCTGATGCTCATGCTCTCATGAGTCAGTTACATGTTGGCTCTTGATTTCACCTCAGGTCATGATCTCACTGTGAGTTCAAGCTGTGCTTTGGGCTCCATGCTGATAGAGCAGAGCCTGCTTGGAATTCTGTCTCTCTGTCTCTCTTCCTCCCTCTCTGCCCCTCCCCCTGCCTACATAGACTCTCTCTCTCTCTCTCTCTCTCTCTCTCTCTCTCTCTCTCTCCTCTAAATAAATAAATAAATAAATAATCTTAAAAAAATAGGATATGTCTCCAAAGAAGATGTGCACATGGCCAATAAGCACATGCAAAGATGCTTAACATCACAAGTCATTAGGAAATTGTCAATTAAAACCACATTGAGATACCACTTCATACCCACTAAAATGGCTATTATGAAAGAAACAGAAAATAAGAAAGTGGTGGTGTGGATGTAGAAAAATTGGACTCCTTGTGCACTGCTGGTTGAATGTAAAACTGCAAAACTACTATGGAAAACAGTATGGTGAGTCCTCAAACAATTAAACATAGAATTACATGAGGTCTGGCAATTTCACTTCTGGGTGTACACCCAGAATAAGGGAAAGCAAGGAGGGACATTAACAGATATTTATACGCCCATGTTCACAGCAATATTATTTACAATAACCAAAATATAAAAGCAATCCAAGTGTCCAACAGCAGCTGAATGAATTAACAAAATGTGGTATATTCACAGAATGGAATATTATTCATCCTTAAAAAGGAGGAAAATTCTGCCACATGCTACAATATGGATAAAAACTTGAAAACATTATGTTGGTAAAATCAGCTAGTCACAAGAGAACAAATGCTGTATGATTCCACTTATATGAGATACCTAAAGTAGCCAAGTTCATATAAACAGAAGGTGAAATGGTGATTGTGAGGCACAGAGGAAGAAGAAAATGGGAAATTATCATTGAATGGGTACAACATGTCAGTTTGGGAAGATAGCATAAGTTCTGGAGATGGATGGTGGTGATGGTTGTTCCAACAATGTGAAGGTACTTAAAGATTTTAAACTATATGTTTAAAAATGGTTACAGTGATCAATTTTATAGTATGTATATATACATAATACATAAACCATTAGAAATGGTTTTAAAAATGTAAAGCAACATTTTAAATGTTTTTAAGACATTTAAATTTATTTTAAAGACTTTTAATACATATTATACTCTTAAAAGGATTTACTACTTCTACTCTTACCAACAGTACAAGACCTCCACTTCACAACATTGAATAATATTAAAAATACCATTTAGTTAAATAATTTTCAAAGTAAATCCTTCCAGATCTTATCTCTTGACAGGGCACAAAGGCCTATACTGAATTCTCAATAAATGTGTTAAATCAATTAATATACTGAATACCTTACTATGTGCCCAGTAGAGTACTCAGAATTTAGCAGATGGGGTTTTTGGGGCAAAGAAGTATTTTATACCTTAGTTTTCTATCTTCCAAGAAAAGCAAGAAGAATTAAATCATCAGATAAATGAGTTGGAATATTAAAAAAAAACCAGAAATTACATGAAAGAGGCAGGAGAATCCGAATATCCAAAAAGGCATCCCACAAGACAGGTGTTTGTTGGCAATAGAACTGGGCAATGTCTTCTTCTACCCCTCTACATTCTACCTGTCTTTAAGTTCTGTTAATTCTTTTTTCCCCTTGAAATCATATCTATCTCATGGTCCCATTCTTGCTTTCAACACAATGGTACAGCCTCCCAAAGAGATTACCTGCTAAAAGGAACTCCTAACTCCAGTCTGCACCACACTCAAACCGCAGTTTCACTTACTTGAGTCAACTTACTCATGTCCCATCACCTTCTTAAACCACCTGAAACTATCCTTTATTATTCCTAAAATAATGTAAAATCCAACATTTCAAACTATTCAGTCATCCACCAAAAGCTTCAAACTTCCCATTTTCTAGTTATTTTTTTATAATTTAATTTTATTTTTTTCAATATATGAAGTTTATTGTCAAACTGGTTTCCATACAACACCCAGTGCTCATCCCAAAAGGTGCCCTCCTCAATACCCATCACCCACCCTCCCCTCCCTCCCACCACCCATCAACCTTCAGTTTGTTCTCAGTTTTTAAGAGTCTCTTATGCTTTGGCTCTCTTCCACTCTAACCTCTTTTTTTTTTTTTCCTTCCCCTCCCCCATGGGTTTCTGTTAAGTTTCTCAGGATCCACATAAGAGTGAAACCATATGGTATCTGTCTTTCTCTGTATGGCTTATTTCACTTAGCATCACACTCTCCAGTTCCATCCATGTTGCTACAAAGGGCCATATTTCATTCTTTCTCATTGCCACGTAGTACTCCATTGTGTACATAAAACACAATTTCTTTATCCATTCATCAGTTGATGGGCATTTAGGCTGTTTCCATAATTTGGCTATCGTTGAGAGTGCTGCTATAAACATTGGGGTACAAGTGCCCCTATGCATCAGGACTCCTGTATCCCTTGGGTAAATTCCTAGCAGTGCTATTGCTGGGTCATAGGGTAGGTCTATTTTTAATTTTTTGAGGAACTTCCACACTGTTTTCCAGAGTGGCTGCACCAATTTGCATTCCCACCAACAGTGCAAGAGGGCTCCCGTTTCTCCACATCCTCTCCAGCATCTATGGTCTCCTGATTTGTTCATTTTGGCCACTCTGACTAGCGTGAGGTGATATCTGAGTGTGGTTTTGATTTGTATTTCCCTGATGAGCAGCGACGTTGAGCATCTTTTCATGTGCCTGTTGGCCATCCGGATGTCTTCTTTAGAGAAGTGTCTATTCATGTTTTCTGCCCATTTCTTCACTGGGTTATTTGTTTTTTGGGTGTGGAGTTTGGTGAGCTCTTTATAGATTTTGGATACTAGCCCTTTGTCCGATATGTCATTTGCAAATATCTTTTCCCATTCCGTTGGTTGCCTTTTGGTTTTGTTGGTTGTTTCCTTTGCTGTGTAGAAGCTCTTTATCTTCATAAGGTCATCAGGACCCTTGTTTCTTTATTGACCATGTGTCTAGATGATCTATCCATTTCTGTAAGTGGGGTGTTAAAGTCCCCTGCAATTACCACATTCTTATCAATAAGGTTGCTTATGTTTGTGAGTAATTGTTTTATATATTTGGAGGCTCCTGTATTCGGCACATAGACATTTATAATTGTTAGCTCTTCCTGATGGATAGACCCTGTGATTATTATATAATGCCCTTCTTCATCTCTTGTTACAGGCTTTAATTTAAAGTCTAGTTTGTCTCATATAAGTATGGCTACTCCAGCTTTCTTTTGACTTCCAGTGGCATGGTAAATAGTTCTCCATCCCCTCACTCTCAATCTAAAGGTGTTCTCAGGTCTAAAATGAGTCTCTTGTAGACAGAAAATAGATGGGTCTTTTTTTTTTATCCATTCTGATACCCTATGTCTTTTGGTTGGCACATTTAGTCCATTTACATTCAGTGTTATTATAGAAAGATATGGGTTTAGAGTCATTGTGATGTCCGTAGGTTTCATGCTTGTAGCAATGTCTCTGGTACTTTGTCTCACAGGATCCCCCTTAGGATCTCTTGTAGGGCTGGTTTAGTGGTGATGAATTCCTTCAGTTTTTGTTTGGGAAGACCTTTATCTCTCCTTCTATTCTAAATGACAGACTTGCTGGATAAAGTATTCTCGGCTGCATATTTTTTTCTGTTCATCACATTGAAGATCTCCTGCCATTCCTTTCTGGCCTGCCAAGTTTCAGTAGAGATATCGGTCACGAGTCTTATAGGTCTCCCGTTATATGTTAGAGCACGTTTATCTCTAGCTGCTTTCAGAATTTTCTCTTTATCCTTGTATTTTGCCAGTTTCACTATGATATGTCATGCAGAAGATCGATTCAAGTTACATCTGTAGGGAGTTCTCTATGCCTCTTGGATTTCAATGCCTTTTTCCTTCCCCAGATCCGGGAAGTTCTCAGCTATTATTTCTTCAAGTACACCTTCAGCACCTTTCCCTCTCTCTTCCTCCTCTGGAATACCAATTATGCGTGTATTATTTCTCTTTAGTGCATGACTTAGTTCTCTAATTTTCCCCTCATACTCCTGGATTTTTTTGTCTCTCTTTTTCTCAGCTTCTTCTTTTTCCATAATTTTATCTTCTAGTTCACCTATTCTCTCCTCTGCCTCTTCAATCCGAGCCATAGTTGTCTCCATTTTATTTTGCAACACATTGGTAGCATTTTTAGCTCCTCCTGGCTGTTCCTTAGTCCCTTGATCTCTGTAGCAATAGATTCTCTGCTGTCCTTTATACTGTTTTCAAGCCCAGCGATTAATTTTATGACTATTATTCTAAATTCACTTTCTGTTATATTGTTTAAATCATTTTTGATCAGTTCATTAGCTGTTGTTATTTCCTGGACATTTTTCTGAGGGGAATTCTTCTGTTTCGTCATTTTGGATAGTCCCTGGAGTTGTGCGGGACTGCCGGGCACTTCCCCTGTGCTGTCTTGAATAACTTGCTTTGGTGGGCAGGGCCACAGTCAGACCTGATGTCTGCCCCCAGCCCACCGCTGGGGGCACAGTCAGACTGGTGTGTGCCTTCTCTTCTCCTCTCCTAGGGGCGGGATTCACTGTGGGGTGGCGTGGCCCGTCTGGGCTACTTGCACACTGACAGGCTTGTGGTGCTGTGGATCTGGTGCATTATTAGCTGGGGTGGATCGGCAAGGTGCACAGGGGCGGGAGGGGCAGGCTCAGCTCACTTTTCCTTCGGAGGTCTGCTTTGGGAGGGGCCCTGTGGCACCAGGAGGGAGTCAGACCCACTGGAGGGATGGATCCTCAGAAGCACAGCCGGTGTTGGGTGTTTGCGCGGTGCAAGCAAGTTCCCTGGCAGGAACTGGTTCCCTTTGGGATTTTGGCTGGGGGATGGGTGAGGGAGATGGTGCTGGTGAGCGCCTTTGTTCCCTGCCAAGCTGAGCTCTGTCATCTGGGGCTCAACAACTCTCCCTCCCGTTGTCCTCCAGCCCTCCCAATCTCTGAGCAGAGCTGTTAGCTTATAACCTTCCAGATGTCAAGTCCCTCTTGCTGTTGGAACACACTCTATCCGGCCCCTCAGTTTTTGCAAACCAGACTCAGGAGCTCTGCTTGGCCAGCGGGCCGCCCCTCTGCCCCGGCTCCCTCCCGCCAGTCCGTGGAGCGTGCACCGCCTCACCGCCCTTCCTACCCTCTTCCGTGGGCCTCTTGTCTGCACTTGGCTCCAGAGACTCAGTTCTGCTAGTCTTCTGGCGGTTTTCTGGGTTATTTAGGCAGATGTAGGTGGAAGTGATCAGCAGGACGCGTGGTGAGCCCAGCGTCCTCCTACGCCGCCATCTTCCCAGGATCCCCATTTTCTAGTTATTGCTTTGAAGTAGTCCACATTCATTCTCCCATGCCTGTATTTATTCTTTCTTTTAACAAATATTCAGTGGATGTCAGGCAATGTTCTAATCTATGGATTATAGTGGTAAGCAATACAGAGCTAATAGTCAAAAATATAGGTAAGAAACAATCTATTGTAAGTAAATACAAGTGTAAAAAGATAAACTTTGTAAAAAGATGTGTCAGGGGACACTAATTTGATGTGGAAGGATTTGGAGAAGGGTTCCCTTTAAAAGTCATATTTAAACTAAGGACTAATGCATTGGGGAAGAATTGGAATCTTTGCAAATGGAAGAGCAATGAGTCAAGACATTTCTGTCAGGAAATACAGTCTGTGGAAAGAAAGGCCCAAGAGCGGAGGTCTGTGTGAAACTGAGAAAATGTCAGTGTGGCAGAGGGTGATATATGTAGATAACAGATTTTACCAGGAAGTCTGGCGACAGGAAGGTCTGTTAAGATATTTTCTGAAATCTAAATTAAGAGAAAACTGGTGTAAACTAAGATGGGGTGCAGGGATGGAGGTTGGCACAACAGAGACATTTAGAAGGATTTGGCATTTAGTTAAAGGAGAGGAATAAGGTTAGGACAAGTCTTGATCTCAGCCCTTGATCTCAGCAGGACTCAACCCTACTTCCTCTTTGCTGGTGCTGCAGCAGTAGAGGCTCCTGCTCTGACAGTGCTGTGCAGATGAGGGGCTGGAGGGACTAAAGAAGAGAATAAAGAGCAGGTATGTGTATTAGCTTCCTATGGCTGCTGTAACAAATTACCATAAACGTGGCAGCTTAAACGACATACATTTATTCCTTATGGTTCAGGAGGACAGGCATGTAAAACTAAAGTGTTGGCAGAACTTAATTTCTTTTGGAGACTACAGGAGCAGACTCTGTTTCCTTGTTTTTTTTTCTAGTTGCCAGAGGCTACCTGCATTCCTAAACTCTTGGCCTCTCCCTCAGATCCCTTCAAACTCTCACTTTTTTAGATCCTTTATTACTGATTTTGACCTTCCTTCCTCTCATAAGGACCCTTATAATTACACTGTGCCTCCCCAAGGATGATTTCCCCATATCATGATCCTTAACTTAATCACATTTTAAAGGTCTTTTTGCTATGTGAGGTAAATTATTCACAGGTTCTGGCAATCTGGATTTGGACATCTCTGAGGCACCATTATTCTGTCCACCATCATATGTGCAGAATGTTTTCAGTTCACTTTCCCAACAAATACTTTTTGAGCATCTAAGCTCTAGGTTGGGAACTGTCCTTGGAGCTGGGGTTATAACAGTAAGCTTTCTTCTTTTATGGTGTTCACGTTGTTGTAGGTCAACAAGCACATGTATTTTATATCATAAATTCCATGATGGTATATCTGAAAGGGAGTAATTTGGTCATTCAGAGTCTGGAGTTTTGTGATAGGATATCTGAGAGGGAGTGAATTTGGTCAGTCAGAGTCTTGGGTCTGGAGTCAGATGAAAGCTCAAATCCCAGTTTCTCCATTTTTTGGTTGACCTTGAGCAGATTATGTAGCCTCCCAAAGCTTCAGTTTGCTCACCTGTAAAATGGACATAATAATATCATGGACCTCACAGAGATTATGTAGGATTAAGGAGATAGTCCAAGAAAACTTTGTAGTGGAATCTATATGGAAGACAAGACAAATATTTGGAAGGTTAAAGAAAAATGCAATCTGAGACCAAAATAAAAGAGAAGTCACAAGACCATTCAGTATAAGTAATTGATACAGGTAAATTTGCGAGTAATTGGTAAATTTGCAATCGAGGAAGGTGAGGTCATTGTGGTTTTGTTGATCTCTTCTGGAAGAAATAGAATCTGAATGAGGACATTAGCAAATGAGTAGGATTCATAAGCAGGAGGCCAGTGGAGTCACAAGATGAAGAGAATAGGAAAACAGTTTTGTTGAAGCAAAAGACCATTCTGGGGAAGAGTGGGAAATAAAGCCAACAAAATGCTTTACAATTAAACTATGAGAATATTCAATATCAGGCCAAGGAATTATAATTAATCCTTAACCAACTGAGCCACCCAGGCGCCCTGATTCATCTTTACAGTACAAATGCTAACTACATTTTTTTTCACTCCAGAAAATATACAAAAACATTTTTTCATACATAATAGTAAACTTGGATGAATTTCAATTGCAATGCACTAATACTTCAGATTCACTAATCTGGATAACAAAAAGGTGGAGACAGGAAGAACGGGAGAAAAAGACGGGTATCCTAGCTGATATCTAACAGAAAAGACAGATGGTATCAATGCTCCCAAGTGAGCTTTTCATCCCAAACATCCTATGAAAGAAAATGGAAACCCACTGCATCAAACACTTCTGTCATTTCTCTGTTACAGGTTTACAAAAAAAAAACAAAAAATGAAAAACAAGTATTTATATTTAGTTTGCACTCAAAACAAAAAAAGTCAACTACTTTTTTTACCCCTTCCCAAAAAAATTCATTTGACGAAGCTGTTGCATTTTGCATCTGTTATGCAGAGCATCTGTGAACCATGTATGAACCCACTGCTATTCTTGATGAAGTCTAAGGGCACTGGGGATACAAAGAGGCCATTCTCAGTGCTAGGAAGACAATTGCTTCCCCTACACTGCATCGCCAGACCCAATGTTGGGCAAAAGGCAAAAGGCACACAAGGTCCTGGCCTTAAAGAGCTTACAGTTTTATCCTTGCTCTTTCTTTTCAAGTGCAAAATCTGATAAAATCCATGATATGGAGGGAAGATCTCATGCATTTCATAAGTGCCTTCAGGCTGTTTACACCTGGTTTTACAAATCACTTCCTCTACCCCTGTCTGTAGCCTATCTGAGAAGTCTCAAAAAAAGTTCTCAAGCAAATTCAATAAAATTACACACATTTGTGTATTTATGTTTACTGATTACTTTGGCAGCTATATATTGAACATCTACAACAGCCCAAACACTGGATTAAAAACACTTTTATTTTTGTGTGTGTTTAGTTATTTATTTTGAGAGAGAGAGAAAACGTGCCAGCGGGGGAAGGGCAGACAGAGAGAGGTAGCGAGAGAATGCCAAGCAGGCTCCATGCTTAGCACAGAGTCTGAAGTGGGGCTGGATCTCATGACCAGGAGATCACAACCTGAGCCAATATCAAGAGTTAGATGCTTAACTGAATGGCTCCAGCACACTTAGATTAACAATACTTTTAAAGAGGGGAAGAGAATCATCAAAAAATAAAATAAAAAGACCAGAGAGGAAACTAAGAATTACTGAGTGCTCCCATTCTTCTCATGGCAGGTGCCAAATAGTTTATTTGGTCAATATTTACAACACACCTGTAGATAAAGAGGTCATTTTCATTTCACCAAACTGAGGAAAAGGTAAGTACCCTGCCTCATGCTGCATGTCCCAAATGGTAGGGTTGGTGCATAAGTCAATGTCTTTGACTTCCCAGCCTTTTTCTGCTGCATTATGACTCTATGGCACTCTACTTCATTGGCTACTTGTTCAGTGCTCATTCCCCAGGCTGAAAAAAGACAACAGTGAATTCAATGTAATAGAGCAATCTAAGAGGTTAGAGTGGGAGAGAGCCAAAGCATAAGAGACTCTTAAAAACTGAGAACAAACTGAGGGCTGATGGGGGGTGGGAGGGAGGGGAGGCTGGGTGATGGGTATTGAGGAGGGCACCTTTTGGGATGAGGACTGGGTGTTGTATGGAAACCAATTTGACAATAAATTTCATATATTTAAAAAATAAATGAATAAAAATAAATAAGTAAAAGGGAATAAAGCAATCTAGCCTCTGAACTTGAGAAGCAGTGTTGTGGAGGGGAAAGAGTGGAAGCTTTGTTTATATAATAATGGATTATCTGTATAATAATGAATTTACAGCACCCTCCCCCTTAGCCACTTACTATCTCTGTGCATTGGGCAATTTGATCTGCCAGCACTGCAATTTTCTCATCTCTACAGCAGGGATGGCAAACATCTCATGTAAGACGCCTGGTACCTGGCACACGGTAAACGCTCTTGATAAATGGCTGCAAATTGAAATGATGTAAAGGTTTTAAAACAAATTTCAAAACTCAAGGGGTTTCTCCTCACTTTTCACTGGTGGCAGTTGAGACGTGATCTTCTGCCACCCTCCCCACCGTCCCATGGGACAGTCAAAACACAGCCCTGTGCTTGTCGAGTCCCTCTCTTGTGTGACAGTTGTGGAGGGAAAGGAATCCTGCTTGCAGACAGTAGAGGCTGAGGTCTTGGAAGAAGATAACCTAAGGCAGAAATGGTCCCCTGCACACTCAGACTTTCCTGGGACATGTGACATACTCAGATCTTCCTGAGGCATGTGACATTGGAGCTCTACAGCCCTGGAATGGGAAGTGTGAGCTCCTGCTGTTGCTACCAGGCATGGACAGTGCCTCCCAAAACTAAGATTTAGCCTGTGGTAGCTTTGGCTGCAGGGCACTGGTCTATCCAAAGCTGGATGAATGCCTCTGATGCATTCCCAGAACCAGACTTAACAATGACAGTACAGCCCTGGAGAAAACGTCCAAAGCAAATGAGATTAGAATACAAAATCATGTTTGGCGTAAAGCCCTTCCAGGCACCATGGCCCTGAGAGATAATGGGTTCCATGGAGATGTCCAGGAGAAAAAGGCTTCTTGACAAGCATTCATGAGAATTCTGCAGTAATGCTCTGTTCATTACTCCCCAGCCCCCTTTTCTACCTTTTGAAATGATCTGCAGCCCCTCTTTTAGGGTGGAGGAGACAGTGAAGGTAATCAGTGCCATATGTTCAGCAACGCTGCTTTCTGGTGGTGGGCCAAGGATATTACGGATAAACAATAATTATTGATAACCAGGAATGTGTATCACGAGTTCCCCTATGGGACAAGAGGCAGGTGGACACCCAGGAACAGAAGGCCCCAGATTCAAGGGTGCTGACCACCCTGAGCAGACACCAGGATTGGCTGGCTGCACTTCCTCACCTAGTCTCTGAGCAGCTTGTTCACACTAAGGTATGGATTACCAAATAAGTGCTATGTCCCTCAGAAATATTTGTGGCATAATACCTCCTTTGGATTGTTGACAAATCACCTGAAATAGTAATGCAAATGCCTCTGAACCCACCTGTTTTCTCTGGCTTCATCCTGCCCTAGCCTCAGCCCACTTCAATTCATTCTGCACATTGTCAGCTCTTTGCTTTTCCTGAACAGTTGTTCTCAGTGTTTTACCTCTTTTCACAACAACCCCTTCAGGAGTCTTTCACTGTTTTCAGAAAGAATCCACTATTGTAAATTTGACCACCACACTCCTCAATTGACCACCACACTCCAATTGCCTTTTGAAGCTTGTCAATGTCCTAAGCCCCAACACAAAGTTTCCCCTATGGCTAGACTGCTTCCCTCACCATTCTGTGATAAAACCTCAGGCTGTCCTGGGTCCTGGATTACACATGTTCCTTTAACTCCTTCCTCCTTTCTTCTTCTTTCATAAAGTCCTACTCATTCTTTTTTTAATTTTTTTAATGTTTATTTATTTTGGAGAGAGAGGGAGACAGAGTGTGAGCAGGGAAGGGACAGAGAGAGAGAGGAAGACAGAATCTGAAGCAGGCTCCAGGCTCTGAGCTGTCAGCACAGAGCCCAATGCAGGGCTCAAGCACACAAGCTGTGAAATCATGACCTGAGCCGAAGTCAGATGTTCAACCAACTGAGCCACCCATGTGACCCAAGTCCTACTCATTCTTAAAAGGTCTTCCAAGTCCAGCTCCCCAGGGAAACATTTCCTGAACTTATCCCACCTCCAAACAATTAAAACACTTCCTTTCTGTGACACTCAGGCCATATATTAGTTATGTTTTTATTTGTGCATGCTTAGTCTTCATTAACTATAATGAGTCCTTTGACACTGCAAGCTGATTTACTCTGTCTTGAAATCCCAGAGCAGCAACAGCAAGGACACCTTCACCAGAGCATATTGACTCTGTGCATCTGGACTGAGATTCCTGATGCTCCAAGAAACTAGACATGTTCTTTAAGTCCAAGAAGCCAAGTTCGGATTTCCAACTTGAAAGAAAACATGATTTTCTCACAAAGGAAATACACTTCACAGCTTTTGACCATTGCTCCCTTGGGAATGAGCTCTAAGACTGAAATAATGAGTCTATTAGAATTAATTAGACTAATGTGAAGTTATTTACTTTATCTGGGGACAATCTCATAGTGGAGAAATTCCCCAGGGAGGAACTGACCAGAGTGTGGGAAGAAACCACAGCTTTCCCTATCCCTGTGATTGATGCAGGTGTACACAGCTGGTCTCAGACACCACGACAGCCATCACTTGGAATGAGGGCAGGTAAGAAAGTTGGTAAAATGTGATATCCCACTTTGCCCTTGTCTCTGTAGCCCTGAACAGCAGTGGGATTTCTGGAGACCTGACAGAATGCCATACTTCTGCCAGTCATCTTGAAGTGGGCTTGACCCCAAGCACTTCTGACCAAGAGAGTTGATCTTTCTGTTCTGTACTTTGTGCTTTGGCAGAACCTACCCATTGGTTGACTTTTGGAGGAAAAAAAAATGGAAAGAGCAATTGATTGTTGAAGGAAAACAAGCGTGGAAATGCCCTTTATGCCTTGCTTAGGACAAGCACACATTTACATTACCAGAGATGCTTGAGAAGGCTTTTTTGGCTGGAGAGATCATTCAGGGTCAATGCAAACAAACCTGGTCTCTGACACAGACTCTATAACAAGGAAGAAAATTGGCACATTCTGTTATTTGAGCTATCAAATCAAAAAATTAACTGTATCCCTACTAAGGACATGGCCCTCTGTTAGGGTAGTATAGTAAGAGTTACACAGTAGGATAAGACCTGGCCCCTGTCCTTAAGGACATCACAGTCTATCTGGGAAGCTGTAGCCAAGAACGTTAAAGAAAGCTAGCAATACACAGAATAAGTAGTTTAAAAAACAAAGAAATAAACAACAAATCCTTGGCTGAGCATTGTGAGAGACACTGGGTGCTGGAGTCACTAGGAAACACTTCCCCGGAAAAGTAGCCTTGAAGTTCAAGATTTGAAAAAAGATTTTGGAGGAACAGAAGAATGAAATGCAGAAGCAATCAAAAGGATATGTTAAAAAGAGTGAAGAAGGTCTTTATGTATTGATATGGAATGATCTCCAATAAATATTGTTAAATAAAGGGTCACAATACAGAATAGGGTGTCTTGTAGGCTACCATCTCTGTGTGTGAGAGATAGACAGAGACACACAGAGAGACAGAGAGAGAAAATATGTGCTTATGTGTTCATAGAAGACTTTTCATGGCATTAACTGCCTTGAGAAAGAAGAACTGATTGGCTAGTGACAGGGATGGAAGAAAGACATTTCACAGGCATTTCTATCCCTTTTCTGCCTTTTGAATTTGAAACATCTGATTTTGAAAAAGAGAGAGAGAGAGAATGGAATGGAATGAGTGAAAAAATATCACATCTACACCTCGAGCTGAAACAGAAAGCTTGTGCCAGAAAGATCTAGGAGGGAGAGTTGAAGTAGTAAAATGGAAAGTGACCATGGGTGCTCTCGAAGGTGGGCTAAGAGCAAATAGTTTATTTTAGGAATATGGGTACAGATGTGGCAGGTATGCTGTAGTAGGGAGATGTTGATGGCAGAAGGCTCCAGCAGCAGACCAAGCATATGGCTCCTGCATTAAGATGGAAGTGAGAATGGAAAGTTACATTTGATTTTTTTGCTACTGGCAAAAAGACAAGTGAACCCTTTTAACACACTTTGTTTCAGAGATGAGGGTCTTTTAGTTGCTTTTCTTTTCTGCACACAACACTTAGCACTAATCCTTAAATCCTCTGCAAATGCCAGAAGCCAGGCCAAACCTTTCCTTGGTGAAACTTTGAATAGCACAATGGCCTTTTCAATAGAAACACATCTCTCTGATGATTACAAAGAAGAGATTATGGGCCATGAATTTTGGAGGAAGCAACCCTACTCAGATAGCCTGAGTCAGACACAAGACAATCTTGACAATATTTGGGGAACAAGAGTTTAAATAGTCATTGCCACCTGGGCAAAGCTGGAGAACAGGCTCTCTATTTACCATGAACCATATCACTCTTCCTCCCATAATAATGTGACCCAGGTGGGTCACTGTCCAATCTTACACCTGGAGCCACAGCCTTGACACACTGTTCTTCCTACCGTTGTTTTGGGAGGGTGAGGAGCTCTCTGAAAGCTGCATCACCGTGGCTCAGGGGGTATCTTGCTGAGTTTTAATGTTGAGACTGCCAGCAGAGCCCCAAATAGTGTGCCTGTATCCATCTAGAAACCAGTGGCAGTTATACTTTGTCTTCCTACTGCAAGGAACCTTTGCATTTTTCTCATTTGTGCATACAAATTCTCCAGTGTTTCTGAAAACTGAAAGCCTGAGATTGCCTGAAAAGATCTGTGAGCAGACCCTGCAGTGATTAGCAATATCCTCCCTTGGGTGTGGAGATAGTGACCTGATCCTACTACCTGGACCAGGAACACTGCCTGCAACCACTCTTCTTGCACTCCCTCAGCCTCCACTCTGCCTTCCACACACAAATGCCCACAGATAACCGAGGGCCAAAGGTGGCACTTCTCTGTGCCTGGGACTGTCTCTCCCTCTGGTCCATTTCAGCCCACAGAGGCTAGGACTTTGGATCACATTTTCAGGGAGGATGAGTGTTATCTAGACCACCTCTAGGATCTTGGCTTTGGCTTTCTTTCAATAGATAACCTTTCACCCTGTGGCATAACAGGAGGTCCAAGAGTGTTGATAGCAGAGAACAATAGTGCAGAAACCTAACCCAGTCTCAAACTTTAAATAAATCCAGAGATAGAGGGCCAAGAATAAGGAGGTGTAAAACAAAGCCCATCATTGAGGAGGGCACTTGTTGGGATGAGCACTTGGTATTGTACGGAAACCAATTTGACAATAAATTATATGAAAGAAAGAAAGAAAGAAAGAAAGAAGAAAGAAAGAAAAAGAAAGAAAAAGAAAAAGCCCATTATGTCTGTTTCTCCAGTGGCATCCAAGTCCCTGTGAAAATCTGTGTTTGTTCTTATTTTAAAACTGTGATGCTGGGGTGCCTGGGTGGCTCAGTCCATTAAGTTTCTGACTCTCAGTTTCAGCTCAGGACATGATCTCATGGTTTCATGAGCTCAAGCCCCACGTTGGGCTCTGCGCTGACAGTGTGGAGCCTGCTTGAGATTCTCTCTCTCTCTCTCTCTCTCTCTCTCTCTCTCTCTGTCCCTCCCTTGTTCATACTGTCTCTGTGTCTCTCAAAATAAATAAATAAAACTTAAAAAATATTTTAAAAAACTGTGATGCTAACTAGGTTTGTTGACTTTACAGTAGTCTGTGGTTTTAAATAATTTGACCTCTATTTATTTTTTAATAAATTTATTGTCAAATTGGTTCCTGTTCAACACCCAGTGTTCATCCCAACAAGTGCCCTCCTCAGTGCCCATCACCCACTTTCCCCTCTCCCCCACCCCCCATTAACCCTCAATTTGTGTTCAGTATTTAAGAGTCTCTTATGGTTTGCCACCCTCCCTATCTGTTTGTAACTTTTTTCCCCTTCCCCTCCCCCATAGTCTTCTGTTAAGTTTCTCAAGATCCACATGAGTGAAAACATATGGTATCTGTCTTTCTCTAACTTATTTCATTTAGCATAATACCCTCCAGTTCCATCCACATTGCTGCAAATGGAATGACTTCATTCTTTCTCATTGCCATAATTTGAACTCCTTAAAAGTTGGATTGCTGAGTCAGGTACTTAGAGGGAAATGAGGAAATAGGAGTTGGTTGGTGAATAAGGTTGCTTCATATTTTGTCACTGAAAAAAAAAACCAGAAAACAAAGGAAAACAAAATCAGAAGAGGGTCAAGGAGGAAGGGAAGTCACTGGAGGTACAAATGCATAATATTCCCAACCATTCCACACCAGCCTTAGAATTATGTCTCACAGGACTGGTTTAGGCCAGGCTTATTTCTTTTGCTTCTTTTTCTTTTTTTTTTTTTTCCTCGACGTTTTCTTTTGAAACATTCAAAACCTACTAAATAATTGAAAGAATATTATAATGAAGATTCACTTATATTTCCTTCAGATTCACCAATTGTTCATTTTGTTATGTGTGCTTGCATTCTCTATGCTCCCATCTTCCCTCCCTGTCCCTCACAAACCAGTTGAAAGTATACTGTAGACATTTGGATTAAAATCTACCCCCAAATACTATAGCAAGTGTCCCCTAAAAGCACCATGATAAAATTCTCAAAACAAGTGAACATCAATACCAGAATATTTTCTCTTTGTTTTAAAGGATATTTTCCAATCTACAGCCCATATTTAATTCTGCAATTCTCTGAACAAATTCTTACATAGCTTTTTCCCTTCATTTGACCCAGAATTCAAAGGTCATGCATTGAATTAGTTGATATATCTTCATAAACTCTATTAATCAAGAATAGTCTCCTATTTATTTTTTAAAATGTTTTATAATATTGGTATTTTAAAAGGTTCAGGCCAATTATTTTGTGGATTATCCCATAATTTATATTTATGTGATTACTTTGCTATGATTAGATTCAGGTTAACATTCTTACCTAAGAGTATTACATAGGTGTTGTTGTGACTTTTTACTATATTAAATCAAGAGACACAGAGTATCAGTTTTTTTCATTGTTGATGATGCTAATATGCTCAGCTGGTGAGAAGTGTCTTCTGGATTTCTGCACTGCAAAGTGTCACATGTTTTCATTTGTAATTAATATATAACCTGTGGGATGATACTGTCAGACGATGTGAATATCCTGCTACAACAACATTCACCCAATGGTTTTTATCACCCATCATTGATACTTGCCTAAATTATTTTGGTAATTATAAAATAGTTATATTATAATTTTATCATTCCTTCTATAACTATTGGCTGGCATTCTTCCATAAAAAGAGCTTATCTGTATTTCTGTAATATTTTGGACTCAAGAGTCTTTGTTTTATTACCCATACTGTTATAATCTGTCATTATCATTATTCTTTCTGAGACTCAAATGTTACCAAATTTTAGCCATTGTAACCCTCTTCAGGTTGCCTCTTCTATAGTTTTAACACATTCCCGTCAGTTTTTGAGTATTTTCATGTTTTCTGGTACAAAATATTTCAGTATCACTTTGAATTTTCCATGCCCCAGACCTGGAACCAACCAACCATTACACCCAGGTGCCTTGATTCCTTTCAGCGGAGAGTGTTTAGCCTTACAAGTACTCAAGACTAAGAAATAGAAATTTATTCATTTCAGGACACCTGGATAGCTCAGTCAGTTGAGCATCCAACTTTGGCTCAGGTCGTGATCTTGCAGTTTATGAGTTCAAGCCCCACATCAGGCTCTGTCCTGATGGCTCAGAGCCTGAAGCCTGCTTCAGATTCTGTCTCCCCTTCTCTCTGTCCCTCCCATGCTCATGCTCTGTCTCTCTCTGTTTCTCAATAATAAATAAAAACGTTAAACACCGTTAAAAAATTTATTCATTTCATCCATTAGTTACTCTACTGCCACTTTTAATCTCATTAAAAGGAGGTCGTTTTGAGGCTATCACATTCTGGGAAGTTGGATTTCACACTGGGGATCTTTCTGGTGTTTGCTTAGTTGGCACTTTTTGCTGTATTGGGCAAATATGAGGGGGTGGGGAATAAGAGGCCCAGGGTCTCTATTTCTGAATGGGTTATTTAGAAAAAAGACCAGGGCCACCCTGGGTCACTGGCCCATTTCTGAAGCTAGGCTTGTTGCAGTGCATTCAAACACACAGGCTGAATTGGTGGGAGGGCTCATTTCCAAGACTATCTGGACACTGACAACCAGAAGAGGGATGAGTTGCTGTACAAATTTACAAAACCAATGTCCACGCTACTTAAAGGAAGTAACACTTTAACAAGAATACAATCTTTATAAATGGAATGTATTTTAAAAAGTGAAGATAGGGGCACCTGCATGGCTCTGTCAGTTAAGCGTCTGATTCTTGATTTCGGCTCAGGTCATGATCTCACAGTTGTGAGTTCTAGCCTCACATCAGTGCAGAGCCTACTTGGGATTCTTGGTCTCCTCTCTCTGCCCCTCTCTTGCTCATATGCATGCAAGTGTGCGCTCTCGCTCTCTCTCTCTCTCTCTAAATTAAATAAATAAACATTGAAAACAGGTGAACATGGGCTGAACTAGAAATAGTTAAGGCAAAGCTGTTATTGACTAGTTAAGAAAAGAAAGAGGATACTTCTGGTATATACAAGACCTCCTTTTTTTACATTCTGTTTTCTGACCTACTTGCTCTTATTTTTTTCTATTTTTATTGACAAGTAAATTAGTTTATGGATTGCCATATAAGCAAAGGTGATATTCTTTATGTAAACATTAATTTAATATTTCTTGAAAGCTCTGAATTTGCCAGTCCCTGCCTGAACTAGAGTACACAGTATGTGGTCCAAGCCAAGTATATCACAGTCTCCTAGAAAAAGAGCAACATCCAGATAAGAAAATACAGACTCTTCCAGCACTGATTGTAAAATCACAGGCTGTCATTCATTTCCCTCATTTTTATCAGATCTCCACCTTCTAAAGTGAGCAACTAAAGGTGCCATTTATTTATGAATTCAGAAATCTTTTATTAATCAACAACTGTTTACCTGCAACTGTTCTAGATAAGCATGGCTATCCTCTATGACGGTACAGTCCAAAATAAAAGAACTATAAGAAATAGAGAAGTATCCTGCACTGAACTAAGTTTAAATATGAGTAAAATCACAGGGTGCTATGGAAGGTTAGGGAGGCATCTCAGACCAAGACTGAGGCTAGAACAAGGTAATAATTATTCCTGGAGAAGTAGAGCCCTACAGATGAGAAGCATTGGTAGAAACACAGAGGAACAATCCAAAGAGAGGAGGAAGCACATGTAACATATGGGGGAGCTACAGGAGTCCAATCTACTTATTTACAGTAATAGTGAGTGAGTGGGTGGGGAAACTGATGATATATGAGGCTGTGGAGGTGAGCAGGGGCCAGCTTTCAAATATTGTGCTGTGGAGTTCAGAAAAAAAAATCTTCAGGCCTCCGGGAGTCCAAGGATTACAAGCAGGGGAGAGACAGGATCAGCTTGGCATTACAGGCAAGCCACTCCCAAACGGTGATGAGCACACAGGTTTGGACTATGCTAACCTGAGCAAGGCAAGGATTATGAGGACCCAAACTGCGATACTGGTAGTGGGTAAGGAGAGGAGTAGAGAAGCTCTGGGAATATTCAAGATATTGAATTAATAGTATTTGGTGACAGAAGAAATGGGGATGCAGAGTGAGAGGAAATGATCTTCATGTTTAGTATTTAATCTTAATTTCACATCAACAGTATTGAGAATTCCAGTGTTAAAAGATTTTTCTCTCTGTAGAGCCTAACTACTCCACAAGCAGTCACTGATTCATGCGACTATGAATTCCTTTCAGGACATCAAAGTCAAAAAGCCAATTGGTTGTAAACAACCCAGGACCCAATTCACTCTGTATACCCTCTGAGACTTGGTCTGAACCTATGCATTTCAAGACTCATTCTCTGCACAAAAGGACAGATGGCAGGGAAGTGGGCAAGAAAGAATACAGGAGAGGAAGGTAGGGGATCTCAGGTGTGCTGGGGCACTGGCTTTTGAGTGTGCTCAGCAAGTAGTCCTCTTCCTTCAGAGACAATGTCAAAGAGAAAGGATGCTGAGGAATTGTGGAAGGACTTGCAAGCATAGCAGACAGAATGCTCCTGCCAAGGAACCATAGCCTGCCACGTCACACACGTATTTCCTGAGACTACCAACAAAGTCTCAGACTATACCTGGAATATGCCACCTTCACACCCTAGCCCTGAGACTAGCTAGACTAGGTGTGCTCTGGTTGCCCTTCCCTACCCTGATGCTGCTCCAGAAATATGTTGGCAGACACTGTAGTTATTTAATATCATTGCTACACAACTAGATGTTTTAGAAGTGTTTGTTTTTGGTTGTGGATGTGTGCGTGTGTGTGCACACGCATGTGTTTTTTTTTTTTCTCTTTCTTGCCACCTGGTACCATATCCAAGAGAAGGTAAATATTTCAAGCCAAATAAGATGCAAATGCCAGTGTAACAAATAGCTGCTCAATTGCTTACTCCTCTTCCTCCTTTGCACCTTTCTCCTCCAACCATTCTCCATCTTGTTTCTCCCTCCTTTTCTTCCCTTGTGCACTAACTGGTACAGGCTGAGAGGCAAAGTCACAGGAGCCACCCATGTCCATGAACTTCCAGAACAAGAAGCACCAGAGAGACATAGTTCTCTCAGTCCCACAGCCATGACTTGGAGGAGAAGACAGAATTCAATTTTTTGCAAAAGAAAAAATTTTCCCAGGGATGGCACTGGAGAAGAGATCTCTTCCCTTTATAATATGCCCACCCGTTCTCACCATTTTGCTTGCGTTCAGAAAATAACAGAGACATCAGCAGGACAGTTGACTACTAAATCCAGTCTTAACCTTTGAAAATATAATTTATTCAAGCCCAGTGTATTACAGAAAGCCCAGCGTGGGTGGGGGATTAGGTGGCCAAGGCGGCGTCAAAGAAACAGGATAAACGGAGTGTTTCCCCTGAGATCATTCCTACAGGATGAAAATGCTTTCCTCCAAGATACTGAAATTTTTTAAAAAGCTCTTGCCAGGTGGGAAAAAGGATGAGAGAGGAAGGATGGCTGCAGGGCCCTCCCAGGGGCCATGGGAGGTGAGTAGCAAGCTGTGTTCATTTGGAGGCTCCCTGGGAGTGGAAAGAGGATGAAAGCCAAAAGGCTTCAAAAGCTTCTAAGGGCCACGAGCAAAACTCTTGCCCAGACAGAGGTCTCCCTGTACTCACACAGCTGTCACCACCCAACTGACCTGGCTAAGTAAATAGAAACCCAAGATACAAGAAGAGAAATGGCATTTGGATCAAAACCCATTAAGGTGATTTTCATCATACAAGATCATCCTCCAAGGCATTTATAGCTACCTCCTTGGTGGACTATAAATAGATGGACTGTTCAACATCTAATTACTCTCCCAGAGCCAGCTTAAATTGCTAATGATCGACCTACTGGTCAAACAGTTTGATTGGAGAAATAAGTAGGTAGATAGGTACAAATACCAAGACAAGTTGTAAGCAGATTCTTTCCCTTCTGATTACTGTTAGGTGGTTAGTTTTTCATGATTCAAAATGGACTTCACAGGAGAAATTTAGTAGCAATGAATAAGTGATCAATCTCCCAGTACAGATTTCAAGTATTTGCCCTGTGCAGGGATAATTGATAATGAATTTGCTGTTTGTTTGTTTGTGTGTTTTGCTGTTAAATAAGAAAGAAGTCATAAGAAATGAATTTATTTGTTAACAGGAATATGTTGGACATTTAGTATATGTTAGAATGTGGAGGTGGTGGGGAACACAGCAGTGAACAAGTAACCCAGGTCTTGCTTTCATGAAACATATAATTTATCAGGGAGGGCAGAATTTACACTGTAATGATTAATAACATGAGTGTCATGGAGAAAAGTGACCAGGGAGAAGTAACCAGAAGGGTAGCTGGCTCTAGTACTTTCATTGCCACACCTCAGCTGACTCTCTAAGGCATTTCTCTGTATTCTGAAAAGTGGGTATAAAACCATCTACCACCTAGGTATCAATACAGAAACTATTTATCGATTCCCTTCCATTTCCTGGCTCTAAACTAGAGGGCAAGCAGGGTGAGACAAGTAAGATACAAGTGGTAGAAAGTCCCTGGGAAAGACACAGCATTGTCATGCATAAATCTCCCTGTGGTTTGCAAACAAAAAGTCAGTTACAAGCACAGCATTGCCACTGTGCCAATCAGAGGGCTACTTCCATTCGACAAAGTTTTGTTCCTTTTCTATCCACTTATTCTTCTCTTTTCTCCCTTTTACCCTTTCTACATTCAGCACATGAAGAATGTCCATGGCTCTTTGCCTTCTGGATAGTATAGCACTAACTTGTAAAGACATGAAATAACAACCATCTTTAGTCCTCTTTGACCTATTCTCTGAACTTGCCTCCCAAGGAATGGGTGGACAGCAATCTCAGGTAGAATAGTCTTTTTACTTTCAAGATGTTGAATACTCTGCCTTCTAATCCCAGCTAGCACCCCCACGGGAATATAACATCAGATACCTGTGTTATAGCCTTGCCGGAGATGGAAGTGGTTGAAAAATACAGATCACAGCCATTAAGAACTTCAAAAAAGCTTTGGATCCTACTCACTTTCAAAAATTTTGCTAGGATTTTTGGTGGAAGTTTGATAGGGATTTTTTTTTCCAGGTTAGAGGTGGACAGGAACTTTTCAACACTATTCACAGTAAGACAAAACTGTAAAGAAATCTATGCTGGGAGCTGAAATTTCCCTGGTGTGAAGTGTGAACCAGTTGTGTGGCCACTGTGGGCCAAGAATTTCTTAGTTTGAGGGAAGACACTTCAAGAGACAGGAAAGATGAGAGACTTTCCTCAGTCCCCTGGGGAGGGAATGGGGTGGGGGAGTATTTATAACTTTCTGAAATAACAAATCAGCAAAAGTATCTGCAGTGCACCTTCAGATCTCTCAGAGGGGAATGAAAGAAAAGAAATTGGGTATTTGAAATCCTTATGGAGGGGTAACCAAAGAGGAATTTTTATCTTCTGCTGTTATGAACCCAATTAGATGTATTTTGAGGAAAGGGTGTATGTATATTAGATTTTAATTAAGTAGTGTTAATTATAATCTATGAGATGTGCTTACTGCTTATCAGATAATTATGAGAAAGCCAATTTGGCTGCTGGCTTGTGACTAATTAAGTGGAATTAGTAATGATAATTATAGATTTAATTTTGGTTTGCCTGTATTGAAAAAGGGGCAAATCTGCTCGGGATGGGGTGTATTGGGGTAAAAGGCAGAGTCCAAAATCTACCCAGAGATCATCCTGGGCTTTGAGGAGCTGGGAAAAGAAGGAGGGTGGAGCAAACAACATGTGATGTGGCTCCCCCTGCCCCTCTCCACCTCTTCTCCCCCTGCTTTTCCCCAGAATCCCAGCCTTTAGTCCTTCAGAGGGAAGTTGCAGGCCTATGTGAGTGTGGAAAAATTTGAGTGAGAGACCACAGTGATTTGACTGAGGGCCTTGCATCTTGAACTTGGAGAACACAGTGCCTCAGTGTTCTCATTGGTCTGGGATCCCACGTGGGGAAGGAGCAGCCCATAACAGCCTCACTATCCTGAGCCTAAACATACTGCCTGCAATGCTTAAGGACTCATGGTATATTGTAAATTGATTGATTTCTTTCAAGCCACCTTTCTTCCATAAGTTACGTAAGACAAATGACAGACCTATAATTGGAGTACAGGATCTACCTCCTCCAAAGGCCATCGGGATGAACCTAAACTATAGACAAACTGAAAAAAATAATTTCTGCCCTCTGTTTCCATTTGATATACTATTTTGACATTTCAATTACATGTTTCCTCATTTAACATTTGCTTCTGTCTGTCTCTAATATTAGGCTTTGAATTCCTTGAAAGCTGATGCCATAACCATTTTTCATTTTTTAACTTTGTTCCCTGCTATCTAATAGATTCTCTCCACTTCCCCACCCCCCCACTCCCACCCACCACCATGGCATCAAAGGAGGTAGAGTCAAGTGAAAAAAAGTCCCATCCTCCTAAATGGATCCTGGGCCATCACCTTGTAGCATTGTTATCTTAGGCAAATCACTTAATCTACCTAAGCCTCAGGGCTGCTTTGTTGCTTTTTTTCACCTTCAATCTGTAAACTAGAGATAATAACTGTGTAGATCTTAAAGGATACATCAGGATTAAATGAAATAATTTATTTAGAGTTTAGCTCACAGTTCTTGGCCTATAAACAAGGGCTCAGTAAATCAGTCTTCCTCAGGTGGCCCATGACCATCTATATCTGAACAACTTGGGAGTGAATATAACAGATGCACATTCTTAAGCTCCACCAGAGACGACTGGATCAGTACCCTGGACCACGGCCCAGGTGTCATAGTGCCAACAAGCACCCTCAGGTGATTCTCATGCACTATGACCATTCAGGGCCACTAGAAGAGATGTCAGTTCCCTTTAGAGCACTAGGATTGAACAACTCGCTACACCAAACATAAGGAGTGTTCTTGGGTGGGTTTACCCCCTACCTCAGCCTGAGTCATTATCAGAGCATGTTAAAGAGAAAGTTAAAACCCGGTAAATGAACAACCTGGAAATATCCATTGTCAATGTGATATTATTATCAGAAATACAGCCTTGGCCTAGCACCCCCTGCATACAGATTTGGTGTGTGCACAGCAGGCCCAGAAGTGCTTCCCAGGGAGTTCAGAGGTAAGGAGGCAGCGTTCTCTCTATATCCTACAGTGACTCAGATAAGGTCTAGCAGCATTGACCTTAGCACGGCTCTAGCTCCTGAGTGGTACTTGCCCATTTGGGCCCCAACCAATTCACACACCCCTAGTGAGACAAGTGCTGTGAACCAGCCCCATACCACAGTGGCTTTTGCATGGCCATCAAAGAATGTCACCCCATCGTTGATTTCTACTCCTTACCCTGCACCGCTCTAATGCAGCATCCCTACTTAAAGTCATCAGCACCAGCCCTGAAGTCTAAATCTTGCCTGCTAAGCATCTACCCAAGGAGCCAGCCCACCATGCCTGTCACTTCATAATGAAGAAAAGGAGGAAGGATTCAAAGGGGGGCTCTTGCTGACTGAAGCATGACTTCTGTGTGCTTGTTTTGTGAACCCTGACCCACAACAGTGCCCCAGTCTCCCCATTCAACTTTAGTGCCCAGTTTTTTCCTTCTTAAGGCAGGTGTCCAAGTACATCCCATCCTCCCTTCCCTCAGTCTGATCACTTATATCTACAATTAACCAAAATTTCTTCAGGGACTACTCTGGGCCAGGAAGTAATGTTTGGCTTTGGTTAGCCCTCTCACATCTCTTACATCCTAAGCAGTTGCTACTACTATCTTTATTTTACAGATGAGAAAACTAATGTCCACGTAGTCACCTCACTTATCCTCTCCACACACTCAGGAGTGGTAGCATCAGCTTTTGAACCCTGGCATCACCCTCCTTATACTTCACCCTGAAGTCCTTCCCTTTGGTTTCTGCTTTTTCTGAGCTCTAGGTCACCATGTACTTGGTTCCATCCTCACCTGACAGGTGTTGTAGCTAAGGTGCCTTTGATGACCTGCTGCCTCCTGACTGGTTACTCTCTTGCCCTTGATGAGTCCCCACACTGTGTACTGGTCCCTTGTTGAGACTTGCAGTTGTACCTACAGGTAACATGACTCAATATCTTTTTTTTTTCCTGGTTGTAAACTCCTAACCATTCTCTCCATGGCCTAGATTAAAACTTACATCACCCATGAAGCTCTTGCTGGCCACTTTTCCTCAAAACACTATCCCCTTCTACTGAAATCATTTTTGTAATTACTTACTATCCTTTATTATTATGTGTATGTTTCAGTGTCATCCATATCTGACTCTCTTAGGTAAATTACAAACTCCTTACAGAGTATCATGCTATATTGGTCTTTTTAAGCTCAGTGGCATCTTCTGTAGTGCTCTACTCATAACGGGTACAATATGAATGAGATGACTGAATAATTTTGAACTAAATGAACTGCATAGTCTGAGAGTATCAACAAAAAGTCTTACTGTCTTGTCTTACTGGGATTATCAAGAATGCAAGGGCTTGTGCTCACACTGAGTGTGGGGGTGGAGGCAGGCACTCGTGAGGCTGTAACCAGGCTGATGCATACATAGGTGACAAGGAGAATTAAAGTTATTACCAAGATAATATGACCCACTGATGATAAACAGCTTTATTGAGATTAAGTGTATATGGATGTGAATGTATTGCACAAATTTAAGGCTAGAATTTTATCATGAAGCTAATTCAATTCAAGAGACATTCATTGGACAGCTTCTATATGCAAAAATGCATAAGGCTGCCTCTGTCCCGAAAGGGCTTACACTAATCAAATATAACATTAGAGCTTAACGAGTCTTTGGAGAATAGGAATCTAATCACCTCATTTTGCAATAGAGAACAGTGAGACCCAGAGAAGGGAGGCTACTGACAATGGCCACACAGCTCTCTAGGGGCACATCCAGTATTAGAACCTGAATCTGTTTCATTGTATCACAACCCTTCTTCCCAGAATAACAAAACCCAATGTAACAGTGGCTACAATTTCAGTTAGTGAAAAGATAAAACACTCAGGCCATTGAGGGGAATTATTTTGTAGCAGAAGTCCACAAAAGATCATGTCCTTAAGTCCCTACAGGAATCATTGTTTATTTAAAATTCTATCCTCAAATGAAAAATAAGTGAGGACTATAGTAAGTGCTATAGAAGTATATCTGAGTGGAGCCTTGAGAAAAAGTAGAAATTTCAACAGACTGAGACAGGAAACAGGAAAAAAAAATAAGGGGGAAGCCTAAATGAAATCATACACAGGATGGTGTTCATAACCTTCAACAAAATAAAACAAATTCAAGGTATTAACCATCTACAGGGGAGAGAAGAGCACAAAGGAAGGAGGAGAGGACCTTGAGGAACTTCTACTCAGAGACTGCCAAGTAAAGTAGACTAGCTAGAATTCATATTTCTAGAAGGAGATGAGGGAGAAGGCTGAGGTCATAACATGATGGGATTGGAGTACCACGTGAAGGAGCCTGTCCAGAAGGAACCTATATAGTATCGTCTGTGCAGTAGTCTTTAAATTATAGACTTTGGCACTTGGCACCTGGAGATACCATGATCAGAGTAAAGCAGATAAGGTGGCCATTAAAGTGCACAGACTAGGGAGGCAATGGAGTTAGAATAAGTGCAGTAACTGGGGGAAAATGCAGGATACTTCGATGCAGAACTGTCAGTTCCCCATAGCTGATGGGACCTACATGCCTGCTGGTGAGAAGAGCTGATGACAATGTCAACAATGGTGTCAGTGACATGAAAGGAGAACTTCTGAGAGGAAATGTGAGCTTGAATCTAGCTGTTCCAAATTTGAGGTGGTAGGTGACATGTAGTTAAGGATGTCCAGCAAGGTGTTCCTTGTCAAAGTACCAACACAGCTTGGACTTCTGACTTTTTCTCCTAAAATCAACCATGGGGAAACTAGAATACAGAGGACAGCATCGGTTTTACAAAGTTATGATGACAAAACTATCAAAAATGCCTGTGAGAAATCCCTAGAAAATCTGAACATCGTCTTAACCTTGAGTGGTTCTATTGTAGGAGCTTGGAACAGGGGCAGTGCCCCCACCCCTGGTTTGAGGACAGCAGAGACAGGGAGTGAGAGGGTAAGTTGGAGGAAGGCTTTCAAGTTCTCTTATTTCATTTTATTTTGCCTTTTGGCAAAATTCACCTGTTCTAGCACCACTGCAAACAGCTGCTAGAGCTTTCAGATACAATGAAGATGGCATTGTAAATAACTGAGGAAAGGAAAAATGATGTTATAAAAACCAGTTTATTAAATGGAGAAAAGTAAAACTTCTTATCTATTTAACTCTATATTCAAAGGTAGATGCAGCATAAATTAAAGGCTGAAATGAAAAAGTTAAATTGAAATATAATAGAAGAAAATATGGAGGGAGATCTTTGTAACCTAAGGATAGAGACCAAATGTTTAAACAAAAGCCCAAAACATTATGCAAAAGTTTCCAAATATGATCACATCAAAATTGGAGTATGTACTTCAACAGAAGCCATGATAGAATTAACAGACAGTGATAGATTAGGAAAAGACATCTGAAGTATTTGAAACTGACAAAAGACTACTATTTAGAATACATCAGGGATGCATACAGAAAAGGACAGCAACCCTAAGAGAAAATAGGGGCAAAAATGTAAATGATGTATTTAAAGAAGGAGAAACACAAAACGCTGAGAAGTATATAAAGAAACTCTGAAATTAATGGGTAATCAGCAAATTTTCAAAGTAAAACAAAAATGAGATATCAATTAATAACCTGCTTAACTGGTAAGGTTTAGAAAGTTGGATAAAGCCAAATATTGAAGAAAGGGAAGAGAAAAATACCCCACAGAACTGTATGTGGGAGTGCAGAATAGAACTGCCACAGCATAGGGCAGTCAGATAAAGCAATGTACAGTCTGGAACCATTCATCCCACTCTTAAGTATATAAACCTACAGGATTCTTACACAGGCCTCTTTCAAACCATGCTTAAAGATGCTCATTTTAGCACTTATACTGAAGGCAACAAGTGTCAATCACTGGAATAGTGGACAAGTGAAATTTGATAGATGTGCCCCACTGAAAGTTAAAAGTCGTTAAAAGTTACATAAAGTTACATAAAAACATTATTGGGTTTTAAACAGTGCTGAAAAAAATTAAGTAACAGTATATAATATGTAACACATCACCATTTATGTTACATAAAAACTATATGTTTATATCTATATCTATCGAGAGAGGAGAGAGAGAGAGAGAGAGAGAGATCAAAGAGCTTTAAAAGGATACACATGAAATACATTTGAATGGTCCTTAATGGGGGCATAGCTATCAGATATGGGGATAACAGGAAATAACTACATAAATAAAACAGAAAAAGGGGCCTTAATGCATTGTCCAATGATGATAATGTCCCGTGAATATGAGACCCAATCGTCTACACCTAAGATTCTAAATTAAAAGAAAAAAGATCCAACCAGTAGTTGAAAATAGGAGTTGGCAACTTAGAGAACTGAGACATAGAGGAGGGATTGGCAAAGGCACATCTAGAAGTGATAGCTAAATCTGTGGTTAGGCAGTAGATAACATTGCCAAAGAATAGAGCCAAGAAAAGAAAGCAGGAGGGACAGAGAACACAGAAGAGGTAGTGAAAACCACAGGAAAAAAAAAAAACAATAGAAACTTTCTCAATTTATTTAATAAGGTTACACCCACCCTGCTACAAAACCACCTAGAAAAAAACAAAAAAAATAATTTTAAATCAATTACTACATAATATGATGTAAAACAGTAATAACATAAAATTCAGCAGCATACTAAAAATTGTACCACATTTGGTAGGGTTCATGCCAAGTATACCAGATCTCAACTATATTAGATCCATCAATGATAAAGCATTGCACTAAAATACAGAGGAAAAAAAATCATGTAATAATATCATTAGATGGCCAAATAAGTTTTGTTAAAATTAACAACTATTCAATGGAAAAAAAAGAATGAAAACTTTAGGCAAATTAGGAAAAAAGGTAAATTTCCTAAAGCTCATAAAGTTGTATAGCAAAAATTAGCAGCAAACCTCATTGAATCTTGAAACACAGAAGACAATTCCATAAAATTATGAACAAGAAAAGAATACCCATCTAGAGATTTTAAATAAACATGAGGGTGGAGAGGGTTGGGGAGACAAAAAATAAATAAATAAATAAATTTATTATTATGTAACAAAAATATAAGTGTCTCCTTAGAAATGCAAATTATTAAAACTTTCAAATAAATACAAATAAAAACAAAAACAAAAAACATCAGTGAAGTGACTGGATATAAAAGAATATACAAAAAATAAACAACCAAAAATCAATAGATTTCCTTTATACCAGCAATAAGTAGTTATAAGGTGCAATTATTAAAAACATATTTGGGGTGCCTGGGTGGCTCAGACGGTTGAGTACCTGACTTCCATTCAGGTTATGATCTCATGGTTCATAAGTTCAAGCCCTGCCTCAGGCTCTCTGCTGTCAGCACAGAGCCTGCTTCGATCCTCTGTCTCCCACTCAGCCCCTCCCCCGCTTATGTATGCTCGCTCTCTCTCGCTCTCTCTCTCTCTGTCTCTCAAAAATAAATAAAACATTTAAAAAATCAAACCAATGTCAAAAATTACAACATGAATAAGGATTAATTTAATAAGAAATTCACAAGAGCTATATAAATGAAACTATAAAACATTATGAAAGAACATTTTAAAAAGCCCTGAATGATAGTCAGCTATGATGAACAGTTACTGTTCTGATCCGAGTATCCTCCTACACTGATGATTTGCATTCCACCTCGCCCCTACCTACTGGAGACTTTGCTTGGCCTATGGTTCTCCGTTTTGCATTGTCAGGTTTCTGTCCGTACTGTGAAGTTCTCTCATTGTAAAACACACTTTAGTATCATCCATATGATTAAAAGCAAAATAAGACCTCCATTGCCACACAAAACCTCAGATTAATATATCTCCAAAGACCTGCCTATCGTTCCTACTGCCAATCTTCGTAATTCACAGATTCTTTATATGCCTAGCTGCCTATTTGCTAAATTTTTGTGTAATTCCCAAATCAGTTCTTATGGCACTTTTGTAGTCATTCATGGACACGAGCAGCAAAAAATGTGAGTCACCTCACATGCATGTTTCCATCTGAGGTTTAACAAGATCATGCTCTGCCTTTCTGTTCCAGCTTTCTTAACTCTAAGTGTCCTTTCCTTGGTCTATCAAGTGCCATGTTTTCTCCATTTTTGTGTTTTTTTGTTGGTGATTTTGCTGTTTAAAATAACACCCAAGATTAGTGCTGAGTTGCTTTCTAATGTCCTTAAGAGTGAAAAAGTTGTGATGTACCTTAATGAGAAAAATGTTCAGGGATGAGTTATAGTGCTGTTTACCATGAGTTCAATGTTAATGAATCAACAATATAGAGTAGTAAAGTGTCTTTACAGAGAAATGCACATGAGTTTATGTATTGATTGGTTGATAAAAATGTTATAAAGAGAGGCTCCTTCCTAGAGACCTAGGAACCTAGGAGAAGTGGTTCCATAATCACTAGTATAGTGTTTGTGGTGATTTTACCGAACATAACTACCACAAATAATGCAAATTGACTGTATTTCATTTCTTCATGTCTCATTCTTTCTTCAACTCCAGGCAAGCTTTTGAACTCATCATTTCATCATAATTAACTCTGGCTAAGGTCGCCAGTTACCAATTCCAAGGGTCTGAGACATCTGTTCTCTCCCCTCATCACATTGACCATCCACAACATTCTGTACAATAACCACACCTTCTTGAAAAAACTTTTTTGGGTTTTTCTCAAAACTGCACTATCTCCATCATTGCTCCTCCACAGCCTCCCTTACTGTCTTCTTTTCCTCAACCTTTGTGTAGGAGTTCCTTGGAACTCTCTTAATCTGCTTCTCTTATCAGCCTCTTCCCTGGGAATCTCTTCCAAACCAATAGCTTTAATGGACAACAATATGCTGACAATTCTCAGGCATTTATAGCCAGCAGAACTCTCCTCAAGACTCAGAACTACTTCCTGACATCTGTACATGGATGACCTTTTAGAGTTAGCACAGAATCCATGAACAACTCTAGATGGACCCACATGTTTCACCTCTCCAATCTTCTCATTCAATTAGCTTCTCAAACCTGAAGTCTTTGGAGCCACTTCTTATTCTTCACTCTCTCTCTCATTCCATACAATCAATGCATCAGAAAACTCCCTGTCTCTACTTTGAAAATATATGCTAAATCAATTAGCATCTCTCCACCTCACTGTTTCTTTCATAATCTACAGTCCCATCATCTTTTATCCTGATTACGGCAACTATTTTTTAAACAACTCCTACCTTCTCTATTTTCTCCCCAACACACATACAATCTGTTCTCACAGAAACTAGAATGGGCTGGTAAATTGCAAATCAAATGATTCCACTTTATTCAAAACCCTCCAAAGGCTTTGTATTGTATTGAGAATATTATCTAAATCTTTTACTATCACCCTACATGATCTATCTTTGTCTATATCTCTGATCACTGACAAAATACCTTATCTTGCACCTTGTTGTCTTTTTTAGTTCTTGAAACTGACAAGGTAGTTACCAACCTAGGCACTTTGTGCTGGCTGATAGCTCTGAAATGTTCTTCTCTCAGATTTTTTCTTAGTTGACTCCTCATGATCAGGTACTAGCTAAAATACAGCTCCCTCAGAGAGGATTCCCTGAATATGCAATCCAAAACAAAAACAAAAACAAACAAACAAAAAAAAAAAAGCACCTCCTTCTTAGTCATATTCTATTTTATTAACTTGTTATTTTCCTTTCCATAGTCTTTTCACCACGGTTGGTCTTGATATTTTTCTCTTATTCACCTGCTCATCATGAGACTTCCCCATTTCATCCTCCAGAATGTAAGTTTTATTAGAGAAAAACTTTGGCAATTTTGTCTGTCTCAGAGCCAGGGTAATTTCAGGTACATAATAGATTTTAAATAAATATTCATTGAAGGAATGTGTCATTTTACTGTAAAGTCTCAATAGCGTAGAGATGCTAAGTGTGTGTGTGTGTGTGTGTGTGTGTGTGTGTAAACTACAATTTGGGGTGCCTGGGGGGTTCATTCAGTTAAGCATCTGACTTTGACTCAGGTCATGATCTCATGGTTCATGACTTCGAGCTTCATGTTGGGCTTTGTGCTGATGGCTCAGAGCCTGGACCCTGCTTCAGATTCTGTGTCTCCCTCTCTCTCTGCACCTCTCTCCCCACCCCCTCTCAAAACTAAACATTAAAACATTTAAAAAGAAAGTAAAGTAACCCCAATCAAAATTCTGGTAAAGTTGGTACTTGACTAATCAGTAAGACTTGGTCTGGATGAACTTTATTAAGCTAACCAACCTATGATTTCTTTTTTGTTTGTTTGTTAGTTTGTTTTGTTTTTTCTTGTTTTTTTTTTTGTGTGTGTTGTGTTGTGTTTTGTTTTGTTTTGTTGAGAGACAGGGTGGAGAGCAGAGATAGAGAGAATCCCAAGCAGGCTTCTTGCTATGAGTGCAGCATCCAACATGAACTGCATCCCATGAACTGCGAGACCATGATCTGAGCCAACATCAAAAGTCAGAAACTTAACCAACTGATCCACTCAGATGACCCATGAACATATGATTTCTATGATTATTCTAAGTAGGATGGTTCAGTCACAGGGATACACAAATAAATCAATGGTGTCAAAGTAAAAGTAAAGAAAAAAAACCTATATATGGGAACTTAGCAGACAGCTAAAGTGGTTATTTCATATTAATGGGGACTTAGGTACCTCCCACCACATTCTTTGGTGGCTTGAAATTAATCAGAGTTGGAGTATTTATACCCTGGAATCAGCAAATGTTATGAATTAAGGCTTTTTAAAAAAGACTTTATTTTTGTAAAAGAAGATTTAGGTTCACAACAAAATTGAGAAGAAAATACAGAGATTTCCCAGATAACCCTACCCCTACACATGCATAGCCTCCTTATCAACATCCCCCTGCAGAGTGGTACATCTGTTATAATTGAACCTACACTGATACATCATGATCACCCAAAGTCCATAGTTTACATTAAGGTTCACTCTTGATGTTATACATTGTATAGGTTTGGACAAATGTATAAAGACATGTATCCACCATTATACTATCATGAAGAGTATTCTCGCTGCCATAAAACTCACCTGTGCTGTACCTATACATTCCTTCTCCCCAGTAACTGGTAACCACCGATATTTTTACTGTGTCTGAGAGTTTTGCCTTTTCCAGAATATCATATCGTTGGAATTATATAGTATGTGGCCTTTTCAAACTGGCTTCTTTCACTTAGTGATATGCATTTATAGTTACCCTATGTCTTTTTCCAGCGAATAACTCCTTTCATTTTAACACTGAATAGTATCTTGTTGTATGGATGAACCATAGTTTATTTATCCATTCACCTACTACTAAAACACATCATGCTGCTTCCAAGTTTGGACAATCATGTAAAAGGGCTTCTTTTTTGTCCTTCAGATAGCTGGTTGTTATCAGCATGACATTGTGACAAGGACACATGTGAGATAAAACTTTTGAGGGTGAGAGTGGAAACATGGTGACAGGATGTTGCAACTCTCAGCAAGAACATACTGTCATGAGGTTTCCATCCCAGACCTACATATGAACCATAGAAAACACCAAAGGACCTGCCTTTTGTACAGCTTAATATTTTACATTTTTAGTAAATGTATATGAATATACATTTTATATTGAATATTTTATATTTTTAGTTTTTATATCCTCTGCATCTCATATTCTATAAGAAATATATTTACAAAGGTATTGGTGAAATAAGGTTGCAGGATAGGATGGCAGGCAGGGTCAATGAAGTAAAGTGAGACTTAAGAGAGCAATTGCTGAAGCCAAGTAGAAGAGAAAATTCCAATAAAGGAGGAGGTGCCATTTGTCCTAGACATAGAAACATGGATCAACCCATGTCATTTCTCTGTGGAAAAGATTCCAATGGCCTCCCATCTCAATTATTTCCTCTCAACCAGAATAAAAACCAAATTTGTGTATTTTTTCTCCTTTGTTTGTGTCTCTCCAGTCATTCATTACTTCTCCAAGTGTTCCAGATATGCTCCTACATGCACAAGACAGGCTGCTTTCCACATATCTTCACAGCTTACTATCTCATCCCTCTGAAATCCTAGGTAAATACTATCTTCATTCACCCTCCACCTTGGTTAATTTTTTTTCCCCACTAGCTCTTACCCCTTGATAGCATATCATGTGATTTACCCCTAGAACATAAGCTCCATGAAAGCCAGAATTGTGATCTACCTGGTATATTGCTGAATCCCCAGTACCTAGAAGAGTGCATGACACAGAAGTAGGTGTTCAGTAAATTTTTATTGACTGAGTCAGCACTGCAAAATTCTTTAATAAAGTTGAGCAAAGGTTGAATGTGGTGAGCAGTGATATTCAGGACAGTGACTGGGGGCTGCAGCCGTAAGAAGGCAGTGGAGGTGCAGAAGGCAGACGAGGTGCTAGGCTGGTCCAGGGGTAACTCATCTCGTATGTGGAGTTTGCTGGTGTCTCCCCACCTCAGTCGCTTTACCACTTTACCTCAGCATCACTCAGCCTTGAAAAGTGCCTCTTTCCACTCATTTTTGGAAGGCATCACTACACACCCAGTGAGGAGAGAAAAACACCTCGTTTGATCGATTTCACTGTAATGAGCCTCTTGGGAAAAGAACAGGCTGGGGAAAAAATCTACTATCTGGTTTTAGCTTAGTTCCTGCTCATAAACAAAATTTCCCTTATCATGTCTATATATACCTGTGCCATGAATCCTTACTTCCCATTTTCACTGAAGACATTAGAGAAGATTGGGAGATGAGAAACATAGACAAGGAGTACCCATAAGCCACGTGAGAAATTCCAGAAAACCACCTAGAGACACAGTGTGACTGAGGCAGTTTGTGGCAGCACTATCAGCTTTGAAATACTCTCCTGGATCTCCTGGTACACACTAAAGCCTCCGTCTGGCCACAGTGCCATGGAGAAAGAGTGGTTTCCAGTACATTAAGAAATGGGTGACGTATTTTAAAGAAGGGAGAAGCACTGAGCATTTATAACTCAGTTAACTGAACAGGTAAGCCAAAGAGAAAATGGAGCCAGAAGCGTGAAAGGATCAGGAACCCAACTTAGGGCCATCCCAGAAATAGCAGAACTATTGTATTTCTCACTTATAGCTCCTTTCTGTCCTGGGATCTCCCAGCAAGCTTTACACGTTGATTCAAACTCCTAACAGACTGGGGTAGGCAGCAGAGGAGATGAGGTAAGCACATTTAAAACAATACTCTACAATCACACACAAGATTTAATCCACAGGTAGAATACTGGGGAACCCATGTCATTTCTGGGTACCCTGCTTTTTACACGGCTGGATATCAGGAGTTCTCTGTCCTGCTCCAAGCAAAAACCTGGCCGGGCCAATTTTGTGGAATCCTTGGATGTGGGGGAAAGAAGGGAGCTGTGGCTGAGCTGGGGCACAGCTGGTAGCCACCTCCCTGCTGGGCTAGTTTGTGGCACTCTGGGACAGGTTCCATTTCACAAATGTGTGCGGAGTATTGAAGCCTTGCTTTGTATGGGTGCATTCTGCCTTTTTTTTTTCCTTTTCGTACTTAGTCCCCTAGGAGATAAACTGTCACTCCCCAATCAGCTTTTCACCCCTTTTCTACCCTTGATAACAGCAAAGCACATAAAAGCAAAGAGAGGAACAATGCCAACGTCATGAAGATTTGAAGCTAAAATCAGTGGTAAAAAGCCACTCAGAAGATATTTTTTTGTAATGGCAAATTAAGCCACGGTCATATGAATAGAGAGATAAGTCATTAGAGACTAAAACACATCTCAGGATTACAGAAGAATTACATTGGAGACAATGATGCCAAACTATCAAAGGGAAAACATAAAAAAGTAATCCCGATGTTAATATCAGAAAGAAGAGCCAAGAGGGCAATTACTGTTGAAAAAGTCCAAATTCAGTGCCCACTAAAAATTGGAATGAATTTTAAGGGTAAAAACATATAAGCACTTAGTGACTAATGGAAACAAGGGAAAATATCCTGACAGTGAGGTCTATTAGATGGCAGAATAGTCTATTAGAAACAGAACAGACTCCTTTGGGGATATGGCAGGATCACCCATATGGGAGTCATTTAAAACAGGATTGGAAATGCACATCTGAGAATACATGATAGGAAACAAGTAGGCACCTCCACGAGGGTCAAACAGAGGGGCTTGATTAAAACCTCTCCATTTGGGAAGGGTCACTCTGTCCCATGGTCTCAGCCCTTGTGTCTCCAGTGGAGGGTTTTTCTCTCCTGGAGACTCTGGGAGAGACTGCCTGGGACCAGTCATAGTAAGTGTGCCTTTGGCCAAATCAAGACCTTGCCACCCAGAGAGCCACTTGCTGTCCCTCAGGAGCCTATGATCTACATTCTCCTGAGAGAAGATAAGAGGACAAGAAGTAGCCCTGACCTGAGTGTACTGGGCCTGGACAGGACACACAGAGGAGCTACCCAGCATCCTCTGGGAGATCCCACTCATGTCTCACCCTGCTGTCATTACACAAGTGACATACAATTGTGGAAATAATTAGAAAGTGAGGATAAATAAAATCAAAATAAAATAATTCTGAATCTCATTGTTCAGCCACTTGGTCTCCATCCCTTAACTGTATACATAACCATTTTACACATAATGGTTTAGAATCTATGAACATTTCAAGTCAATAAAAATACAACATATTTTCTTAATGGCCATTACTCCATTTCATAAATTTAGTATAATATACAATATTTAACTTAATCCCTATTGTTACACATCTCTTGATCCCCATTCTTTTTCTTCTTTTTTTAAATAAGTATCTTTTGGGTAAACATCTTTGCAGGCGTCTTTAATTACTCCATAACATAAAATCATGAAAATAAATTGGTGTGTGGAAGAGTATATACAATATTTTTAAGTTTTGATGCTTGTGACAAAAATGCTTTTTGGAAAAGTGGTAGCTTGGGCTAGCAGAATGTAAAAGTGTCCCTTTTTTCGTTGTTGCTGATGTTCTTGTCAGCAGGAATGCCCTCGTGCCTTTGGTTTGGAGTGTGCATAAAGGACAGATGGCCACCTTAGTCCAATTAGTGTCGAGAAGGAAGGGAGAGGAAGGCCCCTTTAAATAGGCAGCTTGAGCTTTTTCCCCAAAGAGAAGGAACTGAACAAGAGCCTGCAAACTGTCTTAGGAGGAAGAGGCTATCTGCTTGAAACAGCCAGGACCTTTAGCTCAAATCCATTAATCCTCTTTATTAAACCTGGGTCACCTCTGAGTCCTGAGAAATTAACCAGCATCTCCCCACTGCAAGTACACATCAAGAGACAGAGCACTGCACACCGCCTGTAATTTTCATGGACCAAGGTTCCAGGGTCAGAGGGCTTCCCAGGCTCCATCCTCTGCTTTTATCAATTTAAAAAAGAACATCAGCTACACTTGTATAATTTTCAGGCCAGGCTGTGCAGGGGCCAGGGCTGCACAGCATCTCTGCACCAAGGGAGAGACAAGGAAAGAACACAGGCAGGCAGCAGGCAAGCCGCAGCTACTCCATTGCTCCTCTTCATCATAAATATCTCTGAGTGGGTACAGGATCTCGGGGCGGGGGGGAGGGTGTCCAGTTCAAAGCCAAAGTGGACTTGTGTCTTTCCTCCAAGCAGTCCCCCACCCCGTACTCTGCACTGTCTGTTGGACTCCATCCCCAAGTCTGCAAGGAAGAACTGAAATTCTGTGCTGCATCAAGACATGATGTAGAGACAATGTTTGAGTCAAATGCAGGACCAGAGACAAACAGAAAAGGAAACAGAGGCTGAAGCAGGGAAAACCATGCAGAGACCAAGGAAAATTGGATAGAATGAGGACCGGATCAACATTAAGAAAAAAAAAACAACAACAACAAAGAACACACGTCCCCTTCTTGGCACCCTGTCTTGCCTGGTCTGGGCATCTCTGGATGCATTGAGACAACTTTACTTTGAAAATACAGTGAGTCCTTCTCTCTACTTATTTACACAAATGTGGCTAAATCAGTGATTTAAAGTCCACATTCAGGAATACAGACTCAAGTCTTATTAGAATCAGAGTCCAACTGAGCTGTGCATCTAATTTTATGTTCCACTTGACATGAAGAATATGAAAAGTAACTAGCCAGGAACCCAAGGAGAATGTAAAAAGGAGGCAACTGTTAGAAATTTAAACCTGTAAAAAAGAGGCAGGATGAGAGGTGCCCTCGTGGTAACTTTATATGTAAGAGTAACTGCTGTGGATTGGGTTATGGAGCTTGACTTGCCTAACACCGAATGAGGTACTAAAGTTCCACAAGAACTCCATGTGGTAAGGTAGTAGCATTATTGCCACTTTACAGGTGAGGAAGTTGAGGCACAGGGAGGTTCTGTTACGTATCTGTGTCCACAAATTCCAAGCCAGGAAGGGAAAGGACCAGCATGTGTTCTCAGACATCTAACCACCATGTTTACCACTATTTACTGACCTATTTAGTCACTGAAGGAAAGACAGTCTCCAGTGAAGATGCATTGAAGAACAATCCAGTCTGTCTAGACCCTAACTTTCTTGCTGAATTGGAACCAAACCCACCTTTACAGAAAGTGAAAAGTGAGGGGAAAGCCTTTGCAAACATCACCACCACTATGCTGAGGGGCAAGAAGGGGACAGGTGGCAGGAATCAGAGGTAGCATCAAAGCAAGTTTCCCTCTATGAAATCTCTACCAGTGCTCCAAACATCAAAGAAAAATAATTTATATTTTCTTCCTCTATCCAAATATTCCACCATTAACATGAGACATATTTCTAATCAGAAAAATACCTGTATGTATTTTAATGATCCGCTCCTTACCCTGTGTGTGTGTGTGGGGGGGGGGTGGCGGGGGGGGCACTGGAACAATAATAACTTCTGTAACCACAGTGGAAGTTCATTGTTTTGACCTTTTCTCAGCCCCAAGGGAAGCACATTCTTTGAGACTCCGAGATTCTGAATCACACCCAAAGTTCATCCCTACCCTGGAGGTAGACCCACTGATGGATTTGGGTGAGAATAAATCTGTCACAGCTTTGAAGAATGGCCATGACACACCTGTTGCCTGGAAGTAGAAGAGTTATTTCTAATAATTGAAAAATCTCCCAGGAGACCAAAAATAAATGATCGACAACACTAGCAGAAAATAACAATACATTTTTTTTAAATCTAAGGATTAATTCAATTCTTAACATCAAAAGAGAAATCATAAAAAAACACTGTTTCCTCTCATTTGGGCACCAGCAGGCAGCATCTGTGAGTCTGAATTGGGATCCAGGCCTGCCTTACCATGACCCAGGTTCAAGGGACTGTATCTGCCATCCTGGCATGAATTGTGGATGGATTAGTTGCTGTCACGAAGAGACTCCTGGCTTCTGACAGCTTTTCTCCCCACCATTATGCTATTAAAACAGGGAGTGTTTTGCATTTTTAATGGGTCCAATGTCATTTCACTGACATAATACTTTTTGCTGGCGTGTATTTCCTGGGTCCCCAGTGTCACTCCCTGGGCTGAGGGTATGCCAGGCAGGGAGTCTCATTCCCTTCTACCACCTCCTCTGCAGGAACCCCATCAAGTGAAGGGAATAAGGTGGGATATCCACCAGCCAGCTCTAAAGGCAGGCTCCTGCCCAAAGACTGCTAGCCACATGGAGGAGAGAAAGCACACCGCTCAAGTCTTCCTCCTGCTTCTAGCCAATTTCTACTCTTTTTAATTCAATTCAGCTCTTCCTGACCCCAGCAGGCTGGAGTTACAGAGTTACTTTCAACGGATAGCACCAATTACTGAGGTGTGAAAATAGAAACCTTCAAATTTCAAATTTTGAGAACAAACCCAGAGATAGGGACTTAACTGAACTGAGAAAGAAGGCTGGAGGGAAGAGAGGAGGAGTTTGAGCAGGAAGGGGAGGACAGTTCTCAAGCAATTAGGGAGTCTGCAGAGGATGAGCACACAGTGAGGGTCCCTGGGATGAGCAACTGGGACCCAGGGGGAAGCCCTGGAGCTGGGACAGCCAGCAGGAAAAGAGAAACAAACAGAGCCTGTAAGAGCTCCAGCACCAAGGCCTGCCGGACATTAAACTGGACAGAAAGCTCTGAGAACCCTAACTTCTGTAGGGCCTGCATACTTTAAGATCCTTGCCCACCATAAGGGATCTAGTGAAAGAGCAGCATATGGAGAAAGAAAAGCACCGAATTCAGCAACCTATCTGTGGTCAGTGTGAACTGTGTACTGATTTACAGGAGGCCCTTACCTTCATTGCAGATTTTCTAGGAGAGCCAATGGGACACCACCTTGCAATGGACATGTAAAGTCCAAGCATACATAGGAACCAGGTAACACTTACAAAATTAAGTACAGTGCTGATTTATGCTTTTGTGGTCAAAATTAATTACACAACCTTTTCATATTGGCATACTCTCCCCTATAAAACTTAAATGAAGAAGGTACCCAACAAATATTTGAAATAACATTTTAAATAAGGTGCTCTGACATCCTTAAAGCTGATCTTGTTACACAAGAAAAGGAAGACATAGTCCCATGGAATTAACTCAGAATATATGTATCCAGTGAGACCACACTTCCTCTCACTCCCATTGGATACATAAGGAAGTACTTGGAAAGAATTATTCTATATTCCCCAGCCCCCATAGTTACTTAAAGGGGAACTTACTTCACAAAAAGCAGGAGTAGGGCTGCAAACCATTCTGTGACTAAGATACTTCAGAAGCTCGTGAATAATCTTCAGTGTGGTCTTCCTGGCATTCAAGGCCTCCAAGAAGCAAGCCCCCCTCACTAAGCAGCCCAGGTTCTTCACATCTGCCCCCCACACCCCTCATTCTAATCTTATATCCTGTTGTCTGCCTACATTCTGTGCTCATTCTCACCTTCCCTTTGCACAGTGAGTCTCCCCCACTCCTCAGCCATTTCCACAGCCACCACCCTCAAGAACCAGCTGTCACCCCTTCTCTTCACCAACCAGCCATCCCTTCTCACTCAACATCTTAGATGATTCACCCCTGCTAAATTCCCTCCATATGCAAAGTGTATATCTTGTCATGGAAGACAACTATACTTTTTGGCAAAAGTAAGACAAAAGAAAAAGTGAGAAGAAACTGCCCCCTCAAGACTCAAGACATAGGTTTGAACCCAGCCAACTTGGGATTTTCTTTAACTTTTCCTCTCAGTCTGTTTCCTAATTGATAAAGTGAGGAGCATTATGCCAGAGTGAAGGCTCTTCTGTCCCCACTTTGCAAAAGGTTCAGACAGATATGGGGTAGCTGGCCAGCTGCCTAGACCAGAGCAGTGCTCCCTGACATTTTTCTTCCAAAGTAGGAGACAAGCTCCCTAGGTGGGGAGTAGGGGTCACTCTGGAGTGGTGTTCAGGGTATGACCTGAGTGCACCAACCTTGGGTTGGATTGAGGGGTGCTCTGTACATGATTTAGAAAAGTAGCTTCATTGTGTGGCATGAATCCATGGACACAACCTCAAAACATTCAAACAAATTGGAACAAGGAAATACAAATGCCTCTTCTCCCTTCCAACAGTCAAAATAACATCCTCAGGGAAAAAATGAATCTAAGAGCCTTTTAGCCAGATTCTCTGACTTTTAGTCCAGAGGCTCACTTCATCACTGGACCCATTGTCCCCCAGCCTGTCAAAGATCTCTACCCTTGTCCTTCACAGATGTTTGCCTCTGCCTGTGTTTTGTGTGCAGTGAAATGCATGGTCTGAATTCCTGACTTGTATGCTGTCAATACTTGAGCTCATCACTTGACAGAAGAGAAGTTCTTCTAGACTAGACAGGATGATCCACCATCCCAGTCTGCCTGGGACTGAGAGCTCCCAGGGTGTAGGGCTTTTCATTTCAAAGTCAGAAGAGTTTTGGGCAAACTGACACAAGGTGGATAATCTAGTTTAGACTTGATTTCTGAAAATGTCCCATCCTTATTAGCATTGATGGGACAGGAAAGATGCAATTTGAAAAGACACAGCCTGACTTAAGGGCTACAAACTGCAAAAAGGCTCCATACTCTAAATTCTCTGATGATTTTCCCATTTAAGTTTTATAGATGGAGAAAATGTGTTTCATAAAATATGTTTGCCAAGGAGTCATCCTTACATGGCACAGTTGAGTTTGCGGCTTATATCTATGGCACCACTAAACCCATGCTCTTTCCCCAGCCCCGTGAGCTAGCTCTGTGAGGACAATCACTATCTCCAAGCCCCAGGAGCAAAGATCACAACACAATGCAAGGGCCTGCCTTCGAGAAGTCTCAGAAACGCCCATATCAGTGGATTTAAACTCAGCTGGTCAATATCTGCTTCCCCGCCTTCCATGTTGTGGCTATGGCTCCTCCAAACCCAGCTGTAAATCCTTCCAGTCTGTAAACACTCAGATACAGTTCCCTCCATTGCTTAGCAGCTTTTGACACTAATTGCTCTACAGAGTGTGTGCAACTGGCAACACCTTATTAAAAGTGAAATATATTATACTGTCCACTTATTGCTGCTTTATAGAGATAAAGTATCCTTACTACATGGAAAAGCTGGCAAAGAAATTGACAAAATGGCTTCTAAATAGACGCCTGACTGAGGCCATTCCTAAGGCACGGGTTCTATCTGGGTTATGCTGTGAATTTCCGGGATTCGGCCTGAAGATTTCGCCACACCAGGACCCTCTTCCTTTCACTGTTCTGATTTCCACTTCAGAGATTAGCTTCCAAGAAACGAGCCTTGGTGCTGAAGTGAAGACTAATGTGGTTGCTATCAGGGCTGAGAGGGCTGCACTGCCCCATCTGCAGACACCATCCATCTCCTTCCCTTCAAGGACAAAGCAGGGTGGAGAGGAGGCTGGCCACAGGGAAGTGCTAGGCAGGGAAGGCAAGTCCAGAATGAGAGACCTCCAAATTCAGACCTGACACTAACCAGTTTTTTAGAATAAACACGGGACAACACAACCTTCCTGAGGAAAACCCATCAAGCCCTGAATCCTACATTTCCAACAAAGCTAAAATCAACCATCTCTATGGAGATGTGTTATATATTTACATCATTAGAGAATTTACCTACCACCCAACCTCAGCACAGGCAACTATTAGTGGCTCTGTTTTACAGGATAGATACTCTAATGAATTCCATGCTGGAAAGGACTTGGATTCAGTTCCTCAATCCAAATACTGCTAAAAGTTTCCCTAAAAACCCCCAAATCCAAGATTGCCTGATAATTCATACGGCTTGCAAACTAAGAATGGATTTTACATTTGTAAAGGGTTGTAAAAAGAGGAAGAAGAATATGACAGAGAGACTTTATGAGGCCAAGAAAGCCCAAGCTATTTACTTCAAAAAAAAAAAAAAAAAGAAAAGAAAAAAGAAAAAAGAAAATAAAAGAAAAGAAAAAAAATGACTAACCTAGTCTTAAAGGAGAGATGTGGAAAGCTATATGCAGGATCAAAAGAAAGACTGAGATGGATAGATGGACAAGGATCAATACAAAATGGCACCAGGAAAACAATGCCATGTTTCTATCATAACAAACTTAGCTCAGGTGCTGAAATCTAATAAATTGTGTTAACTGTGCTTGCTGGAAATTGTCCGTCTGCTGGATCCTTCTCGTCTCTTGTCTTGGCAATGTTTTGTGGCTGATCTCTGCCCATGCCAGCATAGAGAAGCAGCCAGTGGGACAGAATGGCCCCAGGAGCTAGCAGATAACAAGGGAGATGGAGTGATGGGGAGAAGAATCTATTGTCCCTGCCACATTTTGTGTTTCTGAGATACAAAATTGTCTGATCGCTTTGACATTTCCGAGACCAAATTAAAATGCGCCACCATGGAGACAAAATGTCATTAGCCTCATTATAAGTGATTGTGTTAAAATAAATACAAAAATAAAGTGGAAATTAGTCCAACCATTAAAATACAGAAGCAAAAATGGCCAACAGGGACCTTATATGTGACAGACTAAGAAAGGTTGAGACACCCCCTAAGGAGACAGGAAAGATGAATGTAACAAGCACAGTGACTGAGCAACAGGCCGCTCATGGCCATAGCAGAGCTGTGGCACTCAGACAAGCTCTTCTGCTGCCCCACATTGCATGACCTTAGAAAAGGCACTTAACCTCACCAAACCCCTGAATTCCATCTCTAGGACAATGGGAAAGTAACATAATCTTTTTCATGTCTCTGTTAAGAGCATTCATTCTAAGTAGGAAAGAATAAAGAAGTGGTCTTTTGAGATGGCCACAGTCTTGAGGATGGTCCCTTGGAGAGAAGGGGGGCAGGAAGCTTCTTTGTTCAGAGAGATAATTGCATCTGACCAGCACAGAAATGTCCTCACATGGTCAGTTCCTGGTTTGCTCAAACAGGTGAACCTTGGCCAGAGAGAAGATCTTCTACAAGGAGGGAGCCCAGGTGTGGGATATGGAGACAGGGGCTCTGATTACAACTCAGTCTTATTCTGATTACAACTCAACACTTATCCCAGGAACCCTTATCATACACACGGGTTCATCTCCAATACATTTACTCTCTGTCATTTTATCCCACCTTCCCTTTGACCCCTCACTCTTCACTGTTTCTTTCATTCACTCCCACTTCCCACTGACACCTTGGACTGATACCAGAAATCTGGTTCCAGTGACATATTATCCATCTACTGAGTTTCTCATTCCTACCAATGGATATTTGCCTTTAATACCCTCCCTACTCTTACATACATTAACCATAACAAGCAATGATGTACTATTCCCCACCCCCACTCCCCCAACCCCCGCCAAAAGGAAGAGAACAAAATCCTTCCCTTGTATCCTTGGGAAAAGGACATTAATTCTAACTACCACCATTACTCCCCTCCCCCACCCTGCCGATAAAAGCCCTATGAAGCCTGTCCCTTTAGGAATAGTGACTGAATGTATTGAATTCCCACCTCAGCTTCCTTCACCACACACCCTCTTCAGAAGTTGCTAACTAATCATGGGCCTCTTTCCCAGTGAGCCAAATGGTCCATGGGACTACTACCTATGATTGGAAGTTGGCACCATTTCCTTTCTCTTTGAGATTAGGGACTATTGTTTTCACCAAATAAAAAACAAGCCTGTATAATAAGTATGAACCAAGACCCCAGCAAAGAAAATGTCTTATCTAAATTTCCACAGCCCATAGTTAAGAGGGACTAAAAGCCACATATCTTATCTCTAAGTTTACTTCAAATTTGGAATCACTTCATTTAAGTTTTGAAGAGCAGAACAAAACACCCCTCTAGAGCTGTGAGAGGGTTAATTCTTAAATATCTGCAAATAGGTTGGCACATAAGAGCCTCCAAAATTCTCAGTAAAGAGCAATAGCTCAGAGGGCTTTGCTGACATGAGCTCACTACTTCCCAAAGCTTCCAGTGCAGTCTGTAGTAAAAGATGGTCTTTTTACCTTTGCCTCTCTATTCCTCTACCTGCTCTGTCATCATGATCCTTTAGGAAATGTGTGCATGGTTTAGCAATACTTCTTTTTTTTTTTTTTAATTTCAGATAAGCCTGAGATAAGCATCCTGGGAGGACTGTGTGGGAAGGCAGGAATAGGAAGGAAACATTAGCTGCAGAAGCCAGAATGAAGTGGTACTAGCAATTCTGAGAAAATGAGACAGTAGTTGCTGCAGGGGACATTGCCCTAACCATATGAACAGAAAAAAAAAAACAAAAAAACTTTATCCTGGAATCCCCAAACAGAATAGTTAGTGTCTAACCAGCAAGGGCAAATGCCATTGCTCATATGCTTTGTGCTGGAGCAGGGGCAAGAGAATGAATTTTCTGCATGCCTCCAAAGATGACACCTGTGCAGGGCTGGAGAGTGGCTAACTTCCTCTGGACTGGATCATGTTTCTCCACTTGAATCTATAGTTCCCATAGTTTCCCCAGTCACTCACTTGTTTCCCTCCAAGTCCAGTGGGCACCTGACATCTCTGATTTTTTTGTTCTTGTTCTTGCAGTATGGATCCTTCTCCTGCTTCCCTTCTTTAACCTGTGTGTGTCTATTTAAATATTGTGCCTGTTTTCCCTTTGCTCCATAGAGTGGGAGTCAGGACAGAGAAGACCTTTTTCCACTGTCTTGCTAGCTCATTCTGGGGACCTGATCAATTCTTTGCTGCAATGCAGACTGAGAAACACCATGGACTAGGATAAGGCTTAGTAGAAGTGACCTCATGAAAATCCTAATAGCCAGCTGAGAAGACACATCTTCAGAGGTGAGAAGTACCAGCATCTTACCCCCGTGGAGCAGGAGGAAGGCAACAACATGCTAAAATGGGTCAAATACCAGGTTTCAAGGCAGTGGGCTGGCTGCAATCAATCCCCATTTTCTAAGTGCTCATTAGAATTACAAAACATCAGAGCCGGCAAGCACCTTAAGGGATCATCTAACTCAACCTTCTTTTGTAGAGAAGGAATTCAAGGCTGAGAAAAGCCCAATGGATGCCCTCACCCCTGCCCCAAGGTCACACAGCCAGGCACCCCCAGGAAAGAACGGAGTTGAGAGGTCCTCATTCCTACTGCTTCTTCCTTGGCACCACATGTGTTCACTTGGGGGGAACAGGAGGAAAGAATCCCTGTTCCCAAGTAGTTTACTCTCTGATTATAGAGACAAGCTAAAGACACTTTTAAAAGTGATTGTTGAGAGAGTAAATCATTAAAATCCTAAATAAGTCAGGGCTGATAATGCATGTTTAAAACAGTTTTCCCCAACACAGATACTAGGATCTTTTAAAAAATACTAATATCTGATGTTCTACACTGACCAATTACATAAAAATCTTGGGGAGCAGGCTCTAGGTAGGCATCTATTAGGTTTTGAAGTTCCCCCAGGTGATTCTGATGCACAGCTAAGTTCTGAACTTTTTCTCTAGGAGGTCAGAGGGAAGGAGATTCTTATTGGATGAAGTGTCTAGGAAAGGCTGCTTGGAAGAAAATGTACTTGAAATGGGTTTTGTGTTGAAATTGGAGAGATGGGCAAGAACCTAGGGTGAGCCCAAGATTCTTCACTTCCATGTTGCTGACCAAGGAAGCACATTTTGAGTAGCAAGATCCATTCAACATTAGTGTCTTCTTAGAGCCTTTGTCTCCATCTTCTGCATAATGATCCAGGACAATTTTGCCTCCAGTTTCCCATATGAAGTAGGTGAGACCATTTTTTAAAAAGGTCTCATGCCCTTGGAGACAGAAGCCTGCAAGCTCAGCAGACCTGACTCTTGCTTATCTGACTCCACACTGAAATCAACTGGGGGGTTGGGGTTGCTGAAGTTGCTGGCCTAGTAAGGAACTGGACCCAGACCCCTAATTGCATGAGGGAGTGGGAAGAAGGGACATAATTGTGGAGAGATCTGTCAAATATCATCTCTCCTGTGGCTTTACACCACAGATCTCATCTGCCTTTGTCAGCAGGCTCTTCCCTCAGTTCTGGATGCAACTGGGCACACACCCAACAACAGTAAGGAAAGAACTAAGGGCTTCTAAAGTGGGAGTTGGAAGCATGCTGGGCTTCCCACCGATCTCTTGGCATCACCACATCACCACCCAGTTACGAGGACAGGACAGACAGAAGGGGGCTGCACTTCCCAACACTTCCTGAATTACTCAAGGCCCCTCTTTAATTTGGCTGTGGTGACGATGACATTCAGCTTTTACAAATTGTCTTGAAATGCTCTTCTATGCTTTCTATAACTGTTTTCAACTAACCTTCTCCCATTGATCTAAGTCAGCAGCTCCAATCTTATTTCTAGGCAGAAAAACTAAGTCTCAGAGGGGTTAAGAAGGTGCCCAAAGGCATATGGGTAATCAGCAACATTGCAGATTTTCTACTCTCCAGTTAACCTGCTTACATAAGATGTTTCTACTGGGTGGAGTCACCCATTAAGATATTTATTCAGTAAATATCTACTGAGAGCCTTTTACGTGCAGGGCACCACCTCTTGGGTGCCTCCTCTTAAAGGCTGTTGGAATCTACCTCATGCCTACATTCATTCCCCAGATCAGACACACTAGTCAAACCACTGACCACAGGAAAAGCACTGAGGTCACATGGAGAAGTTCTTAAACAGAGAATTCCACTAAAGGTTTGCTGATAATTTTATACCTCTAAAATGCAGGCGTGTGCAGTCATTCAACCTGCTCTAAGCTGGTCACTGAGCAGAGAGTACATGACCACAAGATGCAAGTTTGAGTAGCACAAGACCAACAGCCTAGAAGACCTGTTGTTTACGTTTGTGGCTCAAAGCTTGGCTGCCCAAGCAGAGAAGGCTTTCAGATTTTCATAATATTATTTCTTGGGTATGATCAATAGTAGACTCTCAGTGAGTTCTGGAAGATAGTAGAGAGGGAAGTCCTCTAAATAGGGAAAAATTAAACCTCATTTCTGTACCTGATTGTCCCATAGCTTGCTGTGTGAACCTGGTTAAACCAGTTCAGTTTTGAGACATGAGTCTTCTAATTTGTAAATCAAGTTGTTTGGCTTAAATGATCTTAATGTCCCTTGTGATATGCTCAACATTTGTGGGCATAGACTTAGCCTCCCCCTGTCTTGGGTTTCTCTTCATGCCCTAGTATTAAATACTTAAGATAGCATTATGAATGTGTCCTGTACTTTAATAACACCACCTTTTGTATACTGCAGTGATTTGGAATGGCATGTGATCAAGAATTGTGTGCCTAACAAGCCTTGCTTGTCACTCACCTATTGGTTGTTGCCTTGACCCATTTACCAGCCTACCTACATGTTACTATACATGAACTCTTCATACTTGTATGTAATCACCTCCTTCATCGTTTTTTAATATTGAAGTTTCCCAGAGCTTAAGGTCTGGAGTTCTCTTTTCTCTATTCTATTCTATTCTATTCTATTCTATTCTCTGTAAGATCATTTAGCCTTCTGACTTTAAATATCATATTCATGCCACTTTCCCATGCATTCCAAAGATGTCCAAGAGACATACCCAGTTCAACATGTCCAAAATAAACTTCTGGTCCTTCCCCCCCAAACACTGCTCTACCCATAGATTTTCATCACAGTTGATGTCAACTTTATCCTTCCAAATCTATCCTTCCAATAGATCCTTCCTTTTTTACTGTTCAGGTAAAAAAAAAAAGTGGAGTCCTCCCCTGGATCTATTTATTCTAGATCTATTTATTCTATCTCACCCCATATTCAATCTGCCAGCCTTGTAGCTCTGCATTTAACATATTAGCTATTAGCTACTTCTGTCACCTCACCTTGCTGAAACCACTATTATCCTTTGCTTGGATTATGACCATAGCTCCTGACTGGTCTGCCTACTTCTACCCTTCTGCATCCAGAATGATATTTTTAAACAAATTCTCTGCTCAAAAATCTGAAGAAGCTCCTCATGTAACTCAGAGAAAAAGCCAAACTCCTTACAGAGGAGTACAGGCTTATTTAATTGGGTCCCCTATTATTGATCTGGTTGCATCTCCTACTACTTTCTATTTGCTTACCCCACTTAAAGCACACTTGCCTCCTTGCTGTTTCTTGAATAAACCAGGTAGATTCGACTTGCACCATAGGGTCTGTGCATTAGGCAGTGCTTCTGCCTGGAATGCTCTTTCTTTCAGATGTCCTCATGGCAAACTTCCTCACCTCCTTCCAACACTTCCTCAGTTACACCTATCTCAATGAAACCTACCCTGACTGCCCTATTTAAAATTGCAACTCTCTTCCCCAGCATTCCAAGCCAGTCTCCATACTCTTCTGTACTTTTCTTTTTTCTGTATTACTTCCAATAATCTAACATACCATAAAATATACGTATTATGTTTATTGCTCATTATCTGATTCCCCCACTAGTATATGAGCTTCCTAAGAGCAGGAGTCTTTGTTTTATTCATTGAAGAATCCCAAAGCCTTAGAACAGTGCTTGACCCATGCTAGGCCCTCACTACATATTTGTTGAGTGAATGTAGTTAAAGAGCAATCACCATATAAATTCATCTTCAAGAACTCAGTAAGCAATTAAATATACCTTCATTCTGGAAGGTGAGCATAACTTGCAATTAAAACAAACCCTTCAAGGCATAAATCAGAATTTAATATTACTTGTCTTGCTTTCTGGAATTCATAAACCTACAGGTTGCAAGTCCATCTTGAAAGAAACAGAAGAATCTGAGGAGAAATGCTCCCTGTCTCTGATAATGTGTGAAATCCAGAACACACACACACACACACACACACAAAGTTTCTTTCACCCCTTTGACTCCATTCATAACATGGACATCTAGAAACTTGTGGAAATATTAAAAATTCAGATTTCACCAGTATTGCCAGTCATGTCTTTGACATTTAAATTACACAACATAAATCCACAACACAATGAGAGCATTATTGCTTGGATTACAAAGCACTGCCACGTTCTCAACACTGTACTTTGGAGGTCTTAGATCATTCCCTTACCTTTCTCTCACTGCTTTACCTCCTACTCCCTATTTCCCAGCCAATTCCCAGACATCAATGCATGTGGCTAATGGAATTCTTGGTCATCTTCTCCATGAAGTAGTTCTCCACTTCTTTAAAACCTCACCTCAAATGTCCCCTCTTCTGGGAAGCCTCCCTGAGGAAACTAAGAGAGTGAGTTTCTTCCTTCTTTAAATGCTTTCATGACATGGTTTATGAAAAAGGTTGCTGAGGTAACACACTGTAATGTGTTTATAAGTTTATAGGCCTGTCTCTTCCTAAGTGGAGCATTCAATGACAGTGACCTTGATTTAGTCACCTTGCTATCCTGGGCCACTGGTGCTTGGTAGAGAGTAAGCACTCAATGAAGGCCAGTTATACAAATGACCTTATAGAATTATTAACTGTATGTGGTGTTTCACAAGGAAGTAACTTTTATCTAAACCAAATCTGGCATTTATAATGGTTCTTGAAAAGATCCTAATCAGTAAGCTAGATCCCAGAAATTAATAGTTTAGCTTCTAAAATTATTGTCGTCAACAACATAGCAGCAGAGAAATCAGGTCAGTGAGGCCAGCTGAATATAGAAAGATATGATTTAGAATCCCAAAGGGTCAGTCCTTAGACAACAAGTCCCTCTAGGGCTATAAAGGATTCTGTAACAGGGAATTGGAGAGCACATCCTGCAAGATAAAGAGATACCTCAAGACTGGTCAAGACCATAAGAAAGACATCCAAGAGCTATAGTAAGAGATCATATCATCTGGCATCTACAAGATCTTAAGAGCTCCAACATTCTCAGTATATGCAATAGGGGTCATAAGAAGCTTGCATCCAAATGAGAAACCAATACGGGGCCAGCTGGTCAAATAATTGTCAGATATACTTTCTGCAATAGTTACTTAAAGGGAGACATTTGGGCTGCTCCTTGGGTTTGGAGTCCTAAGACAATGACCTTTTGAATATGGGCTTGATGCTTTGGGCTACAGGTCACTCCCAAAGAAGCTTAAAGGAAAGGAATCAATCAAAAATCCCTACTTGTTTGGAACTGACATTCCGTTCCACCTTACCTGTGTCTCCCCCTTACCTGAAGCTCTTGACTCCTCTGTTACCAAAATTATTGTGGGCAGGACTATTCATGTTCTGCCAAATATCCCTCCTTTTCATTAATAAGTAACCCAGAAATTTTAGTCAAGAATTTGTGTGTGTGTGTGTGTGTGTGTGTGTGGCTTTGTTTTTAATATCTAGGACCCTTCTCCATTCTTGATTTGGTAGGAACATGTTTCTTTTCAAAGCGGCACAATACTTTTCATTGATCTCAAAATTCTACTGCCACAATTGTAGGTAGGCATATCCTATATTTACAATGCACTAATTTCTAGATATTGCATTTAGTTTTAGTTTTAGGTCTGTGCACAGGAACCATATCTGGGCTGTTGTTCTCACTTCTGACCACTTTCAAGCTATTACACTAAAATGTAAGTCTGCCCTAAAGAAAAGGTGCTAGAAAAGTTTGGTTAATAAAAATTGTTCAATGAGAGAGTCAGTCCAGCTAATCTGACTGATAACGTAATTAGGGCTTAGATTTTTCATACCTGTTTTAATCCATATATCCCATTCCAGAGAACAAGCTTACTATTATGTCTAATATTATTATCAAATATTTTCATCTTGTTAGCCACCTGACACAGATGAAAAAGATGATTACCTAATTTACAGGTTCTGAATAAACAAAATTTTCAGTGAAACAAACAAACTGAGAACTAGAAGTTTCTGATAGATTTGAAACTAGACTAGGTCAGATGTGCATGCCTATGAAATAAGAAGATAAGTCCAAAAGCACCTGGGTGGCTCAACTGGGTAAGCATCCAACTCTTGATTTTGGCTCAGGCCATGATCTTGCAGTTCATAAGATTGAGTCCTGTGTCAGGCTCTGCGCTGACAGCATGGAGACTGCTTGGGATTCTTTCTCCCCCTCTCCATTTTTCCTCCACACCCATGTTCTCATGCCCTCTCTCTCTCTCTCTCTCTCTCTCTCTCTCTCATCCTCAAAATAAATAAACTTAAAAAAAAGAAGCCCATATTTCATTAGCTGAAGAAAAGAAAACTGACATAAGTCAGAGGGGTTGTTAGCATGCTGTACTGACCATCGAAAACCACAGAACAGTGATTCTAAACTGGGATCAACTTTGTTCCCCAGGGGACACTTGTCTGTCTAGAGACATTTTTGATTGTCACAAATTAAAGGGTGCTATTGGAATCTAATGAATAAAGGAGGTCAAGAATATTGCTAAAGATCCCACAATGTATAGACAGTCCCATAACAAAGGAGTATCCTGCCTAAAATGTCAATAATGCCAACTTAAAAAAAAAAAAAACATGCCATGGAAACATTAGGAAAACTGAGTTCAAGAAGCTAAGACAAAACCATAACAATTACAAACTGAAGCATTACTGAAGGGTAGAACCAGCTTTATGAGCTACATAGTGATATGCAGTAGATAACAAACCAGGAGAATGAGGAATGAATGTAAGGTCCAGAAAAGCCAGAAACCTAGGTGAGAAATTTTAAGAGACATGTTTTAAAAATGTTTTACTTATTCCAGGGTCAGAATAGGGCCTCCAAGGAGCAGGGCTACTGGATTCTGCTTAAGAGAGTCCCAAAAAACAAGTTTCTACTGGTATTGAAAACCGCACATATCTCAGTAATGCCCAATGCATCCTAACTCAACTCTGCAGAGTGGGATGGATAGCATAACATCAAACTAGAAAGTTTAGAATGTGGAGCAAAATATTCTCCAACAGTATTGTACCAATATCCAGAGTGATCTGTAGCCAAGGACACATCCCCATGCTAAGTCCCAGAGATAAGCAGCCAGAGCTGAGCCATTAGAATCATTTTGCCAAGGATGATTTGATATTTCTGTCTTGATTCTAGTCCCAAGGACACAGTATGACTTAGTGCAGTGGTCTCCAATGTGGTGCTTGCCCCCAGGAATGGTCTGATGTTACAATGATGTGAAGGAAAGGGATATTAGAATACCTATTATTATTCATTTTTATCTTATACTTTATATCATCATACATGTGTGGCAACATATTATCATTTCTACATAAATAAATAGATTGTGTGTACATGCTTTAAAGCAAAAAAATTCAGAGACCACTGATAATACTGTGAGTCTTAATTTTTTTTTTTTTAATAGCAAAAAGTGATGGTATAAAATAAGTGAAGGTGAAGCTACTCTGGTTAAGGGCGGCTGTGGTCAGGGAGTGGGGAATAGACTCCCATCCACTTAGCTTCAGCAGAACCTTAGGGCTCTGAACAACACAAATAGGACACCATAGGCAGCAGGATATGGAGCTGCTGGAAGTAATCTGAGAGGCATCGTCTTGGCGGAAGAAAACTAATTAGAGCTGAGCAAACTCTTGAGCAAAGCCATCAGCATGAAGAGTCCAAACAGCTATGAAGAGCTGGGCAATAGAACTGAACAGAGGAAGTATCGTAGGCAAGAGTAAAGTAGTTCTGAAGAGGCGATTGGAGATAAGAAATTTTTCCTAGCAGAACTGAGTAGATGAATAACTATGGTAGGTTTTAAAAGGGACACCTGTAGGGGCACGTGGATTGCTCAGTCAATTAAGTGTCAGACTTCAGCTTAGGCCATGGTCTCCAGGTTCATGAGTTCGAACCCCATGTCAGGTTCTGTGCTGACAGCTTAGAGCCTGGAGCCTGCTTCAGATTCTGTGTCTCCCTCTCTCTCTGCCCTTTCCTTGCCCATGCTCTCTCTCTCTCTCTCAGAAATAAATAAACATTTATTAATAAACATAATAATATTTATTTATTATTTATATATTTATATTTATATAAATTATTAATTTATTAATAATTTATATAAATATATTCTATAATAAATTATTAATTATTAAATTATTAATATAAAATATTAATAATAAATATTATTACTATTTATATATTAATAAAAATAATAATAAACATAATAAAAATAAATAAACATTAATAAAAGGGACATCTGTAGCCATAGGTGAGTGCAGGAAGGGAACAAGCAAGGATGTCCTTCTCCGTAAGCATCACCTACCAAATTAGCAAGGAAGACTAGAGAGTTCTTAAATCTATTTCCATTTCTAACATCCTATGATTAGAAAAAAGTGGAGTCCTATGACATTTCTGTTTCTGATGTTACAGAGACATAACCTTCAAAGCAAAACAAAACAAAAGCAAAAAACAAAAAAAAAATACTTTTTTCAGTGAATGGGAGATCGATTCCCACCTACTTAGCTGCAACCAAGCCTGTAGGCTTTGGACAAAGCAAGTTTAATGCAGAAAAGAGGGGTGGTTAACTTACTAGCAGAAATTATTAATGAAGAGGAGGTATAGAGCAATGTATCCTTATGGGTGGGCGGTAAGTAGGGGTAGGCTGGAAGGCAGGCAGTTATTGTACATACCCAGGTGACCTGTGTTTACTCGTTAGGGTTTTTGATATTTCTGAATTGCATGACTTGCCCTCTGATAACTTGGGCATCTGTCTGTCCACAGACGTGTTTGCCTCAGTGGCTAAAAGTCACTATATAGCACCTCAGCACTGGGAAGGTACCCTGCTCTGAGGCAGGAACATCTTCAGGACTCAGACATCTTTCTCCCTGATGCATTATCAGCTCCACTCACTGGGTAGCTGTCTCTTCCTCTGCCTGTCTCTGTTCCTGCATCCTCTTGCTTGGTAGCCTAGGGATTCATCTTTATCCTTCCTTGTCTTTGACTTTAAGTGATGCATAGTTCCACTTTCTTCTAACTTTCCTTCCAGCTCTGACACTTGCTCCCTGGCTTCACATTGACTCTGTCATCCACCACCAAATGTCCAGTGCAATACAAAAGAGGAGAAATCCTCAAGGAATTTTGAGAGAGTACTTAAGATATTTCTTATGTATCCATTTCTTTGAACAAAATGAAATCCAATCACAGGCCTAAGTGAGAGATCTGCTGATAGCTAACCAAGCCCTATGGCCAATATCTGGGAGCCATAACAGACAGATAAGTTACACGGGCGGGCTTTCTCTCCATTGAAAAAAATCTATCACAGCCACTCTCTTCCCAGATGCCATCATCAAGAAGCAGAAGAAAAATGTAGTCATGAAGAATTGAAAATAAAGAGGAATAGAGAATGTAGGGTTCATTTATAGGGGGAAAAAGCTATTATGTATCTTTGACTTCTCCCCCATCTTCCTGATCTCTCTTCCATTACTTCTGCTACCTTTTTTGGTACCTGTTGCCCTCCCAGGCACAAAGACTTCAGTGATGCATCTGGAAGTCTAACCTGTGGAAATGTCAGCAGTTCCTCTCTCTTTAATCTATAAGTAGATGTGCCTGCCTGAATTTCATACTCTGCCCTGGCTAACTGGCTTCCAAAAAAGCATCCACTGTTTCTGTGGAATTTGATCATGTCAACACAGTTTCTGATGCATATGAGTGAGACCCAGGGCTGGGAGTTGGGAACTGAGCAGTTCAAAACCAAAGCTAGATGGTGCAGCCCTACATCTCTGAAAGTCTGCTCACCCAAAGTTACTCTCACAGATCTTTATAGATGTTAAAATATGATGAAAAAAAAATAATTTTCTAGTTCCAAAATGGAGCTATGCCCTACCTCACCTAAGATAAGACAAAGACTCAGTATGTGGTTAAGGTTCAAGCAAGCTGTATTCTACTCCAGAGACCAAGCTTATAGTCATGGTCCAGTTGCTTTAGCTACTCAGAAGACAGCCCAGCAAGATAGACAGAAAGACTCTTATCAAGTGCAATGTGCTTAGAAGATTCTTGGTCTCAAAGGCCCTTTCCAGAAATGTGGGCCACCTCACCATCTCCACTCAAGCTGGGTCTTTTTCTGAGGCTTTTTAAACTGAACATGTTGGATTTGGGCAGGGTACAAGACAGGTATGTGACTCATGAGATTACCCTCTTTCTACCACCCAAGGAACACTATTGAATCAATGGATCTCATTCTGGATTCAACCCAGTATAGTCTGTGTGGGTTTGTGGGGACCTGTGTGGGTTTGTGGGGGTTTGTGCTATACAGTTTCCCTACATGCCTGGGCAAAGAGGACTCTAATCTCTAGGTATTCATTTAATTATCCCATATGGGGACAAATTAGTCCCCTCTCCATTACGTGTTTAGGAGAGCCAAAGAGAACCCTTCTTTCCACAAAAGTATTATCTTCATCAACGCACTGCTTCCAGAAATTCTACTTTAAGTTGTGACAGCACATCTCGGAGGCAGGTGTCATTAGCCCAGGCCTGGCATTCACAGAGCTGAAGAGCTCTTTTTTGCCTGACTTTAGGCTCCATACTGGAGTTCTTCTCAACTCCATCTGGGTCTCTTTCACCCCAACCCAAAAAGCAGAGTTCATGTTCTCAGCAGAGCCAAAGTAGCTCAGCTGAGGAAACATAAAGCACTTATCAGTACTCTCCATGGAAAAAGGAAAAAACAACCAAATATTGCTTTAAGACTAGAGGAGTGAATGCAGGAGTTGCCTGAAATAGGCATCTTCCTCTAAAACAAATGTCACAGGCAATTTGGTATATGCTCCACTGACAATTATAACCATAACCCACGACAGTCAAAGCAAGACAGAAAATCAGGAGTAAGGAAGTTTACACAGAAAAAGAAGAGAGAAATACTCAGACAGAATTGGCCAACCCAACAGACAAAATAAGACCTGGCAAGTTAGAACTGTAGAACATCTCCAAGAGGGCACATCTATCATGCATTTGTTACCACCCTTATGGCCACCCTAAGAAAGAAGCAAAACAAAGAGGATTTTACGAAGAAGATTGAGTCTTGGAGACATTGAACCACTTGCCCACCACATTTCAGTTCAGAAATGCAGAGACAAAGCCAGAGACAGTGTCTTTTGCTTTCTAAGCCAGTGTTTTCATGCTTTCCCATAAGGTAATGGAGAGGGTTAATTGTCTACTTAAAAAATAAATAATATAAATGAAACAAGGAAAAAGAATTGCCCAGGTCATAATAAAAAAGCTGCCCAGTCTTCATGAACATCATGTGAGCTAAATTGGTGGCAGTTGTAAGGCAGTTACCTTTTACTCCCAAGGTTTTGTCCCAAACAAAAAGAGGAAAAGGCCCATAAGAGAAAGATGCAAAATCCTGATAGTGGTTTTCATCATCCTTTCCCATCTGGGCCTCACCCAAAGAGGCATCCACCCCAGTGCCAAGTAAGACTGGGCATTCTCTTCTCCATGGGATAAAGCCAGGGGACTCCCAAGGAAACTCCAGCTTCTCTTGAAGCTTGTAGGCTGACGGGCTATTTCCATCTGCCACATTCTCTCTTCCAACATTCTCCTCTCTTTGAGGAGAGTGGGAAATCCCTTGGCACTTGGCTATGCGGAAGAATAAGGTTGGCTTGTTCAAAGAAGCCAAAGGCTTCTTTAGGCCTGTCTTTCTTGAAACAGAAATGCCCATAGGTGCCTGGCCTCACCACTCTCATGTTTTAGCAATCCTGCCATCTTACATATATCATTGCAACCATCCTTGGTCATATCTGGCATATCGTTGAACTCTTGCTTTCCATTCTGCATTTGTCTATAGCTGTTTTGAACCTATTTTGATTCCACCCATCCCCATGTTGTCCATTCTGAAAGGCAGTGTGATGGTGTAGGAGTGAAGAAGTAGAAAGACCTAGACGTTTTGGCTCTTTCACTCACTAGCATACAAGATAGTTATGATGTACGTGGATGTGCTTTGTACACTGCAAGTCACCATTTAAACATGAATCATTAATATAGAGACTCAGGCATTCTTAATGTGGATTTTCTCTTTCTTAGTTCAGAGCCAAGACTGAATAGACAAGTTTAAAATAGGTATTTTGATGGCCTAGTGATGATAGATGCAGGTGTCTTTCATAGTGTGTAGACTAAGCAAGTCAGGTGGACACATGTCTGAAATTCAATATTGTACTACCCTGAGCATATCATTCTGCATATCAAGAAATGATTGATTTTAAGATGTCTCCTAGTTCAGTTACAAAGGTCCTTCAAAGTATGAGAAAGCCTCTGAAAAGGACAAGGTTTCTCTTTTGTTTCTTGACCCCCCACCTGAATCGTTGTGTAAAAGATACTGTGGAGTTGCCCTGTTCCACGATGTTCTTTGTGCACTAAGATGAGAGAGCTTTAGGGAAACAGAGTAGTGGCCAAGGTTGTAAGTTCATTTTCCAATAGTGTACCAGAGAGGGGGACAAAGTTCAACTCATCCCTTCACTATCATGCTGAAATGACACTAGGCAGGCTATGAACACAGGTTACTGAAAATGCTGTGTTCAAAAGTTGGCTCAGTCACTATGTGATAATGTGACCATGAATAAGATACTTAGACTCCCTTTGCCTCAGTGTCTTCATCTATAAAATGAATTGAATGGATTAGATAATCTGCAAGGTCCTTCTCAGTTCCAGTGACCTTTACTTTTCTAAATAAATTAATGTAATTTATCCAACTTGTTGATCTTGGGGAGTGGTCAGGCATTCTTTCCTATCATCATGATAATATTTATGAAATGATTGCATCTTCATGCTCCAAAATCACTCTAGACCCCAATCAAAACTCTAAAATGCCTGGTTTCTTCCAGGAGGAAACAGCTATGGGTAGAATCTAGCAGTTAACACAGTGAGAGCTCTTTATTATCCTTCTGATGGATTGGGGGTTGAGTGATGCAATCTTAAGCTTCCACAGTAAACCACTGAGAGAACACCAGTTAAGGATCTGAGATTATTAGACTTCCAGAAATGATGGAATTTCCAAAAACAGTCTATTCCTTATCTCATATAAAGATTGCACCTAAACTGAAAAATGTGGCTTGTGAGCAGGAACTTGAGGACAGATTCTCTTCTTAATGCTCCCCAAAAAGGCTGTCAGCTTATTGTGGGTTTACTTTTAGATTTTATTCTTCAAACATATAAGGCACGCCTCTGACATCTCTATAAAGTCTCTCAGGTCATCCATATCTCCCCGTTCCATGCACCACCAGCCTTGTCCCATCTGAACTACTGCAGTAGCCTCCCACTGGCCTACCTCTTGCATGTCTGCTCACCTCTAGTCCATTCTGCAAATGCAACAAGAACAAGAGTCAGAAATGTAACTTATGATCTTCACCCTCACCACATGAGTCACATCAGTGGTGTTCCATCACTTCTAGAATAAAGACCAAAATGATAAACATGAACTTAGGGGTGAGGAGGATGTTGATTCTTCTAACTTCTTCCTAGACGTCTCATCTCATCTTGCATTCCACTCGCTACCTCTCCATTGCAGCCCAATAGAATGTCTTCAGATTATTTCCACTGTGTTGTCTCTGTGTATCTTGTTCACTCTGCCTCTTCCTCTGCCTCCTCCCTTGAGTTTGGATAATTTTCACTCTTCATCCTTCACAGCTCATCCCAGTTGTCACTTTCATAGGAAAGGCTTTGCTGGCCTCCCTGGCAAGATCAAGCCCTCCTTATAGGCAATCATATCAGCACACATTTCCCCCTCCAAAGCCTTTTCTCAGTTGTGATTTCACAACCATATAGGTATTTATTTGATGCATATCTGTCTCACTCACTAGACTGTAAACTTCGCAAAAGCAGGGACCATAAATATTTTTGTTCAGGCATTGAATTCCTAGTGCCTAGCATAGAGCTTGCCACATAGTAATCACTCAATAAATAACATGTGAAATAAGTTAATGTGCTTGGCGCTTAGAGCACTTCCAGGTGAATAATGCAAGATCCTCCTATTCCAAATCCCACAGCCATGAAACACCAAGTCTGAAATAGGCAAGGCTACAAAAAATGACTGGGTACAAGGAATGAGAAAGGCCTTTTTCAATTTCTTCTGATTTGTTGAACCCCTTTTTTACCTTTTCCATAAGAACATCAACCCATTTAAGTTTCAATTGTTCAAGCATAACTCACTCCTCCACTCTTAGCATCTTACTATCTGTAACTCAACATTTTACTTCTTGTGAACAACACAATTCCTCCTTGTACTGGTAAAGGGTATACTTATTGGTGCCACAGGCATGACTCTGTTTCAAATAATTGGGGCCATTTCAACAGACACCCTGATTAAGTCTGCTAAGTAATTTGGGTTTGCATTAAACCAAGAGCCCACATCAGGACCCACATCTGTGTTTACGGAATGACTCTCACTGTCAGTCATGTCTGTCGCACCATGTGATGTGAGATCTGAAAACATGCAGCTCTAGCTCCAAGCTGCTGTGTGTTTGGTTGGTAGCTCAGAGCTGGTGTTTATTGACAAGCATGAACACTGGAGTGAGTAATCATTATAAGCATTCTTTGCACATTTTCATCTGCCATTAGCAGAGCACATCTCCATGCCTCTGTGTCCTTACTCTGCAGATGGGGAAGTGGATGCGCAGGCTGAGAACCAGGGTCCCAGATGCCTATGAGTATTCAATGGAATGGAACAGAATGATAGAATAGATGATCTGACACTTGGTATTTGTGTAACCTTGGCTGATTACCTGTGCATTTGTCCATTCAATTCACCTACTCACTTAATCAACAAATACTTTTGGAGCACTTGTTTAATACCTGCCATTGTGTTAGGCACTGAGGATATGCTAGAGAACAAAACATGTTCCCTACTTTTATGGACCATGGTCTAAGAAAGAAAAGAGACATAAAACAAAGAATTACTTTAAAATATACAGACTCACAATGTTAGAAAGAAGGCACCCAGTATCATGGACTTGCATAAAAAAGAGGCAGAGCTAACCTAGTGTAGAGCATGGAGAATGCTCTGCTCTCCTGGGAAGCAATATTTAAGCTAAGCCCTGAAGGATGGAATGGAAGTTTAGCCAGAAACATGATAAGAGGATCAGGTAACCTCACAGATGAAGCCCTTGAAGAAAGAAAGAATATGGTGTGCTTGGGGGGATTGAGACACTCCAGAGTGATTAAAGCCACCAGCTGGGAGGGGAGAGAGGTGTGAGATGAGATAAAATGAGAACCACGGCCGGTCATGGCTGGTGAACTATGTTGAGTACTTTGGACTCTATTCTACAGGCAACCAGAAGTCTACCTGGTGTTATATGCAAAGGAAAGCAAAGATCAGAATTGGGCAATATCTGCCTGGCCTATGTCATGATGACTTTGAGGAACAAATGAGACCAAAGATAAATTTTCCAGGTAAACCATAGAACATGAGACCATCATTATTCTTCGTGTAACCACTAAGCAAACTTCCATGAATGGTAAAGCCTGTGAAAATTCCCTGTAAATAAAGGTTCAAAAGTGACCACGCAGACCATTTCAGAAACTCTCTCTTGAAATGACAAACAAGCTGGTTTTCTCCATGTTGGATTTGAGTGTGTCATTTGGCTGTCACTTATCATCCCCCACTAACATACAAGCAGCCATTCCAATCAATGGCCTGTGTCCTAATGCATTGATTCATCTTGGCCTTTACAGGGGTCTCTCTGCACAGCATCTCTGCTCATTAAAGGAAATGTGCTTGCATCATAATGATAATGCTCTGCACTTACCCAGCACATTGCCCAGGGGTGTCTCAAAGCATTTTGCAAACATTTAATTAAGTTAGTCTAGTGACTTCAGGGGAGTCCCTACGTCTCAGCACCAAAGGGTCTGGGTAGGAGAGAGGTGATAGCAAACAAGGCAGCAAACAGGCCTGCCTCCAGCACCAGCTGGAAGGGCTCAGAGGTAAGGGGGTCAATTTGCAAGGGGTCTCTGCATCACTAGGGGAAGCACCCACACATCTTGGTCATGGTTGTATCTGGTAGAGACAACCTGTAGGCTCCTTGCCATAGGTGCCCACAGGAAGAGCACCAAGGCCTGGAGGCCACAGAAGGGAGTTCTGGAAAGGCAGAGACAGAAGTCAAGAGGAAGTGGCTTGCTTTCCTTAAGAAGTTATGTATATGATTTTAAGGGTAGCTAAACTCTCATCTGTGTGTGTACTGTGTGTGTGTGTGTGTGTGTGTGTGTGTGTGAGTTGACATTCAGAAGGGAGGGTAGAGAAAGGAGGGAATGTGATTCACAAACCTCCAGGAAGGCAATAGTAAGCAAATTGTCTTAAAGTTTTTCTCTGGTTATAGGATTTCATTTTTCCCTATCCTCAGAAGTACTTCAATTTTGCCCCAAGCCCTACAAGCACCATTGTCTCAGTACAGAACTAAGTGGTATAGGAATCTGGTAAATGGAACAATATCCATGCCCCACTGTGTTATCACCTCCCTGCCCTTCAGGAAAAGGCTGAGGTAACCAAGGTCTCACAGATTAAGAAGCAAAGCCCAAGTCTCTGTTTCCCACCAGCAGAATAAAAAAGCAAGAGGGACAAATGTCCCCAGGAGCTTGGTGTCTATAGCAGGGTCAGAAGGAGTGGGAGAGTGGAGCAGAGCAATCCCAAGGTGATGCCAACCTGTTTCCTTCCTCTGAGTGCCTTCTCAGCCCCTGTGTCTGGAAGGTGCCACTCAGCATCCAGATGTGCTAATATCCACCGCTTCTGACAGCCCGGCTTGTCAGCAGCCACAGGCCATCTGTGGGCTGACACTTGAGTTCACTGACAGGAATAGCCAAGCTTTGCTTTCCCACTGTCCTCTCTCCCCAGTGCTAGCCAGCTGCAAGCAGATGGCAGCAGGCCATGGGCCGCTATTTAGTGAGCCAGGGACAGGCAAGCCATAGTACAGGGCCATGGGTGATGGGGTTCCTGGAGTGGCACTGTCTAGTGCTGATTAATAATTCCATGTCCATAGCACCCCACTAAAAATATTGCAAAGCAATGTTTTGGGAGACCATTGGAGCCATGTCTGCTGCCCTAGTTTTCAATGCAGAGAAACCAAGGCCTGGGAAGCTCAAGGTCAGCATGCATATCTCATTGGGAGTCCAAAAGGAGAATACAGAATAATTTCCTGTCTTACTGGACCTGTGTTTTTTGGGGCAGGAGAGCATCTTACTTAATAGATTTTGTTTAATTAGAACCTGTCTTACTGGGTAAATGAATGGATGAATTATGTTCTGCTAATTTTCATTGCTGAGGTAAAGCCCTGTGTGAGCTGGTATGGGCCAGGCTTGTCTTCCTCCTCCTTCAGCAATAAAGAGTGCTGTCTCCTTCTGTGCACAAGCCTCTTTTTTGCCCTATTGCTAGGAGACCAGAATGAGGTGTTTTGTTTTTGTTTTTAATGACAAAAATTCAGACATGTTCCTCTTGTCTTACACTTTTGGCTACTCTGTCTAAATGGAACAAGAGCATATGTCACTGGAACCCATTCCACAGATTGGTAGGCTGAGACTCAAGAGAATACCTTGAGCCAACCAAAGAAACCTCAAAGCGCTCCTAACCAGAGTTGTCAGTCCTCTGCTTTTCACACCTTTGGAGGCTTGGGCAGAATCCCACCTCATGATATGTGCACTCTGCCCCATGAAGCTCTGACACAGGTTTGACACAGTGAGCATTAGGTATAGCTGTCAGTAGCTGATGTGGGAGGCCCAGGCCCAGAACTGCTAAATAACAAACCCAGGCAAGTGCCAACTGTCTCAAGACTTTTCTTCTGTAATTTTCCAGGCTACTGAGACATGGCAGAGGGTTCTAAGAATGAGAGAAAGCACAGAGCAGACAGGATTGAAGCAACATGCCAGGACCCCAAGCCACTCAGGATCTATCCCTGATTAATCTCAGGTTGAGCAACACTGACTGGCTCCAGGCTACTGAAAAAGCCATCTTTATGAGGCTGCCGACACCTGTCTCCTTCTCAGACCTGCTATTGCCAGTGGGCCAGTGCTGAGTGCTGACAGCATGTAGTCTGACCTTATTAACATGCCCATTATTTGTAAGGGATTGAAAGCCACAAGGTAGGTTGGGAAAAAGAGGCACAAATCTATGATTGATAAAAGGATGATTAGGTCTTGATCATAACTGGATCCTCATTCCTTGTTCATATCTCATTTGTAGTGAGTCTAGGCCTCGGATACTCCTAATGGCAAAGGGTTCTCCTACTCGGTCTCTCAGGCAAACCAGGCAATCTTAGCCAACTCCTCAACTCTGTGCTGGTGATGAAGCAAGGGATGGGGAAAGAATTCACAGAAACTTGGCTATAGAGCCCACCCCAGGACTCACCCCAAAGCCAAGCATTCCAGCCCAAAGAGCCCAAGGCCCAGGGCACTTCTCTGAAGAGAGATGTAAGAAGCACATGTGCTGGGAAAAGAAGAACCCTGTACCTCACAGAACTGCCTATGCAAGTCCAGTGCTCTCAGGCCAAGCCTGATTAAGTAATGGAAGATGTGGCTGTGGCCGTGAATCCAAGCTGACAGAACTGTGCATGGGGCATAACTCAGTCCAGTGCAGGTAGATGGGGATGCTTCACAGCTAACTTCCCTGCTTAGAGTCACAGCATAGAAGCCACAAGCAGGACGGGGCCAAGGAGAAGGGGGCAAACAGGAGGTAATGGTCTGAACTTGAGGAAAGAGGGACTGTGCTGTGCTCCAGGGAACTGAGCCTTGGCCACTAAACATAGCAACACCTCCTCACCCCCAGGATCCTGCCATTTCTCACAGCTGAAGGGAAAAGGCAGGCAGAAAATGGGTTTCTACAAGAGTCCTGCAGGTCATAGACACATAGTTTTTAAACTGCAGACCAAGTGGGTTTACAGCGCTTCAGAAGGTTCTGGGATGCTGATTAAAGTTGCAAGTCTGAGATGGGGGCAGAGAGTCTGCATTTTAATCCTTTTTCCCCACCCCACCCCCACTCCATGATTCAGATGCAAATGTACTTTCCTCCAGGTTTCTCTTGACTTGCTTCCCCCAGGTACCCATCTCTCCTCCTACCTAGGACCATTAAAGCTCATGGCCTCAGAAGCTTCTTGAGCCTTGGCGTGACACTTGAATTGTCAGCCTATGCCCTCTCCCAATCTTGGGTGGGGGTTCATTATAGTTTCCACTTGCTACTGTCTTTCCTATCCCAGAGAGTCAGCCCAGAAAAGCAATTTATGAACATCAGTCTCCTCCTGGAAGGCACCAAGAGACAACAACATTAGCCTTAAAATTATTCTGGGATGGAAACATGTTTACCAAGAAACAGAAAGCTGCAGAATAAAATGGCATCGAGGCCCAACCAGGTCAGGGTTTCATTATTACATTAGCCTCTGTCTTTAGACACAGGAAAAGTAAATGGCTAACGAGCTGGTATTAACCCCGATGGGAGAAAAAGCATGTGAAACAAAGAAAAAGAAAAGTCTAAAATCCTAATGAAGGAAGTAAGAGAAGCAAGGAGGAAGTCACAAGTAAGCCGTTTCTGCTAATCAGAACTTTTGGGTACAGCCAAGTTTCATTTCCCACAGGAATCCTTCATGAAGTGATGTTTTCCTTCTCTCCACATACACTTCACAAAGCCAACTTTTCTTCCTCCCTGTGAGACCTCTCAGGCCAGACTCCTGGCACAACCAGCATAGAGAGCAGCCTCCAAGCAGGACTGACACTAGGCTCTCCCCTGTGTCTTGCCTTTGCTCTGCGTCCACCACACTTTATTCCAGGGAGAGCTGAAGGTGCTTGGAGGTGAGGGTCATTCCCTTGAGCACAGCTGCCTTTAGGTATGGAGGCTTCTCCAGCAAGCAAGGCCAACACTCCCCACCAATGGAGTAGAGCTGCGTTTTCGGGTGCCATGGGACCTCTAGAGGGAGGTATCACCCTGATTCCTTCAGGGTGCACTGCAATGCAGCTTCAGCTGACTAGGACTCACCCCCTCTCCTTTTGAGATGTAATTTTCTGATTCCTGCCAGAAGAAGAGCAAACCCACAGCCCAGAACACTTGGGGTGAGGGTCCTGAGCTCTGCTGCTCTGCCTGCTTGGACCCCAGCACAGTGGGAGGAGCGCAATCTGGCAAGAGGAGGCCCTAATAGCTGCCAGCCAGTCAGGGACTTGCTCACACAGGAGAAAGTTTGTCTTCTCACACTGTGGACCCAAAGAGCCCACCTGGCTCCCTCTATCAGGCTGGAGCAGGTACTGAGTATTCCCTCCCTACCCTGCCTCCCCCCCCTCCCCCAACCCTGTCTGGCCACCCCCCCCCCCCACCTCCCAGGCTTGAATCTGGAAGAAGCATCTGGCACTATGAACTTTGCAGCCTAAAACAGCCAAGAACATGGTTATGCAGAGCTCATCTCTGCTACAAAAAGTACAATTAAAAAAAATTAGAAAACATCATACAAGGGATTTCTTCTTATTTTTTTAAAGTTACTCCTCTCTTCTTTCTCCCCAGTAAACTTTAATTTTTCGAATTTCACTTTGGTAGCTTAGAAATACTTAGGACTTTCATTTCTTGAGAATAAAAATCAAAACCAGTGATTCTGTATATAAAAATATAAAATTATATGCTCTACCTATATCAGGATATGTAAGGTTTAAGAACCTCAGAATTTGTGTCTGTGTATATATGTCTGGGATTTTACATTTAAGCGAATGTTTACCTAAATGCATGTATCTCAATTTGGGGGAAAAAAAGGAAAAGAAAAGAAAATCGTTACTGGGTTGGGGTTTAGTATGGAAACCCCACAGACCCTTTGATGCTGCCTAAAACCTTGGCAAGCATAACCAGTCCCTTCAGCATTGTTTGAAGGATGCCTGCAGGCGTTCAGTTGTCTGCTTGAGAACAGCATGCGTGCAATTATCAAATCTATTAAAACGTGTTGGGTTTTGCAACACTTCCACTAAGCTTTTTCTGGTAGCATTGCAGCATCTTACCTATGTCACTGCAGATTTGTTTTCCCCAAACAAGTAACTGCTGTGATAGCTAGAATCACATCTAAATCATTAGATAAGATAGGGGAGGTGCTGAGGAGAATCAGGTAAATCCAGATTCCCAGCCTTCCCCATGAGAACATTCCAAATTCTGTCAAGGGAAATTCACATTTCCCAGGTGAGGAGTCAGAGAAGACACGGAGAAGATTGTGGATTCCAAAGGCATAATCTGCCCATTTGGTGGAAGGATAAAGAAAGGAGAAGTGGTAGGCAAGAAATACAAGAGCAGGGGGAAACGGGGGGGGGGGGGGGGGGGGGGGGGGGGCAGGGTTCTGGAGGAAGGGAGGGAGGAAGGGGTGGAGGGAGAGGAGTGGAGAGAAAAGAGACAGGAAGAGAGACAGGAAAAACAGAGATATAGGAGGTGGAGAGGTAGACACTGATTCAGAAACAGAGAGACACCAGATGGGGAGAGAAATAAGGATGCCCCGTCTGCCCTGCAGGTCCCAACACAAGCATCGACAAGGATTTACAACTGGGAGTTTCAACCCCTCTTCTCAGACCCATGGGACCACAACTGGTTAATGCCAGTTGGTACCTTGCAGAGAAACAGAGGTGCCTCACAGCAGGGTGCAGCTCTCGAACCCAGTTCACAGATCGCATCTCCGGGAACAGAGAGCAAATCCTGTGCTGCAAGCATCTGCGTGCCTGTGAGTGAGGGAGCGGATGTGTGTGCGTGCATACAGCAAACCTACCTCTTTCCCCCACATGCGTCTCCCACTCCCTCTCTTCCTCCTGGGCTCTCCTCTTTCCCCCTTCTTCTTCTGCTCTAACATCTCCAAATCGCCCCAGGAAGAGAAAGACCCCTTCCCTGTACCTGGGATGAAGAGCAGGGCGGTCGTCGCGGAGAAGACGATCCAGCAGGCGGGGTGGTACATCTTGAGGCTGCGGTGTCTCAGCTGCTGGGCTTGCTACTGCTTCTGCTGCTGCTACCGCTGCTGCCTTCCTCTGTGCTGAATTCTGAGCAGGTTTAAATCCAATGTTTGCAAAGGGAGGGAGAGAGCAAAAGAGAGAGGGAGCAAGAGAGAGCGCGCGAGAGATGGGAGCAGGCAGGCAGCCTCTCTGATTTTTTTTTTCTTGCACATACACACAACTGGTAAGAATCATCAGCACCAATCTGTACAGGGCTCAAAGCAGACCTCCTCCAAAGCACGCATTGGCTCCACTCTGCTGAGCGACACCCGGACGCTTTCCTATCTGGGAGGTTTGACTCCAAGGGGAGTTGAATCTTGTCCCTTCCTCACCCCTCACCCGAGCACGGCAGTGTGCACCGGTGTCTGTGTCAGTATGCCAGAGTGTGGCTTCCGTGGGCACACAGGAGCGCCTCCGTGGGCAGTGGGGAGGAGGCTGAAACTGTTGGTGTCATCCTTACCCAAGCAGGGCTCAGGACACAACAAGAAAGGAAATGTTACTAAAGCCCCGGCCAATCCATTCCTTATCATTGTTCTGTCTTCCTGGTCTCCAGGTAGGGAGGCAGAAGGAGCCATAACCCACAGAGAACACTGAGACCTTTAAATCTATCCCTGCTCCCCCATTCTGCTATTAAGAGCACTTGGAAACAATTCAGTTTTCCCAGCAGGAAGATGGGTGTGTTAGGATTTTTTCACCAAGGATGCAGAGAATTGGCCAGTTCCCCACAATTAGAGCATTCTGAAACTCTACCAAGACAAGATGCTATAGAAGCCCAAACAATTGCTATGATTACAGCATAGGCAGGGATATATTCAGATTAGATCTCAAGGAAAAGGAAACTTGCTGAAGTCATCAGAAATCTTCAGGAAGAGGCCATGAAAGAATACCTGTGGCTTCTTGTCTTCCATTTCACAGTCCAGCCTGTCCCACAGTAGTTCTGGATGTGATGTACCTCAGAATTTCTCCTGCTCAGCACCTGCTCTAACATGGCCTGTAGCCTTCCCTAAAGCATGCTTGTGAGCAGTATGGTTTGCTTGCTGAGTAAATGCTACCCCTGAAGTATTCTTTGGACTTTGAGGATCTGTGATAAGATCCTCAGGTATTATAGAAGGAACTGAGCAGATATATTAAAACACAACTTCTGTCCCAGGCTTTCCTCCAAAGATCCACAGTGCCTTGAATTCCCTCCCATCTCAAAGTGTGTGCAGGGTTGGAGATCTTAAGTGCCTGTCCCCCATGTAAGAGCACCTTCCTCCTCCACTGCAATGGTTAATATTTCCCCCAAGTACCTACTACAGCACAGGTATTCACATGTATCTTTTTAGTTAATCCTCACCATGGCCCTGCCACATAGGCTTTGCCACTCCTGGATTTCAATAGACTGAAACTGAGGTTCAGAGAGCTTTGGCAACTTACTAAAAGCCATGCAGCTAATAAGAGTTGGGATTCAAACCCAGGTCTGTCCTACAGCAAAAGCCACCATTTCTACTAAAGTGGTTATGCCTCAATCAATTACCAGCAAGCTACTGCAGTCTAACAGAGTTCCTCTCTTCTTCCAAAAGGAACCCCATTTGTTTTTAAAGAAGTAAGACAATTAATTACTTCCCTTCTTATAAACAAGTCTGAAAGCTTTATGAGTCAAGTAGAAAATACATGATGAATATATATAATCATCACCTGGCACTTACAAACTATGTACTTAATATAAAGTCCTTTTTTAAGGCTGGGAATATAAAGAATATAATTTGCTCTTCTTTGAAAAGGGTATACAATATATTTGAAAAGACCAGCCAAAAATTAAAATACCTTTTGACTCTATGTAGAAGATAATGGACACGCACATAATCTACACACCAAAGTTGAAAACATGCCATTCACAGAAAAATCGATCTGTGAGTCCTTTGGCCATGCTAGAATCCTATAGAAGTTTATAAGAATTATAACTAATTGCTGAACCTGCTGCAGAACAGAACTGGCTTGAAAAGGGAGGTAGACCAGAGAAATTAGATGGATATGCCAAGTTGGAGAAGCTGAGGAGACACAGACAGAAACCCTTTAGGGGAAAACTGGGGAGGACTTTGGGGAGTAAACAGAAGACAGAGTAAAAGAGGCCTTGAATTCCAGATCAATTATATTTAGAAATTCCCTACTGCTGTTAAGAAAAAAAAAGTTATATCTTTTTAAGCAGGGAAGCTCTATGAATAAGGGGAAGTTTATTTATGTAAGTTAATCTGGATAAGGTGAACAGGGTCTATTGAGGCTGGGGTACTTGTTAGTAGGTCTGGCCCAGATTTGACACCTTCTGGAACTAGGTGGTAACAGTGGAAGAGGAAAAGCTGGGGGCTGGGTGTGAAACAGAAAAATTAGTCAGTCTCAGCAACTAAAGGCCTCATACAAATCATAGACATCACTTCTGCACCCTCTGTGGACCAAGATTTTGAAATATATCAATCACATTTTATCTGAAGACTTGTCTTCCTAGAAAGTGTCATTATAACTTTTTGAGAGATGAGGAAACCGAGATTCAGAGAGGTTAGGTAATTTATCCAAGGCCACACAGTTACTTAATGACACAGCTAAAATGCAAACCCAGGTTTTTCGGTTTCCAAAGTGAATGCCTCCCTAAGAAAAATTCATAATTCTGAGTACTCTCATTTTATTTCATATCTGCGTGCCAAGTCCTCTGTCATTGGCTTCATATATCCCTTATTATCTTCTCAACAAGCTAGTGAACTAGTCATTATTATTCCCATAGTGCTCAAAGAGCTTAAATAACTTCCACAAAGTCACAGAGTTGTTCAGACATAGAGCCGGGGTTTGGGGCCAGGTCTGCCTTCACCAACAGGGCTTTCACCACAAGGAGGAGAGAGAAGGACTTTTACGCCCTCAGCAGGCACTCCCTGAGTGCCAACCATGTGCTGTTATTTTAGGCTACCCTGAGATGCGTAGGGCAGACTAACCCCTCTCTAGGTAAAAGGACACACACACTACCCCTTTGTGAGCTATTTGGGTAGACAGGAATTAACCTTTATCTCCCTTTATTGGACCAGACACAATGCTAGGAACTTCATGTATGTTTTCTCCCCTATCTCTACCCTCATTCCACAGGTGAAGAAATAGACACACTTATAGAAATCTCCAAGTTCCCTCTCCAAGGATAAGTAATGGAGAAATTTTGGTCTTTGTTACAACCAAGTTTATGTTCTTTCTTATAACAAAGTTTATGTTCTTTCTCTACTTCCTGTGAGTTACATTTTTTGTTTTAAAACACCCCATTTATTCAACCAGACTATTTCCTAATACACACATGCATGCACACACACACCCTGGATCTTTAATTAAATTCACACTTAAGAAACATCAATATATATCAAGAAATATTTTAGTTTTCAAAATGTTATGCCTAATAAAATCTTCCATAAGGAAACACATAAATATGTATTTTTACTGATCAATTCTTCTAGGTCTATTATATGATTAAAATATGTCTCTTTTATTTAAAAAAAGAAGAAGAAGAAATGTATAAATACATATTTAATCAATAGATGGCACCAACTCTGAAAAGAGATATTACAGTCTACTGGGTCTATTTAAACACCTTAAAAAAATACAAATACAAATAAAAATGCTTCAATGCATATTTACTAAGGGGACTGTTCTCCTCTCTGGGGTAAATAATATGCAATTTTATACCTTCTATGATTTTTTTTTCTTCCTCTAAAGCAAACAAAATCATCAAAACTGTATTTAAATAGCAATAAGGTAGGGGAACAAACCAACTGAAACCAGGCAATTGTGCAATGAGGCTGACTGTCACACTTTTACTCCAGCCTATGCTTCTTTCCTCTGGACCAGGGATGGTTGTTAGGCATACCTCTTCAAATGCAGTGACTGGCTTCTTAGAGCTAGATGTAGAATGGGGAAGGCTGGGGCACAACTGGGGCCTTCTCTTGTGACAAATAAACCTGGGTCACTGTCTTACCTCTTTCCCTACTAGCTGTATGGCCTTGAGTAAAGAATACAAGGACTCTCTGATCCACATTTTTAAAAACTGTGTATACTACCTTTTGGTACTATATATATATTCATTCATTCATTCACTCATTCATTCATGGAATAAATATTCATCATGTACCTGCTATGGGTCAGGTAAATATCTACTATGAGTGATGTACAGGACATGTAATATAAAGCAAGATAAAATTATGACTGTCCTCACCCACCTAAAATTCAGATTAATAGGAAAGACAAATACTAATCTGTTAATTGTATCATTGACCACATTTATAAGTGATTATAGAAAAAAAAAATACAGGTTGGTAGGAGAGCACAAAACAAAGGGGAGATGGAGAGTGTGGGAAAATGCCCTAAGAAGTGACTTCTAAACTGAAATTAAAGTAGGCACTGGCCAGGAGGAAAGAAGCCGAGATTCTTCCTAGCAAAAAGTACAGCCTGTGCAGAAGCCCCAGTGCAGGGACCTGACTTGCGGAGACACTAAAGGCTCTTTCTTACAATTCACATTCAGCAACTTTTACTGAAATCAACTCAGTAAATAGTGTTAGAATGATGGATCACTGCATTTGCAGCCTGACTAAGGGACAAGGAAGGATAGAATTTTAGATATTGTAACATTGGAATTTTTTCTTGTAAAAAATAAAAAAAAAGGTACAGATGGTAAAATACTACAGATTAAAACCTAACTCTGTCATTTTAGCTTTAAATATTCCAAAATGAACTGGAGCCTCCTGGGCTACAAGCGATTCCCTCAGAGCAAGCTGAAGACTCTGAAAGGTACCATAACTCCCATAAACCACAAGGTACCATTTAGTTCAAAGGAGCAAGAATTGATTAAGCAACTGACTTATGACTGAAAGAGTAAACACTTCTGAAGTCCCAGGGACTGCAAACCAATCCCTTCCATAAAATAGACCCATGACACACATCTTTCAGACATGTGAACTAGGACTTCCCCAAGGCCCTGCAGAGAATTGACAGAGCTAAGATTTGTCTTAGAGCTGTCTTAGAACTATCTGACTCCAAAGACTGAATTTTTTCCATCACACTTTATTTTTCATTTGAAAAAACTTTAATCAAAGATATATTACATGATTTACCAAATTACTAGTACTAAAAGGCTTATGATTGAAAACAGGATTCCAAATCTCACTCCTCAGAAGCAGCCACTTCTATCTCTTCTACCTATTCTTTTTAAAAACCTATGGGGCGCCTGGGTGGCTGAGTTGATTAAGCGTCTGACTTCAGCTCAGGTCATGATCTCACCATTCGTGAGTTTGAGCCCCATGTTGGACACTGTTCTGACAGCTCAGAGACTGGAGCCTGCTTTGGATTCTGTGTCTCTCTCTCTCTCTCTCTCTCTGCTCCTCCCCTGCTTGTGCTCTGTCTCTCTCTCTCAAAATAAATAAACATTAATTTTTTTTAATCTGCTTATTTTTTATTTCCTGATTTAATGATCTTTTTAAAATTAGCTATTGACTTTGTACCACAGAAGATAAGGATTTAGTCCTGTTCACCACTAACCCCCACAAATCTTTCATTAACCTGATATAAATGTCACAATTTTTAATACATCAATATTTAGTATTTACATTGTTATGATTATTTAACTATTGTCTTTCTTGTGTACCTTTTTGCTTTTCCCAGAGATGATATTTGCCTTTTTGTTTCATTTGCTGAATTTTTTATGGACTTATATTTAAATGTCTCCAACTGCCCTGTAGAATTCTATAATTCATCTCAGTATAATTAAAAACATCTAGCAATCAGAGCACCTGGGTGGCTCAGTCAGTTAAGCATCTGACTTTGGCTCAGGTCATGATCTTGTGGTCTGTGGGTTCGAGCTCCACTTCAGGCTCTGTGCTGACAGCTTGGAGCCTGGAGCCTGCTTCAGATTCAGTGTCTCCCTCTTTCTCTGCCCCTCCCTGGCTTGTGCTCTGTCTCTCTTGCTCTCAAAAATAAATAAACATAAAAAAATAAAAATACATCTAGTAATCTATCAGTATCACTTTTTTTAATGTTTATTTTATTTATTTTGAGAGAGAAAGAACAAGCGGGAGGGGTGTGCAGAGAAAGAGAGAGAGGGAGAGAGAGAGAGAGAGAGAGAGAGAGAGAGAGAGAATCCCAAGTAGGCTCTGAACTGTCAGTGCAGAGCCTGAAGCAGGGCTCAAACCCACAAACCATGAGACCATGACCTGAGCTGAAGTCGGACATGTAACCTAGGTCTTGTTTCTTGGTGCTCTTCCTTGTTTTAATTCAACACAGCTTTTAACAGTTTGCTGAGAAAACATTCATAGATGGCCATTATGCAGGACCTTGAATACTCAAAAATGTCTTTAATCTCACTCAACTGAAGTATGGTTAGTTCAGCTGCCAATAAAATTCTAGTTTGAGAGACACCTGGGTGGCTCAGCCGGTTAAAAGTCCGATTCTTGATTTCAGCTCAGGTTATGATCTCATGGTTCCTGACATCAAGCCCCACATCAGGCTGTGCACTGATGATACAGAGGCTGCTTGGGATTCTCTCTCAATCTCTCTCTCTCTCTCTCTCTCTCTCTCTCTCTCTCTTTCTGCTCCTCCTCCATTCATTTGCACACACATTCTCTCTCTTTAAAAATAAATAAATAAGCATTGAACAGAGAATTCTAGGTTGAAAATTATTACCCTCTCTAAATTTTGAAGCCATTTCTCCATTTTGACCTAAGTTTAAACATTGTTGAAGCATCTGATTTATATCAATTTGCATTTTTGTATGTTAATGACTTGATTTTCTCTCAGTAAACATTTAGAATATTCTCTTTATCCATAGCTTTCCAAAATTTCACAAAGATGAAATTCTTCATGTGGATCTGTTTTCTTCCATTGTATCAGGCATTCAGTATACTCTTTCAATATAGAAATTTCATTTTATTCAACTCTGGGTATTTTTATTTATTTTTTTTCAAAGCTTTGAAAGTTTTCTCTCCTTTATACTATTCATTCTTTGTGGAATTTCTATTAAGTGACTATTAGTTTTCAGGATTAGTTCCCTAATTTTCTTATATTTACTCCTCTTTTTCTTATAAGTATTCTTTATTTTAATTTCCATTTATCCTACTGATTTAAAAAATTATTATCAAATTATTAATTTCAAAACTTCGTTGTTGTCTGATTTTTTATAGTGCCTATTCTTTTTCTATAGTTACAATATCTTCTCTGAGAATGTTAATCAACACTTGGTGATGTTTCCTTTTACTGTCAGCACTGTTTCCATTTCCTTTGTTTTATTTTATTTTTTAAATTTTCTTTTATTCTGCTTATTTGTTTTTATATTTGTCTTTCATGTAAGAAAGCTTCTTCAACCGTCTGGTGATCTTTGGTCTTCTTTTCCTATTTAAGAGTAAGCAACAATAGACTGGCTGGCATCTGTGTTTTCCAGTGGAGTTTATTTACTAGTGGACGCTTTAAAGATTATTAGGCAAGGAATGGCCTTGGAACCATTTCCTCCAAATGTCAGTATTGTAGGTCTGTTTGTCTTGAGTCACTCAGGTTTCCAAAAGAGGCCTTCATTCACCCACCAGGATGGTAAAATCCTGTTTTCCAATATTCTAAAGGTGACCAGTGGGTTTTACCATTCAGGTTGGAGATCCACAACCTCTCTATTTTCACCAGGTTACTTCAACTGTCTCTTGTTCTTCTTCAATTGCTTCAAAAAAGTTAATTTCTCATTCACGGGATATAGGAGAAGCAGAATGAAGTGAGGGTGTGTCTAATACAGGCTTTCAATTCATCCCTTCAAATTTCTGCCTTTTGAAGTACCCTATAGCTGTCATTCCTGGGCTGTCCTGGGTTCAGTGGTATAAACCCACATAGTTCTATTTATACATCCTCTGCAGATGCCTTACACCTCTGTTTTATTGTTGTTGTTGTTGTTGTTGTTGTCGTGTGTGTGTGTTTTACTAAATCAATTGCCACTCTTCCTTTTCTTTTCAAAGAAAAACCCACTCTCACCCATTATTATTTTTTCTTCCAACTTTTTGCCCTTGGGGTTTGCACCTTTTTAATCCTTTGTTATCATTTTCATGAGATTTGAGAAGACACTGAAGACCAAGATGGCAGCCAGCTCTCCATGATGAACTGAACACTAGTTCATACACTTGGTACCATAAAGCAAAAAAGATTACAAACAAAATTCTCAAAACACCTGGCACAAAAATCTGTTTTTCCAATATAAAGCTAAAATCCTTCATAAATGGAAGTAACTAAAATAGGAGCTAATGTTGCTGATGTACATATCAAAGACTTGGACATTTATAATCTCATTTATTTGTTTCACTCCCATATGAAGTAACATAGAGAAGGAGTTAATTAGCTCTATTTTCCAGGTAGAGAAATAAGGAGACGTTGCAATTTATTTTTTTAAGTTTTAATTTATTCATTCATTTTAAATCATCTCTATATCCAAAGTGGGGCTGGAACTCACAATCCTGAGATCAAGAGTCACATACTATTCCAACTGAGCCAGCCAGGGCACCTGAAGGTGCCCCTGAAATTTACATATATATTTCAAAAGACCCAGAGGGAAGAAGCCAAGACTAAAATCCACATATTCTAACTTAAGTCTTAAGTGATCAGCTAATTCCAACAATGAGTACTCCTTTCAATCATTATTATTGTTCTTGTTGTTGTTACTAATTACATAAGTATTGCCCTGGTTCACTTACAGCTCAGAAACTGGCTAGATTTATTCAAGATAATATATTATCTAATCTCACATTATCATAAAGCCTTCCACTTAGATATGCCTGATCAAATTTTAGCGAGGTATTGAAGAAAATGGCATACAATTTTCACCTATATATGCGTTTTTTTTTTTCCCCAGGACAACTTTCAAGAAAGAGCTGAAATATTCTAGCTAGTGGAGAAAAAAGTCACAGGGTGCCCACACCACGTGTAAGTGGACATGCATGGCCAAACGCCCATGCCTACCCAGAACACTGTCCACCATCTTCTCCCCAGATTTTGTCTCCCTTTCTCTCTCTGTCCTTTCTCCCCACATTTCGTTTCCTGTCTTCCTTTCCTCCCTGTGTGAAGGGGCTGGGCTGCTCCCTGCACTCTCCTCTGGATGAAAAGGCTACTCTTCTCTCCTTGACATCATGTTAGTCTGTGAATAAACATCTATTGATTTGCATTTGGGGGAAGAAAAAGAGAAAGGGGGGGGTGAAGAAAAAGAAAAACACACAGCCATACATTCCCTGACTACATGGCTACCAAGGGGACATGGTCAGGCAATGGCAAAGAATTTTAACTGTGTCTCTTTCTCTTTCTGCCTCCCAACTCCTCCAGCCTCTCCATCACACCAGCTGCTGTTTTCCCCCCACCCAGCCCAGGCCCACTTGCTGAGAGGCGTCCAGCACAGAGACAACATCTCAGTCTTCACCCCTCCCCCACTCGTATGCTCAGACATTGCTGACACTGACCCTTTGTGTGAGACTGGAGACCCAAAGAAGTGTTCTTGCAGTATAGGAGCTCAGGAGAGGCAGGAGGTCTTATTAGCATAGGCTGGCCCCAGAGACTACATGACAGTGACTTCAGGGTTGTGCCTGCTGCTCTAACCGATTTTAAAATAAAGTTCAGGTAATTAAAAAGTATACAACTAGGGATCATACACTTAGGTTACGATCTAGGTTCTGACATTTTCCAGCCATGAGGTACTTAATTCCATATTCGACTTTTCCAGAGACCAACATTCAATGCATAGGCAATGCACACATTCTTTAAAGGATTATACCATTCAAAAACTGCACAGAGATGCAGGTACAAGTTTGTCACCTCTGGGGGCTGGGAGTATCACATACTCTACGTGGTAAAGTGGCTGAGGAACCTAATTTTCCATGTGTCTATCTACATCGAAAATGAAGTCACAATCTAATTGAGGGCCATGTTAGCTTATTTTCAAGTAACATTTACTGAGTATTTAATTGCTGAACACCCACTGTACACATGAAGAACTGGGTTTGAATGGAAGACTGTAGAAAACATCATGGCCCTGCCCTCCTGCTCTACATTTCCCAGGGAAGGGAGGGAGCAAATCAGGGATGAATGGGAAAACCCTCAGAAATCATAACCAGTCCTAAAAATGCCCGATAGTATTGTTGTTGGGAACGGTATTAAATTCACTAGGCCTGGCCAAATCTGTGTGTTTTCCTAAAAATGCACCTACTATTAGCCAAAGATATTGGGTCCATTTAAATGAAATCAGCAGGCACAGTATTTTAAATAATCCCTGTTTTGGTTCAGTCCACATGCACACCTTTTAAAATGGAAACACTGGACCGAGTAGTAATGACAGGGAAAAAAACCAACTCAAGCTCCATCTATTTGGATGGGAAATTGTGGATAGCTCAAGACTGAAATGAATCTGATTTCCCTCCTCAGCAGAGGGTTGACTTACTTTACAGCAGAACTGCAGCATTTATATGAAGATGCCCTCCTGCAAAATTAGATTCTTCAAGCTTCACTAGGTACCTGTGTTTGACACACTTTCTTCTCCTTTCAGTATTTCCTTGAAGGATGTAAGAGCCTCAGAGGCTCCAAAGTTCAGTTAAACTAAAGGCTCACATGTTCGGATGCTAACCTAAAGATACCCCTACTCAGAAGGCTATACTATTGAAGTGCAATTGTCAGAAGGGGAAGTGTGGATCAATTTTTCTTTCTTTCTTTCTTCTTTCTTTCTTTCTTTCTTTCTTTTCTTTTTCTTTCTTTCTTTCTTTCTCTCCTCTTTTGCTTCTGAAAGGCACACTGAGTAGTCCCTGGAATGAACTTTTGTCCCCCAAACTTTTGTCATATCATGCCTGGACACAAAAGCTGATATAAAATGAGAGATCAGAATCTGAAGAAGAAGTTATGTGGACTTCGTTCACATAGAGCAGAATTTTGAGTGGACGTGCCCTCCTTTTATTTATTATTTTCAACAGAAACTGTGTGTCTCTCATTACTTCCAACACAAACACAGGTTTTGAATTCTCCAGGAAAATTGGGCCTATGGCCCCAGCCACCCTGGAGCAAGAAGAATGATCAATTGATGAATATTGGCCTCCTTTCCAAATGAATCTCTTGTTGCCTGACATCAATATTTCCAGAGCCTCACTTAAATGCATACGTTCTTATCAGAAATGTGTGGCTGGAGAAAATAACTTCATTAATATTGTGGCAAAACACCATTATGGACGCTGAGGGAGTCTGTTTGTTGCAGCTAAGTCTGCACACAGAAAGACCTCTGCATAGTGTCCCCATGTTCCTAGGAAGCTACCATGGACTCCTCAAGGTCACTTAGGGAATAACTCATGAACCATATTACCACTTGTCCCTTTAGGAGCCACCTGCCATTACAGCCTGGCCTTAGAAGTTTCTAAAGTCCTAAAAAGAGAATTTCCCACCAACATGTGACAGCAATTTAGGTGGAACTCAGCCAGTGGGGCTTTTTGCCAGAAGCTGCCAGTGACAAGGTTTGGAGCTAAGGGATACAGACCTGGACACAACAGACAACAAAGGGTCCAACAATGCCAAAGGGCCCTCTTGTTCCTGAGTGTCTCAGCCTTCACCTTTTTGCCACCACCTTAGAGCACAGGACCTCCTAATGCCAGTGCTCTGATCTCTGACAACAAAGAGGAAACATTTCTTCCACTGGAATTTTCATTAAAGAAAGATAACCTCTCTAACTGCCTCCCATGAAGAAGGCCCAAGACCTGATCCACAGTTTCCAATGCCTTTCTTTTGGAATAGCATATGGCAGCCTGAGGGCTGGATCTGACCTTCAGACACACTTTCTACGTCCAGCAGTACTTTTTAAATGGAATATGTTGCCAGTATTTAAACATCTGCTCATGCAGATTTTCAGTTACTCTTGAAAAATGAGAAGACCTGGTCATGCTGATTCTTCATTCTGTCTGAATAAAAATCATCTGATGCTCTAGCTGCCCCTGTATAAAGGGAAGCATCCTCCATCTTGCTGCCTCACCAGACCTACTGCATTTATCTACATGGCTTCCCTGGGCCCACAGGCCTCAGGCCTCATCTGCTTCTATGGAATAAATTTCCAGTCTCTCTCTCTCTCTCCCTCTTACTCTCGCTCTCTCTCCCTCCTCCCTCTTTCTCTCACCCTCCTTCTATAATTATTATAAGCTAACAAGCAGAGAATGCCTTTATCTTGACCCAAGAAAACACCACCAGAGGCTTAGAAATGATCAAACTTTCCCCCCAAGTAAGATAAATAGTAAAGAGCTCATTTTGCAAGGGCTCAACATTACCCATCTGGATATCTCAGTATGCTGTTCATGATGCTTTCATTACATTTCTATAATAAGTTGCAGATAATACTGTCCTCCCAAGAGGGATGTTCATGTTCCAGAAAACTTGGAAAACGAGACAGGGGAGGTGAAAAGTCATGTGTGACCTTCACAGGCACACACAGATAGAGAAACCAGCATAAAATGAAAAGAACAGCTTCCATTACTCGTTCAGGGCAGGTCAGCTGGGCTTTAATAACAGGCAGGGGAAGGAAGAAGTCCCCAGGAAGGGTCTGCTTAGTGATACCCAAATCATTTTCCAGGACGTAGATGCAAAAATAAAAGAGCAAAATTCTTCAGTGATGTATTCAGGCAGGAAAGAAACTGTTCGAAATACCACCATCACCACACATACACACACACACACACAGGAAAAAAACAGCTTATTTTCTATGATTCTTCATCTCATTTCTTAAGCAGAAATTTTGTCAGAGGGACTCTCAAATTTGAGTTATGGTTTAAGGGAAAGTCCCCATTGCCCCCCAGGGATGGAAATAAATAAGGTGGGGAGGGAGTGGAGGGTAGTGAAGCAGCTGGTTCCACAGAATGAAAGCAAGCACAGCTAGGTACAGATTTTGGCTTTGGGAGAACAGGGCATTTGGAAGCAAGAAGTCAAGCTGAGAAAGCACATGGTAGAAGCCATGGAGCACCTAATTGGCAAGGAACTCATTTGAGTCACGAGTCCTCAGAAGTTCCCAATAGCACAGACATGGAAATAGTCATCTAGTGATGATGTGTGTAACATCTTGGGGTTCTTTTATTGTTGGATGGTGAGAGGGATCATGGGCAGCTTCCTTATCTTGGGTAAGCTCCTTGCTTTGTGTTGCTTTCATTGGAAAAAGGTATCCTATCACAGCTTGTGATGTCAGCAACTGGAACACCAGGAAACGGGAAATCCACATTGGGTGCCATGATCACCACATTTGCTTCTTGCATCTCTGGGGTTAGGGCATTCTCAATATTGCTGTTCTGATCCCCAGTCTTCGTCTTCAGAGAGTTCTCAGTAAATGTGTACGGAATGAATGCATAAATGCAGGCATGAATGAATGAGCATGCCAGGCTTCATATAAAACCACTTTTGCATCATAAGCCATAGATCATACTCAGGCAAAATGCAGATGGCAAAGAGATTTTGGAATTCAGTCTGGTTGGAATCTACCTGTGTGTCCTTAGACAAACATCTTCCCCTCTCTGAGTCTCTATTTCCTTACCTGGTGAATTAAGATAACAATGTCCATCTGGGTAGGTGGCCATGAGGATTAGTGAGAGAAAGTCTGTAAATCACTTAGCCCAGTGCTTAAGAACTCAATAAATGTCAACTGTTGTCATTACTGGCCCTGCAACAACCTGGCTTATTGATTTCTAGAAAGTCTCAATCTCAGGCCAATCCTGCAGATTCCCAGTTGGAAATTTCCTGGCTCATATGCCAGATGGAAACTACTCCTCTCCCACACAGTGACCTTGAGCAGATTGCTTCCCAGGATTTCACTTCTGGAACTCTTCATCAAGCTCTTTCTCTGAACTGTCATGCTGATGAGAAGTTTCTCCTCCAGAGCCTGGGTTTGAATAAAGCCACAAGGTGACTGCTCTTCCAGTTCTCTTGACTGAACTTTAGATTCTTCCCTCTTTTATTTCTTGATTTGTCTTTTCCAGCTTCTTACCTACTTGTCTCCTTGAGTCCCTGTGCTCTTTTCTTAGCGTGTTCCCTGTGGCATTCCCTAGGGCACTTTTTGCTTGACTGTATGTTGTCTGGTGTTTCTCATTGTCCTGTTTTAATCATTAAACATCAGAAACAAGGAAACTCATGTTTAAGACAGTTGCAAATAATTTTGTTTCAGTCAAGTAAAATTACACTTAAAATATGTATGCAATAGAGAGCTAGGCCATTTTATGCATAACTATGGGTTTGATTTCTTCTTTCAAGCTCTCAAATAAATAGATGGCCCAGCAATCAACATCACAGAGATGGAAGATCTTCATGGAAACAACCAAGCAGACCTGGATTCAGGATCTGGCTCTGACATGTGGTATCTCCAGGCAGGGTGCCACACCTCTCCCATCTTCAGTTTCCTCATCTGCAAAATGGACATAAGCAAAGTAGCTATTTCCCCACACCACTGAGAGAATGAATGACAAAATGTGTTCAACACTGAACACAATGTTGAATGTTCTATATGCCAATGACTGGCATATAGAAAATACCCAGTTGATGGAACCATCATTATAAGGGGATCCAACTATCATTCACTGAGCAACTCTTGTACTAAACCATATACTAGGCACTTGGGATACAATGGAAAGCAATACCAAGCAGAGACTCTGGCCTCTCGAGTTTAAAATCTAGAGGGAGGCAAGGACTTTTGTCAAATAATCACATACATGGATGTCAATTACAATTTGTATGATTGCCTTGAAATGGAGATATCTTCTATTAAGAGAGGAGAAATGGGAAGTGTGACCTAGTTAAACAGGTCAGGGAAGGCTTCCCTGGGGAGAAGATATTTCATCTGAGATCTGAAGAAGGAGAAGTTAATTAAATCTGGTGAGAGAGGAGTATACCAGGTAGAGGAAACAGCACATGTGGGAAATGACAATGAACATTTAAGGAACTAAAAGAAGGTGCAGATAGCTAGAGGATAGGGAATGAGTGGACAGAGGAGGCTGGAAGAGGAGAGGAAAGCCAAATCACGCAGAGATCAACAGAGTCTTCAAAGCAGCTTTGTTTCATCCCATGGCTGATGGGGAGTTTTGCAAGAGATTTCAGGTGGGGGAAGGGAACATGCATTGCCACACTGCAGGCAGCATCCAGATTGGACTGGAAGGGAGCCAACATGGTGTGGCCATTTGGAAGTGCACCACAGCCATCCAGGCAAGAATGAGAAGAGCTTTGTCAAAAGTATTAATCAATTGTGACAGATGTGGATGCCCCTGGATAGACCATAGAGATTTTTAGGGGATATAATCTGCAGGATTTGGTGGAGATGGGAATAAGGTAAACAGAGTTTTCAAGACTCATACCTTTGTTCTTAGTTTGGTTTCTGGATGGACATAATGCCAATAACTGAGAAAAGATTTACTGGATTTGGACCCAACTTAAGACAGCAGTTATGGACTCAGTTGGGAAAGTAGTGTAGCAGCTAACAGTTCTAGAGTTGGAAACCTGGGTTCTAACCTCTTATCTACTGCTTGCAAGTCTGAAACTCTCAAAGCTCCATTTTATTAATGATCCCCACCTATCTTGTAGAATTGGTATGAAGATCAAATGAGATAACTGACATACAGCTATTATCACAGTGCCTGGCACATAGTATAACTCAATACTTGGTTTCTAATAGGATTATCTGGGGGCATGTTGAATCACAAATACATTTGAGACATCCAAATGGAGACATCAAGTCAGAAATTAAACATTCAAACCTGCATCTGAGATGAGAGTTTTTGACTAAGATAAAGATTTGTGAGCTATCTTAGTGTAGGTAGTAATTAGTGGAGTAATCTTTCCTTCTCTCTGAATTTCTTCAGGTTTATGTAATAGAAACTTCTGCCTCCTCAGAAAAAGTATTGGAGAAGAAGAGGCTGTTTTTGCTTCACCTCTCACTGTTTTGTTTTTCTCCCCTTACAAGAATAAGATTGACTTATCTGACCTATCTGATCAGAAAGATGACAAAGGTCTGACATGTCTGTGTCCTTGATTCTTTGCTGAGCAGGATTAATGTGTTACCAGGCTCTGTGCATTCATATTCTCTCTCTCTCTCTCTCTCTCTCTCTCTCTCTCTCTCTCTCTCCCTCTCCCCTTCTCTCTCTCCATCTCCATTTCCATCTCCCTCTCTCCCTCTCCCTTCCTCCCCACTTCCTTCCCTCCCTCCCTCTGCCTCCCTTTTTCCCCTTAAAAGGACTATCTGTAGTTCATATGTGTTTTCCTTTCTGTTCCATCCACCTCTATATGGTAAGCTCCCTGTCAGGTCCTGTCTCTGCAGGGGAAGGCCTACAGCTACAGTTGACAAATTATCCTGCCTGTGGCCGAGTGAATAAAACCAATTGGGAGAAAGAAGGGTATTAAGTGAGAATCTCATTTTGGACTTGAATCAAGATCACATTCTGCAATTCAGCTTTCCCCATAATAAAATTGATAGTTTGATGCCTGCTTGACTTTGTGTTTCTCAGTTGGCTCGGACCTTGGTAGGGGAAGAGAAATTATCAATTGTGCCTTTTAAATCCCACCAGTAATTGAAGCAATCGCTGATGTCAGTGGGATAATCTCAGGAAAAATGTACAGGAATAAGAGGGTCTAGAACTGAGTCTTAACCCTTTTTAATGTTCTGACTAAAGAAGGACTAGTCAAGGACAAGGGAAGGGGAGTGATATTAAGACAGAAATGTGTTACACAATCCAAGAGAAGAAAGTGTGAGGAAGGAGGGAATAACAATGCAGAAGGTTACCAAGAAGTTGGGTAAGATGAATGTTAAAAATTTTCTATTAGATTATTGTCAGGGAGGTCTTGGTAAAAAAAAAATAATAAATATATATATATATATATATATATATATAGTCAGAAAGAGGGACAGAAGCCCAAATGCTGTAGGTTGGGAGATGCCTGGAAGGTGAGGAAAAGGAGAAAGTTCAGATGGCAACTTTTCAAGAAATTAAGCTCTAGAAAAGCAGAGAAAGAGTGGTAATTTATCTCTCTAAAAACCAAATCTAGATCTCTGTTCCAAGGAATCCCTAGTATGCATTTCACAGCTGATTTGGAAAAGCTTGGCTCTGTGTATTAATTCCCCCACACCCACTACCATGCCAGACTCCCCTCTTAATCATGGATGCATAAGCACACTGCTTACAGACATTTTTTCCCTTCAGAACTGTGTTGAAACACAATCTCTTATATAAATTGAATATCCTAATTCAATTGATTCATTTGACCATGAGGTCCATCCCAATGAGTCCTCTACCAGAAAATATGAATTGGGTCATTGTGTTTTCCTGGCAAGGATCATCAGGAGTCATCCCTTCTTTGCAGGGATATTATAGCACCTCGAGTATTTTGTTTTGTTATATTACCTATCACAAGGTACAGTAATTATTTCTTTACCTATCTATAACCATCCTCAGCTGGTAAATTTCTCTAGGGCAGGGATTTAATCATTTTTACTTGTGTCACATAGTAGCAACTCAATAAGTGATTGTAAAATAACAGAGAAACAGGCAGCATCCTTCCCCATGCTCGTGGTGATGTCTGTTGACAAAATTGGATTTCTGTGTTGGAGACAGACCAGAGGAGACTGAGGAGACATAATGACTAGATGCAATATGGTATCCTGGATGGGATTCTGGAACAGAAGAAAGAAATTAGTGGGGAAACTGGTAAATGCCCTTAGAGCACCCAACCTGAGGCACTGAGCCCTACCACTTGTACCCAAGACTCTCACTTCTTAGAAACAGTTGAGAGATGTGTAATCTCTTCCTCCAAAGCAGTCCAACAGAAAAGTGTGGAAAGGTCAAATGATATCTGAGACATTCTTACGTCTTTTTACTAAACAAGTTAGCCTTCTTAAAAAAAAAAAAAACTTTAAGAGAAAGGTGGCTACCTCCTTTGTAGGACCCCCACCCAGTTTTCCTTCACACAGGATTGTTTAAATGTGGGGAGAGTTCTGCTTGCAGGATGTGTAAGGAGCTCGATCACAACTTATTCTATTTAGTTCCATCTGTAGTATTTTGTTCTCATCCCTGAAGGCTTCCAGGAGAGCATATTTAACAATCACATGGCAATGAATATTAAATAAAATATCTCTAGCTTTGTCCCTTTATTATAAGGGAATACGGATCTTCCATACCCCTATAAAGAATGAAGATTTTCCAAGAAACTACTTGCATCTGCAAAAGAATGGTGAAGTCTGTAGCAAAAGTATACAAACCAATCATAGGGAACGGCAGATTCTGAAATCTTTAGGTTGTACTAAGAAGTAATAAAATCATCTGCGACATTCTGAGGCTACTAAAGTGTATGATTATAGTTGACTGCAAGTTTAAATAGCTTGGGCAATATGCCATAGAAGACAATAATAACAACAATGGCAGTGACAAGAGCATTTAGCATTTGCTTACCACTTAAGAGTGAGGCACTGTGCAAAGCACAGGGTATTATGTCATTTCATCCCCTTAGCAACACTGTGGGTTGGTCCACTATTTTCTTCATTTTACAGATGAAGACACAGACGATTAAAGAAGCTGAGTAACTTGCCCAAGGCTATTACTCAAGCAAGAGATAGCCAGAGTTTGAACGCAGATATTCTGCCCCTAGAGTTCACAATCTTAGCCACTTTACAGTATCACATTTGGATTTGTAAATGCTGACACACAATTCCAGTTCTAGAGTCCATTATAGGAAAGGCAAGGAGCATATAGGCAGTGGGAGCACATTTTTATGTGACTCACTAAGATTCTATAGAGACATTGTCAACTTGAGTCTTCTCTGCAGTTTGACCATATAATTATTACCTGCTTCTCAAGAAATAATCAAGTTTACAAAATTATTTTTAACCAAAAAGTATTTCAAATGTACAGAAAAACAGAAACATTATAAGATGCACTCTTGTATAATTTTTTTTAAATCTGTGCATGTCAGTGCAGGGACTCCTCTCCATGACTTCTCTTCTCTTCCTCTTTTGTGCCACCCATGGTTGACAACATCTCTGGAACCTTATCATCAGAAATTCCACTGTGAAAAATCCCAACACCCACTTGACCCTTGACTTATTCCCACAGAGTCTGAACCATTCCAGTTCAACATGTATTTGTTAGTCTAGACAATGCCATCCTAAATCCTTTTTTGGAAAGAGTTATCATAGAAAATAAATTATATATTAACATTTGTCAGGAACATGCTAAATAGTAGGAATACGAAGATGATAATCCCTGCTCTCTGATAACAAATTGATGCACTAATTAACATTAATAACTTAATTGGTAATAATAGCTTAAAGCATTACCCCATCTAATTTAGATGTTATCATCTTCATGTTGTCCTTCAATGTTCACACTCAAAGGAATAACTTGTGGTGTGGATTTTAGCACATGTGGTAGATTACAGTGGAGTGGAGGACAGAAGATAGGGAGGAACACTCTAATTCCAATTCATCAAAGTATGTATGAATGAAGGAGTCTTTGGGAATCTCCTCACATCCTCTTTTTATGTGGTTTCTCTAATTGAGTAGGTGCTGGGTGCCAAAGAAAATCATATGTTCATGGTAAAACCCATGCATCTTACACAGTTTACTTAGAAATATATCTGAACCTTAAAAGGAATCTTTTTTTAATTTTTATAACGCTTATTTATTTTTGAAGGTGGGGGAGGGGCAGAGAGAGACAGAGACACAGAATCCAAAGCAGGCTCCAGGCTCTGAGCTGTCATGTCAGCACAGAGCCCGAGGTAGGGCTCAAACTCATGAACTGTGAGATCATGACCTGGTCTGAAGTCAGACGCTCAACCGACAGAGGCCACCATGGCGCCCCTAAAAGGAATCTTATACAACAGTGCTTCTCAGATTTTACTGTGCACACAAATCACTGGGGGGCGGGGTATGTGTGATGGGCAGGAGCTATAAAACATAATTCCATTCAGAATGGTAAACACAGAATCCAAAAGCACACCCAGTAACTATTTTTACTCTTTGTGGTAAATTGGTGCTGCCCCAGATAAATACAGACAAAGCATAGACCATAGCCATGGCCTCCACTTGCTTGTCTCAAACAGAAGTCAGCTCACTACTTTCCTAGAGCTCATTTGGGCCACCACACAATCCTTTTCTGCCCCCCCCCCCCGCAGCTGTTACAATGTAAACATTCTATTAGCACTGATAAAGAGATTTCTACTTTCATTGCACACTATCATAGCACAACAGGATAGACTCATTTTTCCAACTTTGATTGGAGATACTGGTAGAGAAGAAAACTCAGAAAGAGAATGATACATCTCAATCTATTGAGAGAAGGGAATTTAAGGCTAATTTGGACCTCATGAGGTTTTTTTCTCTGAAAATAGAGAAGAAAAATAAAATGTGTTTACCTTTTGACTCTTGTTATGCTATAAATTTAAAGGTAGCTTTGCAAACACATAACTTCTCCAGCAGATTTTTGGTAGCTCATTCTAAGTCAAGACTGGAACAAGGAAAGAATTATCAGACACACAGAGGCCATCACAGAAGCACAAGTGGGGCTTATTATGCTGTCCTTTGATTCAATAAAGGCTGTTACGAAAGACTTCACATATAGTCTGGGAGAGCCAACAACAGGCATTCATGGCTCCTTAGCCTGTATTGTTCATCAACAATTTAGGAGTCTGAAACCTTACTGCTAAATTTTATGGTTCCTTCAGTAAGATGGGAAGAGCAATTGAGATGACAAACAAAAAGGAGGAGCGAAATACTACCACTTGGAGAATCTGGGTTGTATAGAAGAGTTTTTATGAATCCTTATCTATCTGAATCAATGAGTCATTTGGTTTAGCACAAGATTTGAGCAGCACAGGTGGTGTGGGTGTCTCTTACTCTGACCTTGCTCCTGGATAAGACTGTGTGCCCTTGAGAGCTTACTAAATTTTACCATTTAAACTCCAGCATGCCACAGGCTTTCTGAGGATCAGTGAGACCTCAGATTGTGTTGGAATCTGGTGAAGGTGGGGAACAAGCAATTGAGTAAAAACAAAGCAAGTACCAACACATCCATCCTGCACAACCCACAACACGGGAACATCTCTTGGAACTGCTGCTGAAGATGGAAAATAAGTATCTGAAGTTTTTAAAATTTAGCAACAACTTCTTGGTGGTGCTTAAGTAAGAATGGAAAACGGTGAATGGCCAATACCACCCAAGTTAGAAGTCACGCTTCCTACTTGCCAGCTAAAGGAAATACCAAGCAGCATAAAATGATAGATGGACAAGACCTAAACTTGATATTCCTGGGAATGTATAGCTTTGTAACTCCACTTTCCCTGAAAAGCTTAGAGAGGACAAAGAAGAGGAACCACACCACCCCCTAACTCCCAGAACATACACACTTGTCACCACCCTGTACCAAATGGGAACATTTTCAGGCCTGAGTTATGATTTAAATGAAGCGCACCACACCAATATTGTGTGGTGCCATCTGTTATTTTATATTTCATGAAATTTGGCCAGTTTTGAAATATTATAATTATATCTCCTCCATTACGTATGCAACGCAGACATTTTCTGAAACATAAATACAGTATGTGGGAAATGTGACTGTATTTATAGCCATTGGCTTGTGCAAAGCAAAAGGGCAGCTGGCACCCATTGACAGTCTGGAGAATACAGCCTGCCAAAGGAGCAAGGCCCCCAGGTCGGAAGCTTACCTCTCACACTACATCCCATTCCCTAACGAGGGAGGGAGGCTCCACAGTTCACAGTGGTTTGTGCCCCACTCATCTTTCAAGGAAGGTCACACCAGCTATATTTCAAATAGTCCAAAATCAAGCATGTCTCCCTGACTTGGGCTGTAGCTACCAGACACAGAAATATTGGCCCTAAGGGAGTGGGGATAAAAGGGGCACAGCCCTAAAGATAGATCCTCCATCCCAGATGCTCCCTTCAGCAGTGCTACAAAAGAGAGTTAACAGAATGGGAGGGAGGAAGGCAGAGTCCTCAGAATCAAAGGACCAGGAAGTCCTTTGGGTGGACCTACTGGGAGAAGGGAAACTTCCCCAGGCTGGCCAGTGCCCCTTAGCTTTCAGTACTTCTTCTTGCTTCTATAAAGGAGAATTTAGAGTGTAATGGTCACTCAATGTGGGTGTCAGAGGATGCATGAAAATGGTCAGATTTAGTAAAAACCTCCAGTGGATGTGCTCTGGGATGTCTTTCATCTTCAGTGGAAAAATAGTGTTGTTTAGTTGAGTTGTTTTTCTTCAAATACTGCAAAGTGCTTTGCAATAACAAAGGGAAGAAGGCAAATGACAAGTATTTGAGTTTCCTTTTCTGTCTCTCCAAAACAAAGGATGAGAGTTATTTGATAACTCCAGGCATTTCTGCCATGGTCTTCACACCCATCTTTAGGAGTTGGTACAAACCTTTCTCTGACAATACTGTTATTGCTCTGGACAATACAGCCCAAGAAGACATTCCCTGGCACTCATCTTTTTTTTTTTTTAATTGCAGTTGGTTGCTAACATTTAAAAATCAGAGATTTCACATAAAACCCAGTTTCTTTTGAAAAATTATAAGAGCTGGCATCAGTGGATGCGTATTTCTGCATGCAACAATCTGCCTTCTCTGAGTAGCAGCTGCCCCCATTGGAAAAGCACTCCTCAGTTTGTACCGTCTCTATCTCTCTCATGAAGCCTCTCCACTCATTCATGTCACCTGCCTGGCCCTTAAGGACACATGGGTGTTTGTGACTCTTGAAATGGCAATTGGCTCTTATGGAGAAATATAGATGAACAGATTAAGGTAAGTTTTTTTTTTCTTGATATAGGGTTGGTGAAGCATTAAAATATATCTCTAACAGGAAATTAAAGTAAAATTTATAAGCCTCTCTGGATTTTTTTAAAAACCTTCTAAAAGTGAAAAGATAAATCTTCACCACAGTGCTTATTTTACTGTATTTTAGTCATCTGTTTATTTATCATTCTTTACCAACAAACTGTGAGCAGTTTTAGGGCAGGAGCCAATTCTTCTTTGCACACCAGTGTCTATAACAATGTTTGGCACATAGTGGACCATAATCTGTGGAAGAAAGGAAAATAGGAATGAGTTAGCAAAGCCAGATATTATGAGCCAGATTGAGTCTACAAGAGATTCCATCCTCAAAGATCCCAGTCTGAGTCTCCTGATTCTGTTGGGTCCCAAATATAAAGCAATGCACTTCCTGGCCAGCCCAAAAATGAGACAGGACTCCTCTATCCATCCCCAGTTTGTTTGGCTTATACTTAATGGTACCTGGGTAAGAGAGCAGAATGCCCACCTATGACTACAAAACCTGGGTCTTGGGTGACACATAGCATGCAACTCAGAGACAGCTGCTTTTCCAGCATGAACTGGACCACTGAACACCAGTAAATCACTGTCATTGTGCTCCAACTGTGGCTTCCATGAGAGGAAACAGAACTCTGAATAAAATATCTCTGACTACAGTCACTATAGAGTGATTTGGTCAGATGCTAGATTCTACTGCCTTAGGAATGAAGGAACCTCAGAGAGGTAGTAATAAAAAGGAAAGTATTTATGAAGTTTCTGTCCTCTCTCTCAATTCCTGTTAGAATCCAACAAGCAATGAGAGAGCAAAGTGAGAAAGGAAAATCCTTGAGACTTACAGCATGTCCACCTCAGACACAGTCATAGGGGAGACACTTGCACAATTAAATAAGCTAAATTGATTTTTTAAAACGGTTACCAAGTATACTAATATATTTAAGGGCTTCACAAATCTACATTGAAAAGAAAAAATTACCTCCAGTCTCCTAGAATATATTGTCCCATTGGAGTTTTCAATAAATGGTGTAAATATGGTGATACCGTTGGCCTAATTCTCTCTGTACCCAGGGCATTCTTGATGATAACATCAGAGAGAAAACAACAATCCACACCTCCTCTCCATCTGCCTTGAGTGCTCCAGCCCAGCCCTCAGCATCTCTCGTCTGGATTTCTGTAATACATGTTGACCAGTATTCCTGACTCTGCTCTTGTCCCCACTTCAAATAATGTCTCCATCCTGCCACTGGATTAAACTTTGTTATAACACAAATCTGATCACATCTGCACCCTTCCACTTCAAACTGCTTAGTGTTTCCTAGGGCCTTCTAGTTGTATGGATCCAACATATATTTATGTCAAATTCTTGGGCACAGTGCACAAGGTATTCCACTGTCTGACCGTCACCTACCTCTTCAACATTACCTCACTTCTCACCTACCTGGCTTTCTACAATCCTGTCAAACTGGACTACTTGGACACTCCATGGAGTAACTAATGCATATACAGTCATTTGCAAAGAAAGCTTTCCACCTTTTCAAACACTTTCAAACTGACCCAATCAAAAAAAAAAAAAAAACTTAGCTATGCATGTGACTCTCCCTAACTACTTGGCCCCTGACTCCTCTATCTAGAAAATCAGGCACTCCGGTCTTATTAATCTCTAACACTTTACCCGATTTTACTGTTCATTGCAACATTTATCAGTACCTGACAAAATGTTATCTGTTTGTCTATTGCATGCCTTCCCCACTAGGATGTAGGTGGGCACTTTGTCTTATTTATTTTGCATCCTCGGTGCCTAGAACCGGGTTTGGCAAATAGCAGATGCCCAATGAATATATGTTGAATACATGAATGAATGAACATCAAGGTAAGGTGTTGATAGCCTGATGAAGACACGACAAGCAGGAAACCATCCCTGGTGACATGTGTAGTATTTTCACCATAATAAGAATCTTCTTCATTAAGTATAATATATCCACTCTCAGTTAATGGATTCAAATGGCAGGTGACTAGGATGATAAATACACTTTCAGCAAATACTTAATAGGAAAGAGGAAACCACATAATCTACAGGAGAGAAAGTTAGTCAAAAGCTAATGTTTGTGCTGAAGGCATTCCCTAAACTGGTCTATACCTTTCCCTGATTCCCTGGGGTCTGGAATACAAACCCCTCCAGGATGCTCACATAGACCATTGGAAATATCTCCATATGACACATTACGTTTTAATTTTGCCTCCCCTTCACCATCTCCCCCACTGGTCTAAACCTGAATAAGGGAGAGTGTGGTTCCTTTCTCCACATGATCAGCAGCTTGCAGTTACCCAATGAATAGTAAGTGCACTAGACTTACTAGTAAGAACACTAGACTTAGAATCAGATGCTCACATCTTCTGTGTCATTTTGGCTATACAGTCACTGAACTTTGCCCTCTTTGGGGATGCCTGGATAGGCCTTCCCTTCCCTATAAAAGGTAAATTGGAGTGGTATCCCATATATCTGCACTTTGGTTGTGCAGTGAAACAGTGTGACTTAAGCTTGGCAAATCACATGCATGGGCTTAGAACTTTGAGTCTATATTTTGAGAACAAAATATAGTGACCATCAGAAATTAATCACAGAGACAGTGGTTTAATTAAGAGCCTACGGAATAGACCCCAATTGTCCAGGGTCAGCAATACTTGCAGTGGCAGTGTGGAGTGTACTGGAGATGGGGGTACCAATGATAAAATCTGTTATGCTCTTGGCTCCCACATTCCCCCTTAGTTAGTTCGTGTTTTGTGCTCCAACCTTCCCTATTGATCCTATCAGGAATCCTAAAATAATTCCTTGATGCTTCAACTTAGTGTTGATTTCTATTGCTTGGAACCAAGCACCCTGATACACTCAACTTCTCTGGAGCTCAATTTCCTTACATGAGATATAGTGACTATCCTTACTTCCTGAATTGATGTGAGAGCTAAATGACATATAGTGTTCATAGTATGTTCTACAGCAATGGGAAATTCATAGAAAACATTTACTAAGTATGATTTCCCTTTCTACATCCTTAATCCTTAAAAATGCTCTAGAGTCAACCAGCAGGAGGAAAAGTGTTACATCAATTGCACCAGTGCAGGGACTCCCAGAGCAGCTTTCCTGGAATGTTTGTCTAAGAAGTAAAACAATGTTTACCAATCTTCCAGTAGTACTGGCTTAATTAGCATTTGAAAACTGCTTGACAGCCTTGAAAGAAGGGTGCCACCCAAGCATAGGCCATTGCAATCAACCGGTACCACACATGGCTGAAACATAGAATACAGAACTGCCTTAGAAGGATTGGATTGCATGGAGTCCCATGTGACATAATAATCTTTTGTAAAAAAAAAAAAAAAAAAAAAAAAACAGATTTATTGAGATAGAATCTACTTACCATACAATGCACTCACTTAGATTTAGAGTTCATTGGTTTCTAGTGTAATCACAGCTATATGCAACAATCACTACAGTCAATTTTACAACATTTTTATTACTATAAAGAGAAACCCCATGTCTTTTAGTTACCACCTTTCTACTCCCCCATCATCCCCAGTCTTAAGCAACCACACATCTGCCTTCTGTCTCTATGGACTTGCTTATTCTGAACAGTTCATATGAATGGAATCATATAATATATGGTCTTTTGTGATTGACTCCTTACCCTTAGCCTAATGTTTTGAAGATTTATCTATGTTATAGCAGGTGTCAACACTTTCACACCTTTTGGTGGCCAAATAATATTTGATTCCATTACATCCATTGTATACATAGACCACATTTTTATCCATTAATCTGCTGATGGGCATTTGAGTTGTCTCCACCATTTTGCTATTGTGAATAGAGCTGCTATGAACATTCATGTACAAGCTTTTATTTGAACATCTGTTGTTGTTGTTGTTGTTGTCTTAATTCTTTGAGGGTATACACCTAAGAGTGGAGCTGGGTCTTATGGTAATGCTATGTTTAACTTTTGAGGAACCACCAGATTGTTTTCCAAGTGATTACATCATTTTAAATTCTTACCACACTAATGTCTTTTTAATTTTATGAAGATATAGGCAACTCTTTATATTCAAAAATATTTATGTTACAATCCTTTAAGAAAGTTTTTCTACTTATTCAGAATATTATATACATTTGTTCTACTTCGTATGTCTGTCTGTCTTTAGCTGCCGAAGCTTGTCCAACTTCCAGCCAGTCAACCAGCATGTCACCACTCACTGCATCAGATTGGAGAACTTCCATTGCAACTAGTCCCCATCCATTCTGAACCAGGGCACAAACTTTATGACTTATGAGCTGTGCAGCATATGTCTCATCTGTAGGTTGGCCCAACATTACCGTGGGGCTCATAATACTTTCCCAGTACTTCTAGTTTTATTGTTCTGGGTCTAAATTTAAAAAAAAAAAAAAAAAAAAAGGTCTTCCCTGATTTGGTCCCAACAAGTTCATACTTATACAAGGCTCTGGTCTTTTTAACATGTATGATGGAAAAAAATACATGTGATAATTCTGAATATTCATCAGTGGAAAAGTGAGGTTACTGAATAATAAACTGAAGTTTTACTTAACCCCACAGTGTTTGTAAAAGCACCAATTTTGCTATCATTAGCAGGGCAGGATGTTCCATTCCTGTCCAACCCCAACATCTTCTCAGGAACAGTCACCCAACCCCATTCATACATTTATATTTCCTGTCTGGACACTGGAGGCTGTATAAGAGATCACTGAAAAAGTGTTTTGCTTCCTATGAGAGCATAATATATCCAAGCCTCCACAGGCTCCATAGAAGTGTTCCCTTAAGTTCCCGTTATATGTTAATTACAAATTCTTCTTCAGGAAACTTTTCATTGAATAGGTAAAGGCCACATGGTATACAATCAAATATGCATTTGAATCCTTAGCGCAATCCTCACTAGCTGTGTGATCCCCGAAAGTTACTTGATATCTTTGAGCATCAATTCCTTCTCTATAATATTGGGATAATAATAGCTACCTCATTGAGTTCTTATGATAATTAACTGAAACGGAGGTCATAAAAGTTATTACTATTTTTTAGTATCTTCTTTTCCCTAAGATTCCTTATTGGTTGAGTCATAGCCATACACATTTGAGAGAAATGTTTTTAGTTTGGGATAAATGTGTGGTATCAGTGCTGATTCCTTTCTAAACAATGAAATGCCTCTCCTGCACTATTCTGATACGTCACCTCTCTATGTCTGTTTTCCTTCCATTGTAATAGCTGACATGTTCACATTATACAGAATGTCAGCTATAGGATAATTGGAATCGTGGCAAAAGAAAAGAAAAGCTGGATGGTCCCACTGGCAGACTTGATGTTGTTCAAGGACAGTATCTCATATGCCAGCCCATGCACTACAACACACCCTGGCTGTTCCTGCCATTTGTATCAGCTGAGATGAAAACTATTATTTATTTGGGTAGCCTTGTATCAACACTTGTCTGAAAATAAGAGAGGGCCTGATAGTCTACATCAGCAGGTAACATCCCCCAGCAACTACTGCTTGAACCAATCTTTCCTGTAATGGCATTGCTTTTTTAAAAATACATTTTAGAATTCAGATGTTCCATTAATTCATACTGGTGTTTACCACAGTTGGTAGATGTTTAGAGAGTTTTATTATTTATTTAGAAGTACTTGGAAAATAAAAAGTATTATAGAATTGAAATGTAATATTCTCAATAGTGGTACAGTAACAACATAATGATAACATGTTTCTTTTGCACAAAATCTGAAAAGCTTGTGATGGGAGAATTCATATTTCTTGTCTTGAATAATGAAAGTGGGATCCTGAAGTTCCCACTTCTAAAGTCATTTCACAAAGAGGGAGTACAGGGGTCCATCTGCTAGTGAGAAACAGACCTCTTGGAATGGCTAGTGAGGATGAATGGTTTGATGGAGTTAAAGATGTAATTTCCTGCTAGGAAAATGTGAAACTTCCATTTTCTAAGATAAATAATGTCAATGTAAGTATAGAAATTAGTTTTTGACAGATAGATGGTGGACCTTGAGATGTGCAAACCAAAGACATGTCTGATGGACTCCAGTTTGCTTCATAAGAGAGAAAGAAAGAGCTAGTGAAACCTTGGCTCAAAAATGGTTCTACCTTCTCTGTGAAGCATCCAGAATACAATAAGTTTTCAGGAAAGAGTAAATAAAACCAAACTAATAGAGGATCCTGAGAGCTTCCCTTTTTGGTTCTTTTTTTTTTTTCAGTGTCTTTATTTCTAACATTTTAACACCCAGGTTACATCTCCTAAAAGTTTATTTTCATCACTCGACTTCTTTGCTAAGAAAACCTTCATAGCAGTTTCATTAGTTTTTTAGTCTTACTTTAAATGCACTGCAAAATTGAAACCTCAACTAATACTCCTAATTTAGTTCCCTTATGCCCCTTTGCAAACTCTGCAACACTCAGGCCTATCCAAGCCTATCAGCCTCAACCTACATTCATCTTGTGATCATCATGCACTTCTGGGCTCAGTGTTGCTTTTCCTCCACACCCAACTCTAGCTCCATCTTCTCTCTGGTATCCTTTTTGATTGCCAAGTCATTTGCCTTCAATGTCTCCAAGCTCCTCTGAAAATATTATCTGTACTTACCATTTGTTACCTTATATATGGCATGGTTTTTCAGGAGACCATAAGAACCTTACAGGCAGGGTCATTTGACTCCTATTTTTATTCCTAACAACTAGTATGGTTCCCTGTTTCTGGAAAAAATGCCAGAAATGTTCACTGAAAAGAATATAGAGAACACAAAAATGTGTTACCAAGGCTCTATAGAGTCTTCTCCTTATAGAGACCAGATAACTCCCTACCTTTTTCCTAATTCTTTTCATAACTACCATAGTCAAGAAGTTTCTGGGCTTCTCCATGCTCCCCAGGGACAGGATGTGGGATGGAGATGGACTCAAACAAAGGAATCAGTAGCTCTCATGTAGATGATGTTCCCAGGAGATGGGACTATGCCAAATCCAGTTTTCCTTTTCAATGCATTTGGCTGGAGTCACATACCTAGTGGTTGAGGCCCATCTGAGAAGCAACCAATTCAAGCAAGGTCCAGCTCTCTGAGAGGGGAACTTGGCAAACCCAAGTTGCCACGGTAACTGGGCTCCCAGCTTCAACATTTCCTACTTATGTTTTTTTTTAGTTTGGGGTTTATGTTTTGGAGAGTTTTTTCCCCTTCCTTTTAACCTCCAAGTATGTGAGAATATGTCTGCCAGGAGAATTAAGAGAACACACTGCATATAAGCAACTAGGAACCATGGGGACTTAAAGGTCTCTGAGACTGAAAAAACCAACACACAGGGCCTGGAATCTAAGCAACAGGATATTAGAACAGTGGGTTGTAGTTGGCTTCACAGGCCTCCTGTGCAGCCTCCTTCTTTATACAACCAATTTTTCATGTCATAAATACCACATTCCATTTTTATAAAGCATCAAGAATCTTACATTTCTTGGGTCTGATAGCATTTTTTAAAGAAATAGAGCTTAAAACATGTTCAGAAGGGCCATTTGCCATGTAGATGGTCCCCAGTTCACCCAGCCTGTATTCATGCCAGCCTGGAAATATCATCAATCATTCAATATATTAACTGGACCAAGGTGTGGGTATAATTTTGGAGACAGGAAAAGAGATAATGCTCAAAGGGACCCGAGAGCCAAGGACCATGTGTGGAAGGTTGTTCCAGCCCTGCCATTTTCCAGTTGGTAACTCTAACTCTAAATGGCTAGTCTAAACTCTACCTGAAAGGGATGAACAACAAAGCTTGTGGTTCGGATGAAATCCTCCATGATCATGCTTTGTCCTGAGATTTTGTGCCAGCAGAGTAGTTTTGGCAGTTTTAAAGACATAATGAAAATGGTCTACCTTAACTTTGCCAATTACTGAAGGAAGGCTGCTTATCTCTCCTGTTAGCCACTAAGATGATTTGAGTGTTTAGATTAGAAGACACAGACGGAAGGAGAGAAGAGTTATCAAGTTTTAACATAATATACAGAAAAATTAGAAATAAATATGAGAAATAGAATATCTTAGATCATAGCTAAGAGATCAAGTTGACCTCAAGTTAGAGATCACCACTAACTTTAAGCTGTATAAAAAAACAAATTCAATGCACACACACACATGTATATTACACATACATAGTTTGCATATTATACATATAAGACCATATAATAGATATATATATATATATTACTACATATTATACATGAAAGATTGTGTGTATATATATATATATGTATATATATACACACACTAAGACATACATATATATATATATACTAAGACATACATATATATATATAAGACATATATATGCATATATATGTCTTAGCATATGCTGTCATGTATGCATGTGGTTTTCAATGCAGTATGCAATTGCCAGTAAATGATGCAGATGAAGATTTCAAAAAATGTTTTTCTTCTGTCACACACCTACATATGTGTGGCATGCATCATTTCCAAAAGACATGATAATAATCTATCAGTTTTAGGAACTAAACTAAGCCCATAGGGATAATTAACTCAGGCATGCAATAATAAACACGTCAAGATAGGAGAAGCATTTATTCTCCTAAACAAGAAATGACGGTCTGATGGAAATGTTATTCCATGGTAGGTGAACAATATGCCCATAATCAATCTTCTATAGTAAACTGTCATAATTTGTGCTAATATGTATTGGTCAGGAGATACCTACTCCTAGAAGGAATTAAAATCATGACCTTGGGAATAGAATTCTAGAGTTCACAATAAGCCTCTTATGGGTCTTCAGGTCAATTTTTCTATTCCCAGGAAAGACCTCACTTAATCCACCATCATCTGTCATCATCTTCATCAAAATGTTTTGTCCTATGTGTAATGAAACCTAATTTAAAAAAATATATTTTTTAATCTACAGATACATTTCAACATCTCAGAGCCATGTTGAAGTCAGGATACTTCTAACATTCTCCTTAAATCCACTGTTGCCAAAAAAAAAATCAATTTCTTATTGTTTTATTTTCTGTGAAGAAAAGAGGCAATTTCTACTGACACTCTATGGAAGTATTTAGAAATTTGGAGCCAAATGAAACAGCAACTGGAGTAGAGTACATATTACCAGATGCCAACAAATATTTTGAATATAAATTCCATTGGTTTTAAGACAAATTGTTTTATTTTAGCTTTTTTGGCATTAAAAATTTAAACTTTTATTGTAAGATACATTAACATTTCAGAACCATTAAAATGAAGGTCATGTGTACCTTAGAACCAAGAAAACATGGTTTGGTTTGTTTTTGCTTACTTTGTTGTTTTATCATGTTAATAGTCTCATGAAACTGTGCAGTGACTATATAGAATATGAAAGCCAGGGCTTATTCCTGGGTTCATGCAACACCACGCTGAACTTTACATATATTCATAAGTATGACCAAAAAAAAAAAAGTTCTCAGTCTTAATGTCATATCAATAGAGAAAACTCTGAGTAGAAAATGGATGACAAGGTGTCAGAAGCTCTCATGTGGATAACGTGTCAGGAAACAAGATTTTGCCTAATTAGTTTTCTTCTTCCATGAACCTGCCCTCTGACTTTTGGGCAATTCAAAATGGAATGTGAGGGTGCCTGGGTGGCTCCATGTGTCCGACTTCGGCTCAGGTCATGATCTAGAGGTTCATGAGTTCAAGCCCCGCTTTGGGCTCTGTGCTGACCTCTCGGAGACTGAAGCCTGCTTCTGATTCTATGTTTCCCTTTCTCTCAGCCCCTTCCCCATTCATGCTCTTTTTTTCTCTCTCTCTCTCAAAAAAAATAAATAAAAATAAATTTTAAAAAATTATAAAACTAAACGAAAAATGGAATGTAAAACTGAACTCTGAATAAGACATATTAATGGGCAATGGATTACTCCTACCCACCTTAAATAACCATAAAAACTGAATGAAATATATTAGGCAATTGTTTTCAGGCATTGGACAATAGGCAGCCCCACACTCCAATCTTTGAGAGAGGGAAACTCATGGAGATGAACCCTATGATTACCATAGATGTGCCTACAGATAATTTCCTGACATTAGCACCACAGCTTGGAATCAAAGCAGGATACAGTAGCTCTACTAACCTAAAAATGCAGAGTTCAAACTTTGGAGTAGTTTAAGAGACTGGGATTCTTAAAGGCAAAAACCAGGGAGGAGGAAGCAACACATCTGTGTCACCATGATTCTATATAAAGGGGTTCCTTTGACACCTGCAGCCAAAGTCTGAGTTCCAGGTGCCCAGGGTGTGAGTAGACAAGGCTTACCAGAAACTGAATTCTACAGGCTGAGAACAAAAGAGTAATTTTAAAGTTCAAGCAGTTCTGTGGAGTTTTGGGATTATTGCCCCATTTGAGTAGATAGACCTCATTTAAATCTTGGTAATTCCTCAGGAACCCAGCTGAGACACCAGAGAGACCATCCCTGAGGAGTAAGGACCAAGCCCTAGAGTAAAGCATTCTATCAAAGTCTAAAGGCAAGCACTGGCTAAGTCTTCATGGAGGAGAGAGTTTAAAGGTTGAGTACTGCTGTTAGAGGAACTTTAGAGAAACTTGGGCTTTCCAAAGATCATCCCAATAAAACATGAATTCAAGTCTATGTAACTTCAAGGCCAGAAGTCAGTAACTGAACTACCTTCTAGGTAAAAAGTATCACTTTTCACACACAAAAAAAATTACAGAATCCAGTCTCTGCTGTGTGCCCCTCCCAACAAAATCCAAAAATATAAAAAAATCACCAGATATTCAAAAATGGGAAAATATGACCCACAATAAAGAAAAAAGGTAGTTTGGAAATGGAAACATATCCTCAAATGACCCAGGCAGGCTTTAGCAGACAATGGTTTAAAGTTGTTTTTATACATATGTTGAAAGATACTTGATTCTTAAATGTAAGGAAGACATGGTCTTTATTTTTTTTTTTGGTATTTTTATTTAATTTATTTTTTAAATTTACATCTAAGTTAGTTAGCACATAGGGCAACAATGATTTCAGGAGTAGATTCCTTAATGTCCCTTACCCATTTAGCCCATCCCCACTCCCACAACTCCTCCCATAACCCACAGTTTGTTCTCCATATTTATGAATCTCTTCTGTTTTTTTCCCTCTCCATGTTTTTATATTATTTTTGTTTCCCTTCCCTTATGTTCATCTGTTTTGTCTCTTAAATTCCTCATATGAATGAAGTCATATGATTTTTGTCTTTCTCTGACTAATTTCACTTAGCATAATACCCTCCAGTTCCAACCACGTAGTTGCAAATGGCAAGATTTCATTATTTTTGATTGCCGAGTAATACTCCATTGTATATATACACCACATCTTCCTTATCCACTCATCCATCGATGGACATTTGGGCTCTTTCCATACTTTGGCTATTGTTGATAGTGCTGCTATAAACATGGGGGTGCATGTGCCCCTTTGAAACAGCACACCTTTATACCATGGATAAATGCCTAGTAGTGCAATTGCTGGGTCGTAGGGTACTTCTATTTTTAGTTTTTTGAGGACTCTCCAAACAAAAGCCATTCTGTTTTCCAGAATGGCTGCACAAGTTTGCATTCCCAGCAGCAGTGCAAAAGAGATCCTCTTTCTCCCCATCCTCGCCAACATCTTTAGTTGCCTGAGTTGTTAATGTTAGCCATTCTGACAGGTGTGAGGTGGTATCTCATTGTGGTTTTGATTTGTATTTCCCTGATGATGAGTGATGTTGAGCATTTTTTCATGTGTCAGTTAGCCGTCTGGATGTTTTGTTTAGAGAAGTGTCTCTTCATGTCTTTTGCCCATTTCTTCACTGGATTGTTTGTTTTTTGGGTGTTGAGTTTGATAAATTCTTTATAGATTTTGGATACTAACCCTTTATAAACTGATCTGTCATTTGCAAATATCTTCTCCCATTCTGTCGGTTGCCTTTTAGTTTTGCTGATTGTTTCATTCACTGTGCAGAAGTTTTTTATTTTGATGAGGTCCCAGTAATTCATTATTGCTTTTGTTTCCCTTGCCTCTGGAGACATGTTGAGAAAGAAGTTGCTGTGGCCAAGATCAAAGAGGTTGTTGCTTGCTTTCTCCTTGAAGATTTTGATGGCTTCCTGTCTTACATTTAAGTCTTTCATCCATTGTGAGTTTATTTTTGTGTATGGTGTATGAAAGTGGTCCAGGTTCATTCTTCTGCATGTCACTGTCCAGTTTTCCCAGCACCACTTGCTGAAGAGACTGTCTTTATTCTATTGGGTATTCGTTGCTGCTTTGTCAAAGATTAGTTGACCATACGTTTGTAGGTCCATTTCTGGGTTCTCTATTCTGTTCCATTGATCTGAGTGTCTGTTCTTGTGCCAGTACCATACTGTGTTGATGATTACAGCTTTGTAGTATAGCTTGAAGTCTGGGATTGTGATGCCTCCTGCTTTGGTTTTCTTTTTCAGGATTGCTTTGGCTATTCGGGGTCTTTTTTGTTCCATACAAATTTTAGGATTGTTTGTTCTAGCTCTGTGAAGAATGCTGGTGTTATTTTGATAGGGATTGCATTGAATATGTAGATTGCTTCGGGTAGTATTGACATTTTAACAATATTTGTTCTTCATATCCAGGAGCATGGAATAGTTTTCCATTTTTTGTGTGTGTTTCTTCTTCCATTTCTTTCATAAGCTTTCTATAGTTTTCAGTGTATAGATTTTTCACAGACCCATAACCAGTAAGGAAATCAAATTAGTAATCAAAAATCTGCCAAAAAACAAGAGTCCAGGGCCAGATGGCTTTCCAGAGGAATTCTACCAAACATTTAAGGGTAAGCAGATGGGCTAAATGGGTAAGGGGCACTAAGGAATCTACTCCTGAAATCGTTGCACTATATGCTAATTCGGATGTAAATTTAAAAAAAAATAAAAAATAAAACAAGTTAAAAAAAGAAATTACATTGTTTTCCCCTAGAAGTCAAACTATGAAGCACTTTATAGTTCATAAAACAAGGAGACCGAGAGACTTGTGGTGTTTCTGAAGAGCGTGGTTGGCCCAGTTGGGCAGGGCTTCCTGTAATGGCTCCGTTCTCCACTAGTTGGTGCTGCTTAACTTACTGGGGTGGATTGTTGTGGCTCTTGTAGGTGTGTATGTGCATACACGGGAGGGGTGAAAATAGCATCACCCAGCTGCCCAGTCTCTAGTATTGGAACTCTGTGCTCTCCTTGGCCAGCTAGCACACACCCATCCTTTGTCTTCATCTTCCATCCACTCCCCACTTTTACAGTGTCTGTGACCAAGCAAACAGGTTGCCAGGCAGCACCTTCTCCTGAGTTTTGTCTCGGATGCCGCTTTGCTTCCCAACCTGTCACTTCTGGGGGACAGCATCTTTGACCCACTCAGATCCTCTGGGGGAGGGTCTCACCAAACAAGGGACAGGTGCCAGCTGCACCCAGGAATGTTCACAGGACCATGCTGCTGCCACTGCTTAGAGACTGCAGTTGGGTGCCAGCCCACCCCAGAAAAAACTTATGTGATTATATAGCAGCAGCGTTATGTAAAAATCACAATACAAATCTGCCACCAGGCTTCACCCTTAATGATCTTGTTCCAGCACCAGCAAATGTGGTTGTTTTCTGGGGTCTTCTGGGACCAAGTGGTCACACAGCCTCTACCAAATGTTCTTCCACTAGGGGAACCACCTGTCCCAGTGTAGCCTGAGGATCCCAGGACCTTACTCTGCTCCTGGGGATTCACCTTTGCCACCAGAGTACCTCCAGGTATTGAGCTGCAGAATTTCAGACTCTGTGATCCCCCTGTTTATAGAGTCTTAATGGAATTTAAACCCTCTCCTTTCTCCTTTCTCTCCTTTTAGTTCAGTCCCTGTGGCTGCTCCCACTTTCCAGCTTCTTTGGGGGGGATGTTTTCCTGTACTCTCCCCCTGTCTCAATCCTCTCTCCATAAGCGGAAACAGCTCCCTGCCCTCTGCAGTTTCTCTCTCCCCCAGTTCACCTCTCCATGCCACATACCTGCTGAGTTCTGTGGTTCAGGTTGTGCAGATTGTTGTGTTAATCCTCAAATAAGTTTTCTAGGTGTGCAGGATGGTTTAGTGTTGATCTGGCTGTATTTCATGGTCTTGAGACACACAAAAAACTTTCATGCTGTTCTGCCATCTTGGCTCCTCCCCCTAAGGAAGACATGGTCTTAATGAGAAAAGAGATGCAGAATTCTAGAAGAGAAATGAACATTACAAACAACAATAACAACAAAGAACCAAATGGGGAAAATAAAGTAGAATAAGTAAAATTTTTAAAAATTCTGGACAGCCTTTTATTTTTAAAATGTTTTTAATGTTTATTCATTTCTGAGAGAGACAGAGCATGAGCAGGGGAGGGGCAAAGAGAGAGGGAGATACAAAATATGAAGCAGGCTCCAGGTTCTGAGGTGTCAGCACAGAGCCCAACACAGTGCTCAAACTCACGAACTGTTGAGATTATGACCTGAGCCAAAGTCAAACACTTACCCAACTTAGCCACCCAGGTGCCCCATGGACAGTCCTAACAGCAGATTGGAAGTAACATAATAGTCAGTAAACTTTACAAATAATCAATAAAAACTATTCAATCTCACTAAGGGAAAAAATTTTAACTGTGTGAGGTGATGGATGTTAACTAAACATTTTACGGTAATCATTTTTAATATATATGTATGTCAAGTCACTATGTTGTACACCTTAAACTTATACAGTGTTGTATGTCAATTATATTTCAATAAAACTTAAAAAACCAAATAAAATAATAAAGGGTATCTAATTTTAATCAGTGAGAAAAATTATTGAATAAAAATGAATACAGCCTTAGAGATCCATGGGGCAAATGTAAACAGTTTAACATGTGTATAATAGGTACACAGAGAAGAGAATGAGAATGCAACTGAAAGCATATTTGAAGAAGTATAATAGCTGAATATTTGCCAAATTTGATGAAAAATACCAACTTTCAAATTCAAGAAGTTCAACAAGCCCACACAGGATAAATATAAGACAAATCATAGCCAGTCACAACATAGGCAAACTGTGAAAAAAGAAAAAAAAAAAAAGAAGAGACAGAGAGAGAGAGAGAGAGAGAGAGAATCTTGAAACAGCTTATTGTGGTAGTAGAGGGGTGAATATTATGCATAGGGAAACAGCCACCTGGATTATTAGATTTATTTCCAAGTTGGAAACAACTGTCACCAGAAGACAATGCAACAACATTAAGTTCTCAATTAAAACCATCTCTCAATCTAAAACTGTATTCAGTAAAAGTATCCCTCAAAAATTAGGATGAAATACAGACATATTTAAGTAAACTAAAGCTGAAAGAATTTTTCAACAGCAGACATATAATAGAAAGATTACTGTAGAATGATACCAGATGCTCAGTCCTATAGTGAGGCAAGAAAAACGGAAATGGCTAATAAGTAAGTAAATAGAAAATAGTATATTTTTCCTGTTTTTTTATTTCAAAAATGTTTTTTTGATTCCCAGTAGTTCTTACTTTTCTTGGTAGTGTGGGAATATGAAAATGACTAAGCACTTGAAACCACACAAAGTGATATTAATAATCAATGGGAAAATTATGATGGTTCTACTACCTTTACAATTCTTTGTCAAAATATTAACTCTTTACTCTTCATTATGTAAATGCATAAGAAAGAGAGAAAAAGTAAAATTAATATTTAGATACTGTAATTTAGAACATTAGAATCATTGAGAATTGAAATATTTCCATTACAAAAAGAAATTACCAAGAGTAGCTTGAAGAATGCTTGCCTTCTCTTCATATAACTTAAGATATAGAATGAACATCTTTGCTATGCCTTGGAAAATTGTTAGCTCCTTTTTAAAGTTTGGATCAGTTCCTAACAGATTACATTTTTAACTGATGAGGGCTTTGTGCTTTCAGTATCATGAAGAGTCTTTGAAATGTGATTCATTTATTTTTGGGGTGGCATTACTTCTTGGAAGACACCATCATCATTTTTAAATCACAGCTACTTTTTTCATTTATGGTTGTAATTTTGCCTTCACTAAGTCATTTGGCTGAATATCTAGAGTCTCTCAAATAGTGGCAGTGTCAACAGTCCCACATGATCAAGTATCTCTTCAATAACTCTGCTGAAGTTCCAGGGAAGTTTCACTTATCACATATTATTACTTTTCATTTCTTTGCTGCTGTATCATCTTTGTTGGTCAACTTCCTCATTTTACCATTCATTTTTGTACACTATTATGTGGGTCTCTCACTGGGAGACAAAGAAGTGACACACCTATATTGCTTTGCTGTCTGTGCATTAGTTAATGCACTAATAACTAAATGTTATTTTTTATTTTTTTAAACATTTATTCATTATTGAGAGACAGACAGAGTGTGAACAGGGGAGGGACAGAGAGAGAGGGAGACACAGAATCTGAGCTGTCAGCACAAAGCCTGACATGGGGCTGGAACTCACAAACCACGAGATCATGACCTGAGCTGAAGTTGGATGTTTAACTGACTGAGCCACCCAGATGCCCCTGAACTAAATGTTATTTAGTTAAGTAACAAATGAAAGGCGACATAGTCATGAACAGACTTAGCAAGAAGATTGGTTACTGATCATGATATACACCGACTATTTATGCCGTGATTCACTGACTGAAAAGCCAGCAACAAAGTTTGTATTTTATATAATTACTCACAGCGGTAACTGAAATGTAAGTCCTTTTGTTAGAGGACTGATATTAATTAAATGAATGTTATAACTGAAATTTGTGTATCACAACTGTACAAAGCTAGGACTACCTGTATTTAAAGCAAATATAACATTATAGGGTACAGTTTATAATGAATGCAGAAGTAAGAGAACAAAAACAAACAAAAATCCTAGAGTTGAAAAATTCATTAACTAAACTGAAGAATTCAATAGAGACTTTCAAAAGTAGACTTGACCATGCAGTAGAAATAATCCGACCTGAAGGTTAGAACATTGGAAATTACCCAGAGGAGAAAAACAAAGAAAAAATGAATGAAAAATAGTGAGGAATACCTATATGAATTATGGTGCACAATGGAAAGAAACAATATTTATATTCTGCAATATGGTAATAGTAGTGCAGAATTCACTTAAAACTAGTTAAAAATAAACATGGTCAAAAACATAATTATGACAATCTATTATTAGTTACATAATATAAAGAACATATAAATTATAACAGCAATTATTTAAAATGTGAGGGGGAGGAAAAGTAAAAATGTAAAGTTTATGAATTCTATTGAAGATATCAGTTTAAAATAGGTTGTTATAATTTTAAGATATTTCCTGTAAGTGTCATGGTAACCACAGGGGATAATATTACAGTAATTATGCAAAGGAACATGATAAAGAATTCAAATCAATCTGATATCAGAACACATCAAAAAACACATACAAAAAGACAGCAAGACAAGAAACAAGGAACAATAGATCTACAAAACAACTTAAAAATGATAACAGGATGCCAATCATAAGTTCTTATCCATTAATGATTAAACATAAAAGGAATAAATTCTTCAATCAAAGGACAGAATGACTAAATGGATTTAAAAAACAAGATTCAACAATCTGCTGCTCACAAGAGAGTCACTTTGGTCTATAAAAAACACATAAACTGAGAGTGAAGGAATGGAAAAGGACCTCTCAAGTGAATGGTAACAAAAAAAAACAAAAAACAAAAAGCAGGGGCTATACATAGACAAAATAGGCATTGAATTAAATATTGTAAAAAGAGACAAAAACGATTATTATACAATATAGTACATCAAGAAGATATAATAACTATAAATATTTATGTGTCCAACATTGAAGCACCTAAATATATAAAGCAAAACCTAATATAGCTAAAAGAAATAAACTGTAATATAATAGTAGTTGGGAACTTTAATATGTCTCTCTCAATAATGGATAGATTATTCAGAAAAATCAATAAAGAAACAGATTTAAACAATAGCATAGATCAAATGGGCCTAACAGACATATACAGAACATTCTATCCATAAACAGCAAAATACACATTTTTCTCAAGCACACATGAAAAATTTTCTAGGAAAGACCATATGTCAGGCCACAAAACAACTCTCAGCAAATTCAAGAAGACTGAAATCATATCAAGTATCTTTTTTTTTACTGCAATGCCAAAAAACTAGAAATAAAAAATAAGGGGCCAAAAACTGGAAAATTCACAAACACATGGAAATTAAGCATTCTTCTCAACAACCAATGGATCAAGAATAAATTAAAAGGAAAATAAAAAGTTTTCTTGAGACAAATGAAAATGGTAGCATATTATACCAGAACTTGTGGGACACAGCAAAAGCCGATCTAAGAGAGAAGGTCATTCTAATAAACACCTGCATTAAGAAGCAACACAGGGGCGCCTGGGTGGCTCAGTTGGTTAAGCGTCTGACTTCAGCTCAGGTCATGATCTCAAGGTCCGTGAGTTCGAGCCTCGCGTCGGGCTCTGTGCTGACAGCTCAGAGCCTGGAGCCTGCTTCAGATTATGTGTCTCCCTCTCTCTCTGACCCTCCCCTGTTCATGCTCTGTCTCTCTCTGTCTCAAAAATAAATAAACATTTAAAAAAATTAAAAAAAAGAAGCAAGACAGATCCCAAATTAACAACCTTACTCTATGCCTTAAGGAACTGTAAAAAGAAGAGGAAAATGAGCCTAAAGTTAGAAGAAAGGAAATAATAAAGATTAGAGCAGAAATAAGTGAAATAGAAAACAGAAAAAATGATTTTAAAAAAAAAGGTTAACCATACTAACAGTAGGTGCTTTGAAAAGATAACCAAATTTGACAAACCCTTAGCTAGACTAACCAAGGAAAAAAGAGAAAGTAACAAAATTAACAAAATTATAAATGAAAAAGGAAAGGAGACATTATAACTGTTATAACAAATTCAAAGGATTATAAGATGAACAACTATACACCAACAAATTGAACAACCTAGGAAAAATTCTTAGAAACATATGACTTCTCAAAACTGAATTAGGAAGAAGTAGAAAATATGAATTGACCAATCACTAATAAAGACATTAAATCAGTAATTAAAAAAAAATCTTCCAATGAGTAAAGCTGAGGATCAGAGGACTTCACTGGTGAATTTTACCAAACGTTTAAAGAGGAGTTACACTAATCCTTTTCAAACCCTTCCAAAAAAATGAAGAAGAGGGAACACCTTCACACTCATTTTATGAGGCCAGCATTATCTTGATACCAAAAAAAGAAAAGGACATAGTAGAAAAGAAAATTATAGGCCAATGTCCCTAGTGAATATAGATGCAAAAATTCTCAATAAAATACTAGAAAATCCAATTCATCAGCACATTAAGGTGATCATTCACCATGATTAAGTGGGATCTATCCCTGGAATGTAACGATTGTTGAGCATATGCAAATCAATCAATGTGATACATTACATTAATAGAATGGAAAAAAAGAATCATGATCCTCTCAATAGACACAGATAAAGCATTTGACAAAATTCAACATCCATTCCTGATTTAAAAACTCTTAAATTAGGTATAGAAGAAACATCTCAACATAGTAAATGCCATATATGACAAACCCACAACTATCATACTCAATAGTGAAAGATTGAAAACTTTTCTTCTAAGATCAAAAATAAGACAAAGGCGTCTACTCTCGCTACTCCTATTCAAGATAGTGCTAGTTACAGCAATCAAGCAAGAAAAAGAAATAAAAGATATCAAAATTTGAAAAGAAGAAGTAGAATTGTCTCTATTTGCAGATAACATGATTTTAGATCTAGAGAATCCTAAAGACTAACCCAAAAAACCGTAACATCCAATCAAAGAGTTCAGTAAAGTTGTAGGATACAAAATTAACATACAAAAATCCGTAGCATTTCTATACACTAACAATCCAATTTGGGGAAAATTTGATTACATTTTAATAGTATCAAAAACAATATAATACTTGGAATAAATTAACTAAGTAGGTGAAAGATCTCCACACTGAAAACTACAAGACACTGATGAAAGAAATAAAAGCATATACAAATAAATGGAAAGGTATCCAGTGTTCCTGGATTGGAAGAATTAATATTGTTAAAATGTCAAAAATACAAAAAAAAAAAAAACAAAAAAAAACATCTATAGGTTCAATGCAATCCCTATCAAGATTCCCATGGCTTCTTTTACAGAAGCAAGGGGAAAAACTCCTAAAATTTATACGGAGCCACAACAGACTCCACATAGTAAAAGAAATCCTGAGAAAGAAGAACAAAGCAAGAGGCATCACACTTTTTGATTCATGCTATACTAAACCTACAGTCATCAAATCAGTATGGTACTGTCATAAAAACAGACAAATGGATCAATGGAACAGAATTGAGAGCCCAGAAAGAAACCCAAGTATATAGAGGTCAACTAATATTTGACAAGGGAACCAAAAATACTCAAAGGGGGAAAAAGCAAGTTTTTAAATAAATGGTGTGAGGATAATTAAATATTTACATATAAAATAATTAAACACTAAAACTGGACCCATATATTACACTCAAAAAATTAACTCAAAACAGATTAAAGAATTAAATGTAAGATCTAAAACCATGAAATCCCTAGAAGGAAACATAAGAATAACACTTCTTGACCTGGGTCTTGGTAATGATTTTTTGGATATGACACCTAAAGTGCAAGAAATAAAATAAATAAATAAATAAATAAATGAGTGGGAATAAACTAAAAAGCTTCTCCACAGCCAGAGAAACTACAGCAAAATGGGAAACAATCTACAAAATGGGAAAAAAAAAATATTTGCAACCATATATCTGATAAAGGGTTAATATCCAAAATATGTAAAGAACTCATACAACTCAATATCAAATAATAATAATAACCCAATTTTTATTTATTTTTTAATATGAAATTTATTGTCAAATTGGTTTCCATACAACACCCGGTGCTCATCCCAACATGTGCCCTCCTCAATACCCCTCACCCACCCTTCCCTCCCTCCCACCCCCCATCAACCCTCAGTTTGTTCTCAGTTTTTAAGACTCTCTTATGTTTTGGCTCCCTCCCTCTCTAACCTTTCTTTTATTTCCTTCCCCTCCCCCATGGTCTTCTGTTAACTTTCTCAGGATCTACATAGGAGTGAAAACATATGCTATCTGTCTTTCTCTGTATGACTTATTTCACTTAGCATAACACTCTCCAGTTCCGTCCATGTTGCTACTAAAGGCCATATTCTTTCTCATTGCCATGTAGTATTCCACTGTGTATATAAACCACAATTTCTTTATCCATTTGTCAATTGATGGGCATTTAGGCTCTTTCCATAATTTGGCTATTGTTGAAAGTGCTGTTATAAACATTGGGAGTACAAGTGCCTCTATGCATTAGCACTCCTGTATCCCTTGGATAAATTCCTAGCAGTGCTGTTGTGGGGCCACAGGGTAGATCTATTACTCCACACCCAAAATAACACAATTTTTAAAATGGGCAAAGGATTTGAGTAGACATTTCTCCAAAGAGGATATACAAAGAACCAACAGGTACATGAAAAGATACTCAAGATCACCAGTCATTAGGGTGACGATGACATATCGCCTCATGCCTAGGTGATATGTGCACTTTGGGGATTTTAAATGGTGTAGCCACTATGGAAAACAGTATGGAGGAAGCTCAAAAAATTAAAAAAAAATATTACCACATGATCTAGCAATTCCACTTCTGGAGATATATCCAGAGGAAACAGAAACACTAACTCAAAAAAAGATAAATTCACCTCCATATTAATGGCAGCATTATTTACCATAGCTAAGACATGGAAACAACTTAACCATCCACTAATAGATGAATGAACAAGGAAGTTGTGTAGTATATACACAGTGGAATATTATTCAGCCATAAAGCATGATGAAATCCTACCATGTGGACCTTGAAGTCATTATCAAGTGAAATAAGTTATACATATAAAGACAGATACTATATGATTTCACTTAAATGTGGAATTATAAAAAGACACCAGACTTATGGTTACCAGATGCCAGAGGTGAAAGAACTAGAGGAAGGTGGTCAAAAGGTACAAACTACCAGTTATAAGATAAAGAAATACTAAGGATGCACCATACAACATGATAACTATAGCTAATGTTACTGTAGGATCTATAGAAAAGTTGTTAATAGAGTAAATCCTAAGAGTTTTCATCATGAGAATTTTTTCATTTTTTGTTTTTCTTTTTATTGTATCTATGTGAGAAGATGAATGTTTGCTGAACCTATTGTGGTAATCATTTCACAACATATGAAAATCAAGCCATTATGCTGTATGCCTTTAACTTATACAGTGATATATGTCAATTATTTTTCAGTAAAACTTTTTCACATATTTTATATTTTATCACATAGTCAATATGTGACAGCTATTACAGTGCACATGATATCTGAACTCAAACTGGACTATGTCAAGTGACAAAGGATTGTATTTTTTCCCTATTTGAAACTACCAACAAAGAAAATCATTAAAAAATAATAATAAATTCACTTAATAAATCACTTCATAAGAATGTAATTTTTAAAAACTGAGATAATCACACCCCCATAAAAATTCTGAAGATATTATTGCTATAAATAGGTGGCATATCAATAAGTATATATTAATGTATACATGTACATAATTTAATATATATACTAAAGTTCATGTCTTAGCTGAAGCTGGGCCATATGTCTAAAAGCTGCACATCACTTCCATCCCAAACAATTCTTAACCTTTGACTGTCAAACTCCTACTCATCCTACCAAGCTCATGTGCCACCTTCTCCAGAAAATCTCCCCCATCTCACCTCCTTAGTAGTTCTTATTCATGTCTGTATTGCTGAATTTACCACCTTCTTTTCTCAGCATCTGGGTATCCTTTTCTTACATTAGTTACTGAGGTCCTTCAAGATAGGGACAACTCCTAACTCATCTTGGCTTATCCTTTCCATGTACCCTCCCCAAACACATGTCATTCAGTGCTTTGCACACATTAGGTATTTAATGCAGGTACTTAGTAGTTTAAGTTAGCTTCTTCTCTGCCTCTTTATCTACGATATGTCCATAAGTGACTGTGCATGTGTTCCCACTATATTATTCAAGTGTAAACATTTCAATACCATCCAGAAATCAGATTACAGCTGATTCCTCCAATTGGGGTTCCTCCTGGGAACTGTAGCTTGGAACAGTGAAGCACATCCTATTAATGAGGCATGGATAAAGCATCTGGAACTTATTAGCAATGGATAAGATGTCATTACTATAATCTATTGGAAATTTTCATCTTACATAATTTAGAAATGATCAAACTGTGGAAACTGTGAATGCAGCACAAACTATGACTTGCTTTTTGCTATGACTTGCTTTACTGTTTGATCTCTCTTCAGTCAACATAAATTGTTTCACATCATTGCTTAGAGAATCAACACAAATCCAAGTTTCACCAAGAAAGGAGAATTGACCTTTCCAGATTAATCACTATGGCTGCCCTGAGTCAAGTCAAGATCGAAGCCAGAGTCAGGAGCACCAAAATCAGCTCAACTGAGTTTACACATCTATGTCAGGTCACTAGGGTATGATTGAAAACAATGTAGATTCAGAATTAGAAGAAGTAAATGGTTTCAGTGGGAGCAGGCTAAGTAAATGAGAGTTCTGAATCCAGTTTTCAAGACAAAGTCAAGAGCACAAGATATTTGAGTCCAAATCAAATCATCAACCTAATACCAGAAGCATCAAAATCAGTCAAGATCTCCATAAGAACAGATCCATGTCTTATTCATCCTTACATCTCTCTTCTACTCTGAGCACTTTCCTTAACACATTAGTAGAAGGCATAAAACAAACAAAAACAAGAACCTTTTGAGTAATCTCTAAAAGTTTCAATAATTAATCCATTTAGGCCTGAAGTACTCAGAGAGCAATTTGGTTTTATTTATACTGAAGAATAGAGAAGAGGCTTCTGCTTCATAACGTAGCAAACTATATCCTGGGCTTATTTCGGATATGCTATGACAAGCTTCCAAATCTCAGTGGAGTTTATTTCTCATCGCATAAAGTAGTAAACACATGTCCCTGCTCAGATTGAGGCTCCTCACTTGGGAGTCAGGGCCCCATACTTCTATTACCTAGTGGCTCTCTGTCTTCCAGTTCATGACCCCAAACCATCATATCCATTAACATCAAGTCAGATGGGGAACAAAGAAACATGGAGGACTAAGTATGAATTTTTTTTTAATGAAGTTGCTTGAAAGTGGCATAAAATACTTCCACTCATATCCTACTGGTCAAAACTGAGTTACCAGGCTGCCCTAACTGCAGAGAAGGCCAGGAAATATAGTCATGCCTAAGAAGAAACCAGGGGATTGTTTATCAGTTAACAGACTTTGTCACAATCCTCTCTGTGTTCCCTTATTTCTCAGAGAGATGAGGGGGTGAGAAAAAACACTCCCAACTTGAGATTGTTAAACCTGACTTTAATTCACCACTTCCAACTTATTCTTCCCCTAAAAATGTAACACTACTTTGGAAGAACCTTTCAGGGATTTGACAATATTCCAGCTGAGCAAGGTAGATAGCCAGAATTAGAATCACCCCCCTTTACCTGTCTTTAATATGCAAGCAACACAAGTTCCCTGTTTCTATTTATTTGTTCATTCATTAAACATTAAATATTTTTTCAGCATCTACTCTATGGAAAGCACTGTGCTGGCTATACAGAAGAGGTAAACAATACAGTTCCAGGAAGTAGAGATGATTTCTCAGGTGAACTGGGTTTTATCTAAGTTCTGTAATCAAGTTATAGCAGCCAGGCCAGATTCTGGCTCACCTCAGTTTTGAAGGTGAGGTGCTAACCAAGGGGAAATGGCTTCCCCCAAGCAATAACATCCAAGTGTGTGTGACTACCTCACAACTTGCCTCTGGATCCCTACTATATTACTGACCCTGGTTCTTGCACCCAGCCCACCCGAACTGTGTTCCTTATACATGCTTTTCTGATTGTTCACATCTTGTTATTTAATTACACCTTTTCTGCATTTTATGGTATATGAATAAAGTTACCATCTCTCAGGATGGTCAGAATACAAAACTCTTGGTGCCAAAATATGCACAAAAAGATGCTGAAAAAACATTTTTTAATGATAAAAGATGCTGATAGCAGTTTCTCCTACATGAAAGGACAGTGAAAGTAGGGCAGAGGGACAGAAGAATGCTCCACTCCTGACCCTCAGGCCCCTCCTTTCTTCTGTATCACAGTCAGAAAGCTCAGCCTCATAGTTATGCATATCCTACAGAAACTGCCAGATCAATGGTTCTTCGAAGAGCTGCTACCCTGGTGTCACTGGACCCTTCTTACCTCCCCTCCAGAAGTGCTGGCTCAGCTGCTGAGGAGGGTCTCAACCCAAGTTCTGTTAGTATCTAGTTACTGGGTTCACAGGAGGATAAGTAAGTGAGTATAACAGGACAGAAGAGATGCAGAATGAGGCCTCCGGATGAGGTCAGCTTTCCTTTGCATCTTGTTTATTGTTTGGAGACCTAATCATCCTGGTGTCTAGGATTGAAGGGTTACATATGTATGAACATGTTTCAGGGAAAAATGAAAAAAGAATCAATTAATAAATGCCCCTTTTGGTCTGAACTCACATCATGGACAATCCATGTCTCAAATTATTATCACTGGGGCTGGCCAATGAGGAAGTCAGTCAACTACCAGTTTAAAGATATTAAAAAGAGATGCATAAGTTTGTGCCCAAGAGTCATAAAGAAGGATGTTGGGCAGAGAGAAAATTCAAGAGTGAAACAGAGAAATAAAAACTGGGGATACCAGAGTATGACATGCAGGCTAGGTGAGGAGGTGAGAATCAAGTTTCCTGTCACTTCTTGAGGAGCAGGATGTAGCCAGGTTCTTTCACAGAGCACCTGTGCACCTACACAGATGGAGGCCAGTCCCAGAGAGTCCCCGATTACTTCAGAAATCTTCCTCCCTATAAACCTTCTACAAGATCCACTTTCAGAATCAGGAAAGAGACAGAGATTCTAATCTCCTTTTTTTTTCTACACAAATTGATTGAAATAAAGCAATTTTGCAGCTCCTACTAGAAATCTCATTCATTCAGCAAGTATTAACTAAAGGCCTATTGGAGTTCTTTTTTTATCTATTTAAACTGGTGCTGATATTCCTTTACCATATTATATGATGGCTCTGCCACTTCCTCTTTCTGCTCTCCTCCTTTGCCATATCTGACACACGTGTATGAGCCAATAAGCTTAGCATTTGGTGAATATCTGCAATGGTGGGGATCAAAGTGGTCACAGTAGATATTGAGACAACAGGAAAAAAACAGCCTTTTGTTTCTTAATGCTTGATAGCATGTAAACACAATGGTAAACCTTACACTTTTGGAAGGAGGAGCTAGATGGGTCCACACACACATAGCCTTGGAAACTCTGCTGCCTACCAAATTAGGGAGCTGAGACTAGAGAATGAATTTATTTGCAAAGAGGTGTACCAATATCATTGTGAGTACAAGGTTTCCACACTCTAGCCATCTCAAACACAGAAAAGTACTAACACCTTATATGTGTCTCATGCTGTGCGAGGTGTTGTGAATTACACAAAAGAAATTTAAGACACAGTCCCTTCTCTACAGGGTCCAACAATACAGCTTAATGAAGCCATTGAATAACAATTCAAGGTAACATGTGACTAAGTGTCACAGGAGTGATCCAGCTGGTCTGTGCAAGAAGATATCAGGAAGATATCGTGGAGAAAATGAGTGGGGGCTATAGCATTGGAGAAGACTTCGACAAGGAAGTGGGGAGATAGCTGGACACAGATCAACAGCAGCACTTACATAGCAGAAGAGAAGGAGAAAGAGCCCAGGCAGGGGAGGTAGTGTGAGCTAAGCCTTAGAACAAGGAATGAGCAGGTTCCTGTGTCAAGGACTTGTTACAGCAGCTGACTAGAACACAGGTGTCCAAAGAAAGACAGTAAGGGTCCAAATTAGTGTTGGAACCAGGTCATGAGGGACATAAAAAGAATGTTCCCAGAGAAAATGGGGACCACCGAAAGCTTTTGAAGTTTTAGGACAGTGATTTGGAATCTACTACAGCCATACAGGTCTGGGTGATCACGTACTTAGGTGGGACAGTGGCTGTTGGAACAGTGACAATCTGTATCTATATTTGTGAAGATGGGGTCATATAAGACGTCTGCAGTTTAAGGGACCAGAGGGAGATTCAAGCAAAGACATCTCTGAAGCAATTAGTGTGTCATGTCTTGAACTTGTATGATAAGTTGAGCTGTAGACATCAGACAGGAATAGTCACCAGGACATGAACAACAGTCAAAATAGTTTGAACTGGTTCAAACAGAACCAGTTCAAAAAGGGGGAAACAAAACATTTTAAAGAAAAGTATGGCAAAAAACAAAATCACAATTAGAAAATAAGGAACATTGAAAGACAAGTGTCATCGTAAAAAAATTACTGCATCATGTATAACAGGCAAAGAATTGATATCCAAGCTATAAAAATAATTTAAGAAAGATAGAAAGGAAGGAAGGAAGGAAGGAAGGAAGGAAGGAACCACTAATTACCTAATCGAAAACTAGCTATAGATGTAAATAGGGAACTTGATAGAAGAGAAAATACAAATGGCTCAAAGCACATGAAGACACACTTGGCCTCAGCAGAATGTGGGACCCAGGACAACATGATGGTGAACTGTGCAGACCCAGGCCAAGTCTCAGTACCTCCACCACTCCTTACAAGCTGTGAAAGTTTGGATACCATATTAAACCTCATTTTATTATCTGTAAAATGAGAATGAGAACAGTAGAAACTATCTGAAGGGGTTGTGGTGAAGATTAAGTTAATATATGTAAACTGCTTAGAATAATGTCTGGCACTGAATAAGTGCTATGTAATTGTTAGCTATTATTAATAATAGAGAAATATAAATTAAAATAACAATGAGATATAATTTTTCACCCACAGATTGTCAGAAATTTTAAAGTGTGACAATATCAAGTGTTGGCAAGGATTTGGGTGATATGATACTCATAAATTGTGAGTGGGAATGTAAATTGGTACATCTACTTTGGAGGAAAAAAATGGCATATCTTATAAAATTGAAAATTGGTTTGCTTCATAACCCAGAAGTTCCACCTTTGTGTATATGCCTTGGAGAAACTCCTCCCAATGTGTACAAAGAAATATGTTCATGGGTGTGACTGGAGCATTTTTGTTGTTGTTGGCTGGTAAAACACTGAAAAAAAGGTAAATGTCCATACATAGGGGAACGTATCACAAAGTAATTCAGTGTTATACATATTTTATAATAGAATATTTTGTAGCAACTAAAAAAAATAAACACAGATCTCTGTAAATACAACTAATGGCTAGGACAAACACTAATGCCATGTGATGCCCATGTATCATTCATGGATATCTAACACTAAAAGCCAGAGACATGAACTGCAAGGCTTGCCTCTGGGAACTAGTGGAGAGGAAAAGGAAAGGGGATGTTGACTGAAGGGAACTTTAACTTCAATGTCTCTATAATGCTTTATTTCTTCAAGAAGAACAAAAGAATACTAGATACCAAGGAGACAAAATGCTAATAGCTGTTGATTTTGAATGGTGAAGCTGTACATGTGAGTTAGAGTATTCATTGTACTTTTCTATATTTTTAAATCTTGAAAAAAGGATAAATGCTCTGAACAGATGTTCTGGATGTCATCTAAAATATTTCATGAGAAAAAGAAGAAAAGCAGTAAAAGGAGGGTAGAGAACTGGGCCTCAGAATAGCACACTCAGAGGGAGGGATCAGTGAGGGAACCCACCAAGGCAGGGAAATTCACAGCAAGAGAGGTACAGCCCTTTGGAGGTCATGCAACCTGAGGCAGAGGTAAGTGCAGTAAAGAGGGGTTTCATCACTCAGAATGGGGGCCTAGAAAAGAAATGACCCAGGAACAGACTATAGGCTCATGAGCAATGAGTGCATGTTCTGCAAGAGAGGAGCCCCATCAAAGAGCAAGCGTGGGATAAATATTGAGGTGGTTTAGACCAGCAGGCTAGTGATTCAGACAGTCTGGCTATGAAGAAAATTTGTAGCAACATGAGAGGATGAGGGTTACTGAAGGAGAGAGTGTGGGTCAGGGTGTATATTGATTCAAGAATCCAAACCAATGCTATTGGTAGAACAAAGAGAAAGGGGCAATGGGAAAGAGGGGGAAGTAATCCCCCAAGAGCTTGACAGGGCTGGAATCCAGGGCCCAGGTCCAGGCCCAGGCCCAGAGGGCAAGCACAAACACAATGAGAACCCATTCGGCTGGGGCAGCCCTGCTGCTGGAACAAACTCCCAGTGCCTCTGATGTGCTCAGGGATGCCTTAGAGAATCAGTCTGTGTTTAGGCCCGACTTACTACAGCCACCCACGAGTAGAGCTGGCAGCATTCCCCAGGGTGGGGCTGTGCAGCAGATGTACATTTTCTCATTAAGTGACTTGCATATGGAGTGAAAACACCTCTCCCCTTCGCCCACCCTGGCTCCCACCCCTCACGTGCACCATGAGCTGCCAGCTTCCCCAGCTCCCTGCACACCCAGCCAAAGCTGCTGGGGCCTGGCAGCACGAGGCCATGACTGCATGTTCAGAACAGGAACAGAGCAGGGGCAGGGAGGCTGTGCTGCTCTCTCTGCATGTCTTTCTTCCGGAGATTGCAGGGTCTCTCTCAGATGTGACAGAAACGGTCACAGACAAGAGGACACATTATTTTTGCTTTCACTGCTCAGTGATCTCTGCTTCCACCTGGAATCCTCCGGGGATGCAGACCCCAGCCAGTAGGAGAGAGGAGGAGGAGAGTAGGAGGGAAGAAAAGAAGAATCATCACCCTACTCAAAGACAGGGCTACCTCTTAAGTCCCTTTCTAGGACCATGCCCTTCCTGACTTGGGCATAACAGTTTCCTATAAGAGGCCTCTGTCCCTAGGGAAAACACAAAGTCACCCTCCATCTTTTCTCACTTTCACACCAGGGCAGGATTGAGACCTGGTAAGGCTCTAAGCATGGAGATTAGGGTGGCCCTTGGTATAAAATTGATCACAAATATTATACTAAACCACAAAAAGAAATTTTCTAATTCTACGAAAATTAAAATAGCTTTGTTCAGAAATTTGTAAAGTGCAAAATTGTGGAGAAGGTTATCAAAGATGATTTTTTTTTCTCTTTTTCGTGTCCCTGCTGTATATGTGGCCTGCACACATTATAGGCATGCATTTTAGGTAATCCTGACACAGATGTGTGTATATGCAAACTTATGCAGATGAAGTTCTCATGCATTATACGGGAACTAATCACACATACACAGAGACATAAAACCTGCTTATTCCTCTCTCCATTCCTTGTTTCTTCCTCCCTATAAATTAAGATAAAACCTTGTTTTTCCTATGTCTTAGTCCTGTTTAGCCTGGGTCTTCCAAAGGCTAGATGTCAAGAAGGCATTATAAGGGAAAGAAAGGTAATGGGAGAAATGTCTTAGGGAAAGCGGGGAGCCATAGGAAGCTGAAGGGGCTGTAACCCCACAATGCAGGTCTGACCCTATGTGGGAGAGAATGGAGGAATGAAAAAGGTCATGGACTGAGATGAACTGCTGAGTTTCTATCATGAGAAAGGCCTTCTGGTCAGAGTTACTTGTCAAAGAAGCTTGTAGGTAATATGGAGAAGCAAGAATTCATTTGCCTAAGGGCACCTTCTCAGGACAGGGGACTTAAAACCCTCACAAGTGCCCAGGGATGGAGCAAACTCATTGCTGGGCTGGTTTATAGAAGCCTGGAAAAGAGATAGGCCTGTTCTTAATGAAGTGGGAATGCCTGAGATGTTCTGGAACATGCTGGAAGAGGGAATAAAGAAGCTCAGAGAAGTGGGCATGCTAGAATGGATGAATTGTATGAGGCTGGAAGACCCACTAGAGATTCATAGGCCATAAGGGGGCTGAGGACAGTTATTCACTAAGAACCATTATGAATGTGGCAGTGAGAAGTGCACTTATCATCACAAAGATGTTCAGTGTAGCTTACCCTTGAAGGTCAAGGTCAATGGTAGGAGAAATGCTCACAGAACTAAGCCGGTTCATTTCCATGAGGATAATGGGTCCCAGAGTACTAAAAGGCTAGGTGATGGCACTTAACTGCCAGAAAGCCAGGAGACAACAATTACTATGTCTGCAAAGACCAGTGGACCAGCCAAGTGGTCTTGACATGGACTCATGGAGATGGTTAATAGATTATAATGTGCTGAGTGGCAAAATAGGTGGGCAGCCAAGAGTGTGCTGCCTAACAATTCTACCAGCAACAACAAAGAGTGGAAGAGCAGGAGACTGAATGGGATAGCACCAGAGTAGCTACAATTCCTTGTTCAGTTACCAGCTGATATGCTCAAGTATATTGAGTCAATTTTCAGATTCAGAATTCACTGAATAGAGTTGGCTGGATGGCTAGGAGGTAATGTTGTGGCAGGTATATGAATATGAAACCCCAGTGAAAATTCCCCCAGTCCTTTCCCAAGGAGAATTATAACGAATTAATAAGGTGACTGTATACTAAGTAAAGAGAAATATCCAGGAATATTGAGATCTACTGGACACAGGGTCTAGATATTCAGAGACCCAAAGTGACATCATGTCTGTTATACTAGGAATTTGTGGGGCCAGGTAATAACAGGAGTGTGGCTGAAATCTGGCTTACAGTGGGTCCTGTGGGACCACAGATACACCGAATGGTCATTTTCTCAGCTTCTGAATATATAATCAGAATTTTTTATATGTTTGGCAGTTGGATTAAGTCCATTTTTGGTATAACTTTGTTAATTTGGATTGGATTCTCCAAGAGTCAGCCACAAAGATGGGTATATATATATATATATATATATATATATATACACACACACACACACACACACACACATACTGGGGAAGGGCTGTGCAAAAAAATGGGAAAGTATATGAAAGCATCTGGAGGTCTTGCCAGACCATGAGACAGGTCTCCTGTGGAAGAAAAAGAGGGACAAAAGAAGGAAAAGAAGGAAGGTCATGGACTGCACAGCATTTCTAAGAAAGTCTCCACAAGGTGAAGCGTGAGTCCTTGAATCAAAGCCACACGTCTGAAAACCCTTGTCTCTTCCAGGAACAGGCCTGCCTTAGTTTACCTGTTGTAATTACTCACTAGCTGGAGTGGCATGGAAAGCATGCCTGGGCACAAAAGTGGTAATGGGTTTCAGGACACAGAAGGTGGGACCGTGAGTCAATTACTGTCCTTCCCTGAGGAGGAGATCTGAAAGGGCCACTCTCATGCCTACCACAAAGCCCCTACACAAGTGCAAGATCCTTTCTTTCCTCTTTCCCCAGATTCTATACAGCCATTATTTGCATTTGGCTAGTTTCAGTTGATTTTTACATTTTTGGCACACATTTGGGATTCAGTAATTCTACCAACATTTACTGAGCATTTACTAAGTGCCAAATTGTATGCTATGTACTAAAAGTGGGGAAAAAAAGAGTTACAGGTTGTCCTTGATCATATGGTGTTTGCAATCTGGTAGAAGGAAACAAATATGTAAACAAATAGGGCAAGGAGGTATTAAATGTCTGTGACAAAGTCTTCATAGGATAAGAGTGGACTTAATGGGAGAGGTGTCTGTCATATGTAATTTGGGGAGGGACAAGTACCATGGAAAAACTTCATTAGCAAGAATATGGTGCTGAAGCAGAGTCTAGAAAGCTGAGGAGGCACTTCCCAGGTGAGCAGTTCAGGGGACACTGAGGGGCTGAAGATCAGGGCACAACATTTGAAGCATGAACAACAGGGAATACTCTAAAAACTAAAAATTGAATATGTCTAAAATTTAGGATGCCAGGAGCAGAATAGCAGGAGGCAAGACTGACTTCAAGGCCAGATCATGAATGCAGATGATTTGGGCCTAAGTACGGGACAGGATCTTGTCCTGTCAGCCTTGAGGAATTACTGACATTTTAAGGGTAACATAATGGCCAGATTCACATTCTTAAGGTAATACACCCTGGGATTTTGGCAGAGGACGGATGACCAGGAAAAAAAAAGTTTGTAGAGACCATTCTGATAATTCTAGAGCGAAAAGAGAGGGGTCTATTATACCCAGTGGCAGTTGAGATGGAGATGCAATGATGGATAAGAGATGTTGAGATGACAGAACGTGATGAATTTGGTCAGACTTGAAAGCATTTTAGCTGCGTCACCTGGGTACATGATAATACACAGTAGGTAGTGAACAAAGCAATGAGATAAGTTTGGAACATGGTGAGTTTAAAGGACCTTTGAGCCTTTGGTTCATAAGTTGGAGACATCCATCCAATAAACAGCTGGGTAAGAGAGTAAGAAGATAAGAACAAGTTCTGGACTATTTATGAAAATGAAGATGCTTTTTGATCATTTAACAAAATTTGAATGCTTTCTATGTACCAGGCACTGTGCTGGCATTACAGAGAGAGAGAGAAAGAGACAGACAGACTGACAGACAGAAGGTGGGCAAGACAGTCTAACAGGGAAAGGAGACCCTTAAGCAATTGCAACCATCTTGTAGTATGTGCCCTGAGAGCAGAAGTGCTAGAGTCAGGGTAGGCTTCTGGAAGGAAGTTTCACGTAAGCTGAGACTGAAATGATTATTGGAGTTAGGTCAAAGAGCATCTGGGAGAGAAATGGGAAAGTGAGGGAGTATTCCAGACTGAGGGAATAGCAATGTTCAAAAGAATTGAAAGAGATCTTTGGAACCCCTTTCTCATGTTCCACCATCTGGAAGGTAAGAGAATCTGGTGCAAGAGACAGGGAGAGGTGAGTCATTTTTCATTTCTTTTTTTTTTTATTTAGAGGGATTCTACTTGGTGAATCTTCCTCTCATCCAAAGGACCTCTTTTCTCAATAACTTCCTTTCCTGTCACTCTTATTCCATGTTGTGTGAACCTCGAATAAAACCTTGGGTTGTGTAGAGTTGCTTCCTCAGTGGAACAAAGCTTCTGGACTATGAATTGAGGGAGCATGTCAGCAGGTGAGAGGCAAATGCACCAAACCCACCATAGCCACAGCGCTCCGTAGACAGGGATACACCTGGGAGAATATACAACACACTCATTCAAACCAGAGAGCAATGATGACAAAAGATAAACCTGCCATTTGAATAGTGCCCTACAATCCACAAGCATTATTCACATTATGTTTTTACTTGAGGAGAAAAATGAGCCTCGAGGTGATGTTTGAAAGATCCTAACCAGAAATGGAATTTGGGTTTTCTGGTTTCAAATCCTATGCTTTTTTTCACTACATTAGAGGAAATGGTTAAGAGTGTGGTCTCCTGGGCAAGAGAGAAATCAATTCATAGGTAAAGTATCTATTCCAGTCTGTTCACTCATTAAAAATCAGAGAGCAAAAACAGCACCAAGATCACAAGGTGACCCTAAGTATTTAAAGAGTTAATGGAAGAAAGTTAGCCACATGAGAGCCTGGCATTAGCATGCATTGAATAAAAGTTGCTTTAACAACAAGAAGTGTGATAGGATTTTATGAAGCGTTCTAAAACAAAGATTCCCAGGCCCCATCTTCAGAAAGACTTACTAAGCCAAACTTGCTGAGGTTTAGGATCCTGTGATTTTGCAGCGTTTTCCCAGTGATTTAAATACATATCCCTGGTGGGAAATTCCTACTCGTCCTCAAAAATACAGGAGACTGAGTTCAAGGAATAAACTTTTACCTGGAGATGCTGACACTAATCTTATCAAGATTTACACCAAGTGGGGTCATCTCAGATCCCAATTCTTTTTTCTCCAGGGTCAATAACTTAGAAGTAGAAAAATGGGAACCACTAGGTGGGAGTTAGCTGACTATGTTGGCCACCCTCCTCTCTCTGTTTTCTCTTTCTCTCTTTTGCTCCGTGGTGAATGTAGAGGCTTTGATGTCACCTCTGCAAGCAGCTCATGGTCAGTCAATATCCCCAGGATGAGAGCCTACCCATGCTGGAGCTGACGCCTCCCTCAGCTTTGATCTCCATGGGTCTATGTTGAGACTGTGGATAATAAGGGTAGAGATCTGCTAACAGTACTTCATAAAGGCTGTCACACTTACTTTTAGCCCAAAAGAATGGTCTGGTTTAGGGCTAGTGTCAAGGCAAGATAAAGGATAATCCTAGGATATCCAATCCAACAGCAGCTACAGCCCATGACCACTTAGCAAAAAGAACCAGTGCTCTCTAGCAAGAAAAGCACTGCTAGGCTCTCATTTACGTGAATGATATTTGTAGAACAGACTATGTGCCAATGATTAGAGTAAGTGTTGGGAATAAAGAAATAAACAATGAAAATGTTTCTCTTTTCATTAAGTTTTTGTTTTTTTTAATACCAGAGAGGGAGAAGGAAATGTCTATATTTCCATTTTAGTGGCATTTGAGTTCCTTGTTCTGCAGGAAAACAATAGAGTATAAGTCAGTGTAAGTAATGCTAGTTGCTATAATAAACAACCTCCCAATCTCAGTGGTTCATTTCTCACTCATTTCATGATCCCGGGGCCCATGCCCCTTTGTATTTGTGGATCAGTTATTCCCTAGGGTCTCTTCAGAATTCTCTGCATTTAGCCAGCCAATAGAGCAGAGGGAGGTAGGGAGAGACAGAGACACAATGAAAGAGAGAGAGAAAGGAAGGGAGAGGGATAGAGTGAGCAGACAGAGATGTGCATGGTTTTAGGGAGCAAGCTTGAAATTACTATGCTCCCTTCTATATCCCACTGGCCAGGACTGAATAAAATAAAAAGGGAGGCTCAGGGGAAAAAAAAGAGAATCTCATGAATATTGTTGAATACCAAGAACTTCTGTCACAAGTAGGTAAAAGCAAAATAAAAAAAGTGGGGAAGTGAGGCAGGATATTTTATAGACGTGAGTGAGCCAGTCTGGACTATGGGGAGGGGGAGAAGGAGAAATAAAAAATAATACACTGTTTCCAATTACCCTAAATCCCTGAAGAGGTCATTTTGACATTATTTTTTTATTGAGGGATGATCTATTTTTAAGCAGAATTTCTGGTTCTTTCTGACCCACAGAAACCATTTTCCTCTATAGGATAGAGAATTACCAAATCTTAGTAATATATAGACCTCGGAAGCCATGAAAATCCTTCTAAGGCTGGCCATTAGCACCTGAGCTGTCTGTGGGTGATGGCAGGAAGCTTAGATCACTCCTATTTCAAGCATCAGGGGTACTCCACTGGGGCTCAAACATCTCTTTGGTTTCAAGCTTGGACTTCCAGAGAAAACAATATGCAATATCCAAATCTCTACTTATCAGATAAAGTGCCATTCAGGGGAGGGATCAAGAATTGCAGAAAATGGAATCAGAAGGAAGAGACTGGAGGAGGAAAAGGAGAAAAACCTTGAGAAAGAAAACATTCCACAGCTGGGCCCACCTCCAAAAAGAAGTGAGATCCAGTTCATTCTGCAAATGACACAAATAATGGTGGGTGCTGGGGGTGGTTCCTATTTTGAATGGAGATATAAGATTTTGGCATCCAGCAATTTTGGATAAACTCCACTGCTTGCCTCGTTTCTTGTTACCATTCCAAAGATGATTCCAAACACTGAAGTAAGACACAAAGTACTGCTGCTAAATTCTAGCAGCAGAAATATTTCCCAGGAATTTGCCCATTTCCCCTGGCTTGGTTAGGAGTACTCTAAGGAGAGATGTTGTAGGTAAGGTTCCTGATACCTCCTTCCTGTCCTGCCTTTCCTTTAACTACTGCCTCAGTTCATTGTCCAACTCTGCCTACCCTCTTGAAGACAGTGGTGATGGTAACAATGATGACGGTAATGATGAGGTAACATTTGTGGTTTATCAGTACACTTTATCAGACACCGTGCTATTCACTTCCATTTACCTCATTGCATCCCCCAAAACACCCAGTGAAGGGAGTGGAGTGCTAAAATCTCCATTTTAGTAGGAAGAAATCAAGGCTCAGTTGTGCCTAAGACCACACTTAATAAATGGTACAGTCTAAATTACAACATTCAGGTCTTTCTGGCTCTGAGTCCAAGCTCTTCACCACCATGCCACCATGCTGTCCTGCCTCTGCAAACCCACCTGCTCACTTCCCAAGGCCCCAGAGCCCTAGTCTCCATTATTGTCTCACTTTCGTGGCAAGTTACGAGATCCAAGGGCTACCAGGGAAGAAAAAAGAAGGAAGCAGAGCCCCCCTATCCCTCAATCCTGCTGTCAGACAAGGGAGCAATCTTGAAGGTTGAAACTCCCAGCAGACAGGAGGCTGACAGCCTATCTGCATTGGGGCACAATTGTTCTGACAGGTTTATCAGCAGCCGGGTGCTTGCAATAAGATGTAAAACATGGGCTTTTGTTTCTAGAGGAAAAGCTGCCACTAAAAGGCTGTTAGATACTTTATCTGAAAGGCCTGGAGCAGGGATTTCTGGGAAAAGGTCCCATGATGCCAACTTCACTCAGGATATTCTCTTAGATTCTACTTAGATTCTCCCAGCCCCAAACCCTTAATCTCCAATCTTCCCAAACATTTTCAGAGACTTCCTTTTTTTCCTGGCTGCTGTCCTATGGTTGGCTAGGAAATGTGTAGACAACCGTTGATGATAAACCTCCCTAAACAAGAGGTTGAGTCTTAGAGGTCATGAGATACAGACAACTGATGCACATGATGGGGAACATAAGGTACAAAGAGTCATTGAGATTGAATCCTCTGCCCTGATGGTCAGGGTGCCAGGATAAGGAGCATTCATAGTTTTTTCCAGGCTGATGCTACATTTTGAGAAAAGGGCAAGCTACTTTCTAGAACAAATATGGAATCATAAAGTATTAGACCCGAGAAAGACTATAAAGGCTAAAACAACTTCCTAAGTTGTCACTTGAGGTGACTGTCACCCATGGCAATTAAATGATGTGCCCATGGCCCCATAGATATTAAGTTGTATCTAAGCAACATTTTTCTTCCCACTTGACCAGCTAGGTCCTTTTTATCTTTCAAACTAAGTTTGAGTGTAACAACTTCTAGTTCCCTGACACCTACAGCCTCTGGCTAAGTTGGGGTCCTCCTTTGCTATCATGTCACCATGGTATACTTACCATAACCATGGTATACTTATCATCTCCTTCATGGATATTACCTCCCTTTGGGCAAGAACCATGTACAACTTCTCTAGGTTTCCTTTGTATATAATACAGCCTAACGTTAGGTGAAAGTGTGATAAAAATGGCATCATTCAAATTTGAAATGAATTCATCCCCCTCCTCTTCCAGTCCTTTCCCCAATATGTTAGACATCCTGTCCACCACTGAAATGTAAATTCCCTACAGCAAATAATAAGAGATGGGGCAATGGTGTTGTGTATATTCACTGGCTAATAATGAGCAAAAGAGCTTCCACAGGCCGGGGAGGGGGGCAGGTGGTGAAGGAAAAAATCTTCCATATCCCCACTTTTAATACTTTAATTAAAATGTGATTTAAATGGGATTTCTTGTGCTCTCCTCATCTTCCAGTGACTACCATCATCTGAGAAAAGAGATGATGTCCCTCTGATGGTCATGTCTCACACCATCACTCAAACTCTCACCGCCTGCTGTGCAAAGCAAAAACAGAGCAGTAACTCTGAGTTCCTGGTACTGCAGTGAAGGAAGATGAGGAAACCCACACCTATTCAGCACCTATTATGTACCAGTTCCCATCCTTGTATTTGCATGTTTTCCTTTTAAATATTAACAACAAGGTATGAGGGTAGATATTATTACCTCTACTATATGGATTAGGACACCAAGACTAGTAACTTGCTTATGGACACACAGCTACTATGTGGCTGAGCTACAGTTAGAACCCGATCAATTCGATACCATTATCCCTGCTTCTCCCACCATTCTATGCTGCCTCCCCAGAAGCTGAAGTCCCATTTATCTATGTTCTAGTGCCCTAATATTTCCATGCTTTCCTGAAGGCCACCATCTTCCCCCAACATCTTTATTCTCGTTCTTGCTATCTCGAATGAGCTGTATTCTACCTAGGAGATAGCAAAGTTGTACACTGACAATTTGGCTTCTTTTGTTAGGAGCCCAAACAAATATGTTTTCTAAAAATTCCAAAAAAAAAAGACCTTTTACTTGACGAACATATGCATAGGAAGAAGATATACGCATTGGCCCCAAGTCACCAAATATTAGGTGACCTTCTCCCCCATTGTACTCATTCCATTGGTTTTCCCCAAAGCAATACAGAACCCTGGCTATGTTCAGAATAATAACATCAAAATTGTTTCTACAAAAAAACATACTCTGTGCTGTCTTTCTCCAGGACTATATCATGGTATTGAGTATCAGCCTTTGTGCAACACAGCAGTTCCATGGCCTTGACCATGTGGCCTGTTTTGAGAGTGCCATCCACAATATCCTTTCAAGACACACAATAATTTGCCTATATTATGCTCTGTAGTGTTCACAGAGTGGTATGCAGTCCCCTGAATATAAAAGCCAGAAAGGAAATGATTTGCCAGTGGCATCATGACTAATCCAGGGTACTTAAACATTATGTACTACAACTTTTAAATGAGATTTGAATGGCTTGTTCATATCCCCATCTTCCAGGTGGAAAAAAATGACCTATACAAGTGAGAAGAGTTCCTTGAAAGAAACTTTATCACATGTGGAGTGGCAAACCAATAGTGATTCCAGCACTGGCAGGTGTCAAGCTTGCATTCCCTTTATCAGGTGTACTGTCACTTAACCTCTCTCTAAAAAAGGAGGTATATTGGGTTTCTGTAAAAAGCAATGACTGTTTCAGTCTAAAGTTATTTATGACATTAAACTTGAGGTTTTCCCAAACGTGTACAAGACTCTTAGCATGGCTCTCCACAGCAGCCAATGCAAACACAGAACTAATGAGGGCCAAAGCTCATAAGTCATCATGGGGGTAGTCAGCTTTGGTAAGTTATGCACTCAGAGCATTTATATTACCCCAGTGCAACCCATTACAGCATTATTAGCAAAAAAAATAGCATTCTAGATATTAATATGTGTAATAATTTCACTAATAAACCTGTTTTCCAAAATGAAAAATCCCTCCATGGATCATTTTAAAGGTGCCGCTTGGCCAGAGTTTGCTGCTTTTGTGAATAAAGTATCTTGAATGGCTTCCAGCTCTGATCATCCTCTCCTCAGTCACACCCACCTACAAAAGCTTCATTTTTTCCAACATGAATGTATTGTCCTTCAGAAACCTAGAGCTTTCTTCAAACTTACAGCCATAGATCTGTATTATATATTTTGTATATATAAACTTTTTCAATTTGAAACAATTTCACTGAAGAGGTGTCTTTTGCTTATGAGATATGGCTTCCATGTTTTTAAAAAAATGATGTTAAGTTATAGTTTCAAAGAAGATCAATGTTTATTTGTATTCAACATTCAGGCACTGAGGACCTCAATAAGATTATATACACAGAAATGTCAGAGCCCTAATCCTTGAGTCACTTACAGTCTAGTGACAGAGAAAGACAGTATGTTAGAAAGTCCAGCCCAACACAGTAAGTTTTTGCACAGAGTGCTAAGAAAGTGCTTTGAGGGTGGGTGGCCAGAGAAGGTATCCTTAAAGAAGGAACACTAGAGCTAAACTTTTCTTTTAATTTCTTTTCTTTTCTTTCCTTTTCTTTTTGCCATTATTTTAAATTTTAAATATTGTAACAACTTTGTTGAGATATACTTGAAATAAAAAAGAATATACTCAAAGTATACAATTTTATATATTTTATATGTGTATATACTCATGAAATATGATCAAAATAATGAACATATTCATTAACCCAAAGTGTCTTCATGTCCATTTGTAACTTTTCCTTCTCTCCCCTTTTTTACCTCCCATCTCCAGGAAAACTCTGATTTGCTTTCTGTCACTATACATTTCATTCCTAGAATTCTATATAAATGCAATAATATGGCACATGCTCTTTTTCTTCTGCCTTCATTCATCAGCATAATTGTTCTGAGACTCCTATGTTGTAGCATGTATGGATAGTTGTTCCTGTTTATCACTACCAACGTTCCATTGTATGACTTCACCTGAAGATGGACATCTGGTACTGTCTTCAGGGTTTGGCCACTACAAACAAACCATATGAATATCCATGTGTAAGTCTTTGTGTAAACGTATACTTTCATTTCTCTTGATTAAATGCCTAGGTGTGTAATGGCTGGATCATATGGTAGGTATATATTCAATATTGTTTTAAGAAACTGCCAAGCTATTTTTCAAGGTGATCATACCATTTCATATTCCAAGTAGTAATGCAGGAGAGTTCTGTTAAACATCTTTACCAACACTTGCAGTGGTCAGTCTTTTTAATACGAACCATTCTAACTGATGTGTAGTGATACCTCATTGTGGTACTAACTTGTATTTCACTGGAGACTAACCACATTGGAAAACTTTTCATGTATTTGCCATCTGTATATCTTCTTTGGTGAAGTGTCCAGTCAAATCTTGTGTTCATTTTTTTCTGTTGTGTGTTTTCTTATTATTGACTTTTGAGAGTTCTTTATATAATCTGGATATAAGTCCTTTATCAGATAGATGCTGTGCAAATATTTTCTCTGAGGTTTGTCTTTTCACTTACAGCTGAGTTTTGAAAGATAAGTAGAAGTAAAAAGCTATGGAATTATGTTGGAAGTCATTCCAAGACTCTCAAAATAACTCAAAGGAAAGGGGAAGAAGGTGTGAAAGAAGCTGGTGCACTCTGAAAACTGCCAACAGTTTCAGGTGGCTTGAGTGTGGAGTACTCAGAAGGCAGTGGCAGAAGATGGCTGGAGGAGTCATTATCATTAAAGTAATAATGATCCAACCAAGAATTTTAAACTAGGGAGGGTCATAATCATATCTGCATTTTAGAAATATCACTAATGTAATAATATGGAGAGAATAAGGAGTTGGGAATTAGAGATACCATTGAAAAAAGATAGTATATAACTGAAACCAGTTCAAACTATCATTTTTTGTTGGTAAGGAAAGGGGCCTCTAAATAGATACTAAAGGAACTGGAGCAGGTTGAGGTAGAATGGAGACAGTTAAATGGAAAAATATGCCTCATCCACCCAAATAGTGTTGTTGAGTTTCCAGTGGGTAATAGATATGGCTCGCAGTGTGTTTTTCTAATTTGAAGATAGATTGATATTGACCAATCACATTCAGATCCAAATTTAAGAAACTGTTTAACATAACCACTAGGCATCAGGCTCTGTTCTAGGCCTCTATATACTTGTGATTTTGCTTAATCCTCTCAATAATCCAGAGAGGAAAGTGACAATCAGTTGACACTGATTTTACTAATGAGGAAAGTGAGATTTGGAGAAATTAAGTGGCTTGCCCAAGGTTCCAGCTCTAGTGAGTAGCAAAGCAGATTCTTTATCCAAATTCAGATTTTTTATGGGCATCTTCTGCAAATGCCAGAAACTAGCTAGAGTTAGTAAAGCTTAAAGGAAAGGCCAACTGGTCTATATAGTGACAAACTCCCAGCCCTTGGCCTCATGAACACCTGTCCCCAAAGGCACAATTAGAGGGATGATGACCATCTGTTCCACACACTCACGTAAAGCTCAGCAGGAGAAAATTGGCATAAAGTAGAACTGTAAGAATGTCGGTTCATAAATTATTAATAAAAACAAGACTTTGCATGAAGGGTAGTGAGGCACTAAGACAAATTTCTAATAAAATACCTACTATTTATTGAATTTTTCTTCCAAGTACTAAGGGCTTAACATGGAATATTTTATTGTATTCTTGTGATAACCTTGTGGGCATAGGTACTATTATTGTGCCCAATTTGCAAATGAGGATTACAAGTCCTTGTGGATTCCAAGTAACAAGCCATGCCTGGGTTACACAGTTAGTAAGTGGCTGGGCGGGAATTTGAATCAGTTTCTGTCTGACTCCAGCCATGTAACAGTTGCTGCCTCTTGGGTAGACTTGTTCTTTCTACTCTGGAGGATACATAAGGGCAAGTGAGATACATATCTATGTGTCCTGGAGACAGGACAACATAGAATATGACCATTCTTGGAGTGAAAACCCTGACTCTCCTGTATCAACAGGTGATTATAAAATAAATGATCCCACGAATGCCAGCCTCTGTCACCAATGATAGCCCGGAGCAGATGTCTGTAGGACAGATGGTGCTTTCCAGAGAAGAGAACAGCCACAAATGGTAGCTTCCTCCTGGAGGTGACAAAGACCTCCTCCCAATCTTATTAGGTTCAGAGGACATCTTACAGTAGGAAGGCCATTGAAACCCCTTCCCTCACCCTGCTGCTCTTACAGCGTCCCCTTTCCCACAGGCCCTGACTTTGCCAGAGTCTACTGGGCACAGAAGAAGCCTCTACAAGTGCTCTCCCACAGGCCTCACCAGCATTCCCACTCACACCAACTCCTCTGCTGTGACTCTGACCAAACTCACTTGGCATGGTCGGGTATGGGTCCAATAAGTCCCAGTGACCAGGAGGCCTCACTCACTCACTGCTCACTCTGCTTCCTGCCAAGCTTTCCCATTCATCCTCCTTTTTCCCTTCATTTTTGGCTTCATTTTCTAATAGTGATTGAGGATAAACTATTTGGCCAGAACTGGGTCAGACACTGCAGGCATACTGGAGAATAATCTTCTCCCGAAGTTTGTAGTCTAGTTATGGGGACAGACCTAAAACAAATAATTGCACAAACAATTCATTATAACTGTGATGCATGCTCCAAAGCTCCAAAGGGGAAGCTCTGGGAGTAAAATAACATGTAAGGAGGCACTGGGAGGGGAAGAGCAGAGGCTTTGTTGAGAAAATGATATTTAGGATGAAACATGAGAGACAAGCATAAATTTGTTAGGAGCAGGAGAGCCTGGGAAAGCAGCATAGTGGAAGGAACAACATGCACACAATTCTCAAGTATGGAAGGAGCTTCATGGGTTTGTTAAATGATCTGAGAGACTAATGGGGCTGGAGAAGAATGAGTTGCAAAGACAGGCAGGATCTCCTAAACTGTGGACAATTCTAAACTTTAGAAGAATTTTGGAGGAAGAAATATGTTTGGAAATGGAGAATTCAAGGTCCAGTTTACAGTTTTAAATGTTCTCCATGATCAGAGATTGCAGTACAGACTTGGAAGGAATGGCAGGTGAGGAGGCAGTGAATTGTGTATATGAAACAGGAGAACCAGTTAAGGAGGTTATTAGGGTAATTCAGGGGAAAGAGGATGATGAAGATATTCCTGATGAAGAAGGAGGAGGATGGCAGCTTAACCTCGAGTAGCAGTAATGGAGATGGAGAGAAACAGATATGCAGGTGGTAGATCACAGAAGTTGGCAATTGGTTAGACTCTGGAGGGCAGAAGAGGGGGAGGTGTCAGGGATGATTCCCAGGTTTCTGGCAGGAGCAACCCCTCTTCCTCCACATCTCTCCAATGTACTGTCTCTATCTCTCTTCCCATCTCACCAAAGAAATGAGTCCAGACAACCCAGAGAATAAAATATTGCAACATTAATGCTATTTTTGTACAGTAAAACCTGGAGATAAAAATCTCCCAACTTGTTATATAAGAAGTGGAAAATGTCAGGAGATAGATTTCCTCCAACATTAGGGTTTCCAATTTGTTTCTGGTAGACCTGATGCCAGTGCTTTGCCTCCCATAGAGGAGGGGAGAGCATCCCTTTGGCCACCTTCCTTGCCTGTGTCCCTTGGAGGCATAAGAATCTGCAGAATTTATTTTGGATTTTAGGTCAAAAAAATTGTGCTGACTTATTTTATTGTTAGGAAAAAAAATTGAGGCATATTCCACATGCCATACAAGTCACCCACTTAGAGTATACAATTCAATATGTTTTAGTGTGTCTGCACAGTGTTGTGCAATCACCACCACAATCAGTATTAGGATATGTTCACCACCCACCAAAGAAACTCCATACTCATTATCTGCCACTCTCCATTTATCCCCAATCCCTCCCTTCTTTGGTCCCAGGCAATTACTAACTTACTTTTTATCTCTATAGAGCTGCACTTTCTAGGTATTTTATATAAATGAAGTCATATATCATGTAGTATTTTGTTGTCTAGCTTCATTTATTTAGTAAAATGTTTTCAAAGCTCACCTGCCTTACATCATGTATCAGTACTTCTTTTTTTAATGGCCAAATAATATTCCATTGTATGGATATACCACATTTAAATTAACCACTCATCATATTATGCTAAGCAAAATATGCTAAGCCTTATCATAAGGCAAATACCATATGAATTCACCTATATGTGGAATTTAAGAAAGAAAATAAATGAACATGGGGGTGAGGAAAGAGGGGAAAACTAAGAAACAGACTCTTAACTATAGAAAACAAACTGATGGTTACCAGAAAGGAGATGGGTAGGGAGATGGGTTAAATGAGTGATAGTATTAGGGAGGACACTTGTTGTGATAGCACTGGGTGTTGTATGTAAGTGATGAATCACTAAATTCTACACCTGAAACTAATATTATGCTTTATGTTAACTAACTAGAATTTAAATAAAAACCTGGGAATAAATCAATCAATAAATTAATTAATTAATCATCAGTTCACAGAAATTTGGATTGTTTCCACTTATTGACTATTACGAATAAAACTGCAATTAACATTATTGCACAAGTTTTTTGGACATTTTTTTGTCTTAGAAATTTGCCTTGGAATGGATTTTTTGGATTCTTGAATGTGTCTTAAGGTGAAGATTGTACCTGCTTGTAATTCATGAGCCTTTGAACAAATACGCTAGACATAACTTCAGTAAAGAAGAATAAAAACTATTGCTAAGGAGTCTGCAACTGCATTTACAAACTGAAAGAATATACTTGCAAATATGCTTACTTCCATGTATGAGTGTGTGTTAGTGACAGCCATGATGCTGAAGGAAAGTTTAAGAAAGCAACATGTAAATAAATGCTAATTAGCATAGTATGAAATAAGAGTCTAAGTATTATGGTAAAAAAAAAATTATTAAGAGGTCCTAGGATTGAGATAAATCAGGACCTTGAATTCAACTCCATTGAGTTCATCATTAATTACTGACTTAATACACTAGAAGAGCTAATGCAACTTCAACTGTTTCCTGTTGCTAACAGGTCAGAGTGGGGATTTGGGAAAGACTAATCTAGTTGTTCAAATGTCACGTAGCTCCTCAGGTGCTAGATACACTTACATTCTGCCCACAACTGTTGGCAGATGACAGATCAATAGGCAAACATCGACTCTATGCACACCAGGCACACTGCAGAGAGACCAACTGAGCTCACCAGGACAGACGAGATGCAGCAGAGTAAGAAGGCAGAGGCAAAGAGCAAGGTTAGATCCAGAAATCTCTGTATGAATAAAACTGCCTTCTCCCCTCTGAAGGGATAAAGACTAGGGACTTCAGAATAAACACAGGGCAGACTGTTGGACACTCAGTGGTAGAAGGAAAAGAAGACCAGCAGAGGATGCCACAGATCAACTACCCTCTTATATGAGAACATAAGGGTAGGAAAGCAAGACCCCTCTCAGAACAAGGGAATGCCTGGGCTACATACCCTCAGGGGCCTTTTAGAATGGAAGATGTGTTGATGATCACTTGACCAGGCAGAAGTGTAGAGTGCAGCACCCCTCACTGTGTGGAGTGAGAACCGAGAATGGCAGAGCCCCAGCAGTTCCTGTTTTTAATTAATGCTGGGCACTTCTGACTCTGAGATCTAAATTTGGAAGGCTTCAGGGAAAGGAAACATTAACTTTCTCTGGTTTACATTAATCATCTTGCAGGATCATATATCCAAACACCTTGGATTACTTTTCCACCCAGAAAAAAGATCCAGGGGGAGTCTACGTGATCTCTCCTAAGTGTCTACTATACTCCCACATCCGTTCTCTTGTTCTTGCTCCATATTTGATATACCTGGTTAAATTAAAATTAGATGATGGATTCAGGACTGAAGGATATTAAGCTCCCCTCTACAGGAATGTAATTGGAGACCTTGACATATTCAGGGTCAAGAATAGTAGATGGTGAAATTCTTCAAATCCCAGAACAGTGGCTGGAATCCCATCACCAGGCACTGTCATCAGTGTGAACACTGAAACATAAGTGTTCATATATGATGAAAGAAAATAACCTATAGCCAACAACCAATTAATATTCAGGCTTCTGATCCCCTCAAACAAACATGGGCTAACTGGTTGCTTTCTATGAGAATGGGCTGGAATGTTAGTTCAGACCTCTTCAGGCTTGTCAGGGAGCTAGTATTCAATCCTACCTTATCATGCCCCTGACTCCTGGGATTTCAGTTTATTTCACAGGAAGTCACTGGGAACCTATGAATTTCAAATCCCAGGAGCAGGCACAGCAGGAGAGACAAAGGTGCATAGAGTTCTGGCAGACTTGCTGAGTTTTTTTTTTTTAATGTTTATTTACTTTGAGAGAGGGAGGGGCAGAGAGTGGCAGAGAGAAGGGGAAAGAGAATCCCAAGCAGGTTCTATGCTCAGCCCAGCATGGTGCTCTATCCCATGACTGTGAGATCATGACCTGAACCAATATCAACAGTCAGACACCCAACTGACTAAGCAACCCAGATGCTCCCAGACTTGCTGAGTTTTGGGCCACTGGACCGATATCTGAATCACTGGCTGTCAAGTAAGGTGCTGACCCCTCAGAGCCTTGTGGTATTGGGGAATGCAAATAGGAGGAAGCCTCTGATACTCCACAACCCCTGGAGGTTGTTTCTCCCTCTTTTCTATTTTCTACCACATTTTTACCTCCCTCTAAAGTATTGCCTCTCAGTAAATCCATGAGCTTCTTTCTCAAGTTTTGAATCACCATAGGTTGTTTTGCAGCAAGTGGATGAAGGAGGAGGAAAAAAATCTGTTACCAAGCTCAAGTACATTTTGCTCTGTTAATCAGCATTTTAAAAAATTATCTTTTCCATTCCTTAGAGAAGTTGGCAGAGTCTCCCAACTGTTTTGAGAAAATGTAACCATCAGACCATCTGGGGCTGACATTTTCAACATGGCAGTCAGGAGAGCTCATCTTAAGAGCTCTATAGATGATAAGGAGCATGTTGTCTCTGCAGGATCCCCCTCAGGAGGGGCAGGGGCATACAGAAGCCACTTATAGATAGTAATCTATAAACTGAGCCCTCTGCCTTCTCTGCATTCCTCAGACCCCTTTCCCTGCTCCTCCCCTCCCAGAGATGTGTGCTGTCAGAGATCATACCTTGTAACTTTAGTAATGGATGTTGACTCTGAGAATATCAAAACACCCTCCAAGTTTGAAGATCCACTTTTGTTAAATAAAACTTAGGACCACAAGAGACTAAGATAAAAGCACATATATATGTTTTCATGGGAAGTAAGAGTGATTGTTTAGCTAACAAGACTGGGGAATTAAGATTTCTTAATAACTAGGTCAGCCGAGGGCAGTTGAGGGAATTACAAAGAACAGCTTAGAATCACTGGTGTGTCCCTCCAGGCCTCCTAAACACTTGCAGAGCCAAAGTCCGCCTAATAGTTATTACTACTGCTGAAGTCAGATGTCCCAGTGCTACAGACCTCATCCTTATTAACCACAACACAGCCCACATGGATGCCAGCTGGTCCGTGCCAAGACGCAGATGACTGACTACCGCCCTTAATTACTTTCCAGGCAAACCATTGCACCTTAGTCCTCTAGGCTCCCCCCCACATACTTCACATCAGGTTACACATCCTTTACCCAGCCACATTTTCCAAACAGCAACGGCTTCTGTTAGGCTTATCTTTGTCATTAGTATTCACCTGTCTCATCCAAAATTCATATAATTGGGACAGACCTAGGTGATCCCCAGTAAAAGCACCTGTATGTGTACCCGCACTTCACTCACTCTCCCCAGCTCCGTTCTTATTCAGAAGCCACTGGCTGCAAAGATATGAGGAAAGACCAGAGTAAATCAAAATAAATTAGAACAAAATAAATTAGAACAGTTGTATCATATATATGTGTTTCCATGCTGAGATTAATAGAGGCTTAACTCTAAGGTAACAATTGCCATTTATAATTAGGAAGATATTCTGTTCATGTTTATTGGGCTCCTGCCCTAGGCCCAGGACTGTGTTAGGACTTAGAGGCACTGAGACATGTTCCCCATCTTAAAGAATTCACCATCTAGGGGTACCTGGGTGGCTTAGGTGATTAAGCGTCCAACTTCTGCTCAGGTCATGATCTCATGGTTCATGGGCTAGAGCCCCACATCAGGCTCTGTGCTGACAGCTCAGAGCCTGGAGCCTACTTCGGCTTCTGTGACTCTGTCTCACTGCCCCTCCTTCCACTCTCTGTCTCTTTCTCTCAAGAATAAATAAACATTTAAAAAATTGTTTTAAAAAAAGAATTCACCATCTAGGCAAGCGGACTCCAAGACAATCCACAGGTCAGTATGATGAAAGTGTGAAACCAAGCATGTGCAGCGAACACCAGATGACTTCCTGGAGTAGGTGACACTCCAGTCAGCTTTTGAAGGAAGAGTAGGAGCTGCTTAGGCTAAGAAATGGAGGAGAGATACAAATAAAAGGAAGATGATGCAGGATGTCTCAAAGGTGTTAAATAGTGTAAACTTCAAGTACTTCTGAAGAGCTGAAGTAAAATGTGAATGTGGGGAGGAAAAGGAAGCCTTGGAAGCCAGCAGGACAAGTTTGGGAAAGGGCTTGTGCCCTAAGAGCTAAGGCATTGAATCCTGTCTACCGAGGTATTTGAATGTTGACCACTATTGCAAGCCATTGAGAGACTTTTCCATACCAGAGTTGTAAGGGACAGGTTTGTATTTAGAAAGGTTACCCTAGTAGCCTGGAGGAGGTGAAACTCCAGGTGGGCAGAGAACAGAAGCAGGAAGCTCCCTAGTGAGACTACAGGGGAAGTTAGTGTGACAGTTGCACAGACCTGAGTAAACCCTCCGAGTCCCTTTTTGTGCAAACCCTTGCCCCTGGAGACTGCTCAACTCTTTCTGTCCCTACAATTTTGCATTTTCCAGAAAGTCATGTAAATGAAATTATACAGTCATAGGCTTTTGAATCTGACTTCTTTCACATAGCTTAATGCATTTGCAATTCATCCACGTTGTTGCGTGTATCAGAGCTCTTTCCTTTTTATTGCTGAGTAACACATCGTTGTAAGGATGTAACACAGTTTATTCATTCCCTGGCTGAAGGACATTTGGGTTATTTCCAATATTTTGGAGATTGTAAGTGAAGCAACTATAAATATTCACATACAGTTTTTATGTGAACATAGCTTTCTTTCTAACTTGGGCAAATACCTAGGAGTGAGATTGCCAGGTTGCATGGTAAATGTACATTTCATTTTATAAAAAACTGCCAAACTCTTTTCCAAAGTGACTGTACTACTTTCCATTCCTACCAACAATGCATGACAGTTCCAGTTGCTCTACATCCTTGCCAAATTTGGAATTAACAGTTTGTTGTTGTTTTTTTTAGGCAAAGTAATAAGGACCTAGTTGTATCTCATTGTGTTTTAGCTTTGCATTTTCCTAATGGCTGGTGATGTCAAGTACTGACTATTTTTTTTACTACAAACATAGGTTTGGCACATTATAGGTGCTTAGTAAGTACCTCGATGTCACTATTAACATCCTCTTTATCATCCTTACTTCTGTAAAAAGAGGTGAGAAAATGAACCAAATTAGTAACAATTGTACAGACAAAATATTGAGATAGAAGTAACAGGTCTTTGTGATTAAATGTGGGGGTGAATGAGAATGTGTCTAACATACTCCTCTGGTTTCTGAATAGAGCAACTGGTCGATGTGATGCCAATCTGTGAGACATGGAATACAGGAAGAGGAGCAAGGTTGGAAGAGAACTATTCATTCCAGGTGTGGACATAGTGAACTTGAGGTAATCATGGGGCCATTGAGTGGACATGTCCTGGAGGCCACCAGAAGGGCTTTGTCTTCTTCACCACTGTACCCCCAGCAACTACAATAGAGCCTTATATGGAGACAGAAATGCAAATTGGGGAATTAATAGCATATCTTGTTCGCTATATATCTTTTCTCATTTCTCATGACATCCCTGTAACATAAGCTATATGTGCCTTTCAGAAGATTGACTCTCAGTGTTAGCTAATAATTTGCCAGGACTTGAATTCATACTTGCTAAGGGCCATTTTTAGCATTCACTACAAATTAGAAAACATGACAATTAGGAACAGGCACTTCTGCTGGGCAAATGTCACTTCTGTGGCTGATGGTGTGCTGAGCCAAGCAGAGGACAGGCTGAATTTCAGCCCCTCCTTACCATGCCTCTCACCCTCCCCAACAAAGACCCTTGTGCATTGCACAACCACAACCAGGCACGCGGCTCTCAGATCGACTCCTGTGCCTCTTTAACTACATCATGATACTAATTCCACTGGTCAACAAAAATAAGCCTCCTTATATAGAGCCAAGCCTCACTTACATGGTAATACAGGTTACTAACTTCTGCAGAAGGAAGCCTCAATTTACAAATTTCCCCAGATATAAATATTATCACCTTTGAGTTATGTTTGACTCACTTCTGAGGTGTTTTATATCATTATCAGTTTTATAATGCCTTTGTAGTGCCAAAATAACAATCATATTGAATATGGTACTAAAAGAAGTCAAGTGTATACAATGAAATGAAATTTAGATTTACACTGATGGATAGGTACTCATTGCTTATAAATATCACACTGGATATACATACCAAAGTGTTTGTAAACAGAGAGGCTTTTGTACATGCATATGTAAACTAATATGATTATATCATATGTCTAACAAACCTGTAAATAAACTTAAACTTTATAATAGGGCAAAAGGCCTTGTCAGATTTTCATGTGATTACCCCCTTTCCTTCTCATTCTCTCACCTTAGGGGAGGAGGCAGTTAACAAAACTGGGGCAATGCAAATTTGGAAGGTGGCTGAAGACAAGGTCAAATATGGATGTGCCCTCATGAGAAGTCCTAACTCCCCATACCTGGGAACTCTGGTTCAAAAGAAATGGGTCAAAAGCACAAACTGCCAAGTGCTAGGAAATTTATCAGAGAACTTGTCCTGGTTTTAGAGATGCCAACAGATCCTGCATTAAAGCTCATGTGTATGGAGTAAAGAGGTGACAATAAAACAGTCATAGCTAACACATAGAACTTACCTGTGCTATGCAGTCCCAAAAGCTTTATACATATTAACTCACTTAATACCCATAACACCCCCAAGAGGTCTATATCATTAGTTACTCCATTTTGCAGATGGGTAAACTGAGGCACTGAGAGCTAAAGATTGCATGGAGCTAGTAAATGGCAAAATCAGTATTCAAACCAGGTAGTCTGTATCAGAGTCCATGCAGACAGTGCCTGCACCATTCTACCTCTTGAGAGGAGGTATTTGTGTCCACATATGTATATTTGTACATATATTCCTTAATAGGTTTGTATAAAATCACACCTGAGGAAGCTGGGAAGATCTATGAACACAACTTGCCCCCTCACTGTGCCTTGAAGAAAGGGAAAAAAAGTCTCCATTTCATCTGCCGCATGGAAGAGAACCTTGTGATCTTGGATATCAAAGTTGGCCCTTACACAAGGCAGAACACTTCAAGGAATAAAATGAGGGCTATCCTCCAGTCAGACAGAACAGACACAAGTGCAAATTCCAGTGGCCTCAGTGTCAAAGAGAAAATTAACTCACCAACTGCCAGCCTGCTGCTCCTTGACCAGGGCTCTATTGTAGTAGGGAAGAGATACATGTCCTTGAGTGCCTACCTTTAGACACTCCAGCATGGACTTGGGCTCTTTCTGGAGTCAAGTACTGACCTTTTACAGAACCCTTCCCTCCCTCTCTCTTTCATCAGAATGTCCCACTGTTATAACCTCTGTAATTCAAGAAGGAATATCCTGGGTTTTTTTTCTTTTTTTAATTTATTTATTTTGAGAGAGAGACAGAGCATGAGTGGAGGAAAGACAGAGGGAGACACACACAGAATCCGAGGAAGGCTCCAGGCTCTGAGTTGTTAGCACAGAACACAACACAGGGCCCAAATCCATGAACCACGAGATCATGACCTGAGCCGAAGTTGGATGCTTAACTGACTGAGCCACCCAGGCACCCTTGTCCTGGGCTTTTTTTTTTTTTAAGACAAGCTAACTGATGGACCTCATTCTTGGAGTACAGAAAAATAAAGTCTCACCAGCAAGAGGGCCTTTTTAGGCAAATACAGAGACCGTACATGGTCAGATATGATCCAGTAGCCTTTCCCTTCACACTCTGTGCAGAGTGGATGGCCCTGCCCTCTTGGCTGCCTCATCTGCTCATCCAATCCTCCACAACAGGCACAGACATTCCCTCCAGTCATTTGATATGCAGTCCAGGTGCTGCAGTGCTTCAAGTTAAAGGCTTCCAGTTCTTCACAGCACCTAAACATAGTAGATTACCCTGAGATGAGAGGACAGGATCCAGGCCTTCAAAATGGCCCTGCACCTCACTCTCATGCACACCTTTGGACCCAGATGGTGCCCAGTTCCTCCACCTGCTCCCTCCTGGGTCATTATCCTGCCAGCAATGCTGGGCTATGTTGAGAAGCTTCTCAGCATGAAGAGCTGTACAGTCCAAAGGCTTGAGGGAATGGAAATCATGGGGTCTGTGTCTGGTGAGTGCTTTCCTCCCAGTGTGCAGCATTAGAAATTAACCCTTTCTCCAAGGGTCCTTCCTATCAGACTCTGCATCCAATTAAAACACTATGAAAGCCAGCTTGCTGTTAGGACACACTCAAAAAACTCAACAGCCCTCAAGTGGCAAATGGTATAATTCCCATTTCTGTCGAAGTGGGACACATAGGTTAGGGCCTGAACAGTGTGTCTCCTACACAGTCACTGCCCTCTAACAACTCACCAAGCACAGGGAAAGGGAGGACAAAGAGAGAGAGTACCATCACAGAATAAAGGTTTTTCTGGACAGGCAGATTAGTGTAGTACTAACCAAATTGACCAATCCAGTCACCTGCTTCCAGACAGAATCATGTATCATAAAAATTATAAAATATTTAAAGGATCTGCCTGACTCCTAAAAATTTCTAGGAATGGAGAGCCCTGCCCACTTACAGTGGTGGTTTCTCAAAGGATGTTCTGACACTTCTGCCATTTTGGTAGGAGTTGTAGTCACCCAAATGTTCTGCTTTGTAACATTATAGAACTTAATTGCTCTTGTAGCCCACTCAGTCTTAGGGTATAGAGGGAAAGGGAAGCAACCTGACCTGAACATCCCAGGGAGTTAGCAATTTAGGGACATGATAGCTGGATTGTGTTCAGGATAGTTTTTCAGGAGTTTGTTTTGTTTTACCTTTCACCTATCCCCCGACTTGTGGGACAACTTATGGTATGTCAACTCATTTAATGCTGGCATAAAGAAACCCATGAAATGCTGACACCCCAATAAAGTCTTTACAATAATTCATATCTGAAGCTCCTTTATTTCTTCTAGATGCCACAGAAAACATGAAATCAACCAACATCTCAGGAGGTCAAGCCCTGCATTGCTTCTCTTTAGCAGAAGGTCAGAGCCTACTAAACAATGGAAGTGCAGAGAGTTACAGGTTGAAAGAGGCCAGGAAACTAAAACACCAGAAATAGTTTTTATGTGTGACTCTGCATCTATGTGTGTATACGTTGAAATGGGATCTTTTTGGAGGTTAAAAAGAAGTAGCAAGGTTGAGAAGATTGTTTCCATGCATAGAGTGATGATTCTTGGTCTTCTGGATCCTACTGACAGTGCGAAGTTTTTCCTCACCTACTCATTTTCCCCCTTTTGTGTAAAATGGATATAATTCTTCAAAAGGATCCAAGATTGGAGTAATGTCAATGAAAAGTCTAACATTTTCAACTTAGCACTAAAAAAATGTAGAAATTTGAATCACCTGTCTGCTCCTCTGAATTTCTTCTTGTCTAAGTCCATTTTCTTCCATAGAAAAGGAAGTTTAAAATTTACCTCTCTTATCATGTGATCCAGCTTTTACTTAGGTCAGATGAAAAGCTGTCCCTGCATCAAGTTTTCCTCCAAGGATCTTTAACATTTCATGACTTAAACAAGCACCCTTTAATCCTTGTCTCTCAAAATGCTTTATGGGGATAAATAACCCTATTAACAGAGACAAATAACAGCAGAGAAAGAGATACATGATGAAGTATGAGACTAAGATATGAAAGAAGATGGAGAGCCAATGAGGTAGAGATACACAAAAATGTGATAACAGGTGGCAAAAATGACTAAGAAGGCTCTGATCTCAATATTGAATCAGAGAATTCCAACCCCTGAGAGTGATCGTCAGCTCACGGGATGAAGACACCAAAAGTTAGGATACTCAAATACAAGATGATAGTGTGGTGGAATGAACAAGGGCTTAGGCATCAGACAAACCCAAGTTTGAATACAAGCCCTCCCATATACCACCTGTATATGTAAGTCCCCTTGCCACACTTGCTGCATGCTTCCAGAACCCCCATGATGGTATCAGGAGAGAATTGGCTCACAGCAGGTGAGGACAATTCCATGATTTATGTATTTATACTGAGTATGATTTATGAGAATAAAACTGTCACCCTCTCTCTCTTAACTCTGCTTTGCCTACTGACTTTTTCTCCATGTGCTGAGTTTTCCCTTTGATTTCATAACATCACAATGGTGTCACATTTCCTTTCTCTCTTTTTTCCCCTCCTCATAATCTTTCTCTTCTTTTATTTTGTGCACTCTATGCTTTGTGGTGGCCTGCATTTGAACTGGCCTTACCTAGTATTATCACCTTTGTGTACTCCTCTCCCTTTCCAAAAATAAGAGGGCAGATGTATGTAAACCAATAGGATATTGCAGGCATGATGGTGTGTGATTTCTGAGGCTAGATTGTAAATGCTGAGAGGCTCTCACTTTGTTCTCTCTAGATCGATTACTCTGGGAAATACAGCTGACATGTGATTACATTCATGAAGCAACACCATGGAGAGGTCCAAGGCAAGGAATGGAGCCTTCCTATGAACAGCTTATGTGAGTAAACCATCTTGGAAATGGATCAGCCTTGATCAAGCCTTCAGATGATGTCTGCATCTCTATTATATTGCAGTTTGACTGCAATCTCCTGAAGAGGTTCCAAGCCAAAACCAGCCAGTCAAGCCACATTCAGATTCCCGACTTGGAAAAACGATGTGAGGTAATTAGGACACATTGTTTTAAGCCATTAAGTTTTGGGGGAATTTGTTACACAGAAAGAGAAAACTAATACAATCTCTTATCATATGTTTTAGCCTCTTACTACCATTCCCTGTTGATTTGTTAGCCGTACCACATTAGGATCCCAAAGTTTATACATTTAACTCCGGTACAGACTTTTTACAACTTATACCATGGCTTCCATTGACTGAACACTTTCCTTTCCCATTCAAACTGGACATTCCACCAACACCAAATTCCTTTCCTACAAAAAGACTCGCTTCAGATGCCCTTACATTTGATTAACATCATGCTCTATAGCTTCTTAGGAATTTTAAAACTCGGTATCTACTTCAAGTTTTAATGTAATTTTATGGAGTAGGAAGGAAAAAATGTTAATCCCATTATATAGATGAGGAAATTTGAGACCCAATGTATATAAATACTGACTTGCACAAAAACACAACTACTTGGTGGTAGAACTAAGTTTGGAAACCTAGTCTTTCTCTTCTGCTCTGTCTCCTCAAGATAGGCGATTCAAATATGCAGTGATCTAGCTTTAGGAATCAATATCTAAACAACTCAATGTGGACTCAGCTGCTACAGATTTTTGTAAAGTGAGCCTTCATACATAGGTCTAAGTGAAAAAAGAAATGTTACCAATTGTTTTAGTTATCTGCTATTCTATTGGAAAACATTACAAAATTTAGTGCCTTAAAACAACTATGCATTATTATATATCTCCTTCCTCTGAGGGTTGATAATCTGAGCTTGGTTGTTCTCACTTGGGACCCATTTTAATGTTGTAGCTATATGGTGCTGATATTGGAGGCATCTGAAGACCTTTTCACTCATATGTGTGCTGCCTGTACTGGGATGGCTGTAAGTGTTGGCAGTGGGTTAAGTATATCTCTTTCTAGATCTAAATGTAAACCAGGAAGCCATCAAACTCCTAGAAGAGAAGGCAAGCAAAAACCTCTTTGATCTTGGCTGCAGCAACTTCTTACTCAACATGTCTCCAGAGGCAAGGGAAATAAAAGCAAAAACAAACTATTGGGACCTCATCAAAATAAAAGGCTCCTGCACAGTGAAAGAAACAATCAGAAAAACTAAAAGGCAACAGACAGAATGAGAGAAGATATTTGCAAACGACAGATCAGTTTTTAAAGTGTTAGTATCCAAAATCTATACAGAACTTATCAAACTCAACACCAAATAAAAAAAAAAAAAAACAAATAATCCAGTGAAGAAATGGGCAAAAGACATGATAGACAGTTCTCCAAAGAAGACATCCAGATGGCGAACAGACACACGAAAAAATGCTCAACATCACTCACTATCAGGGAAATACAAATCAAAACCACAATGAGATATCACCTCACACCTGTCAGCATGGCTAACATTAACAACTCAGGCAAAAACAGACGTTGGCAAGGATGTGGAAAAAGAGGATCTCTTCTGCACTGCTGGTGGGAATGCAAGCTGGTGCAGCCACTCTTGAAAACAGAATGGAGATTCCTCAAAAAATTAAAAATAGAACTACCCTATGATCCAACAATTGCACTACTAGGTATTTATCCACAGGACAGAGGTATGCTATTTCAAAGGGACACATACACCCCAATGTTTATAGCAGCACTATCAACAATAGCCAAAGTATGGAAAGAGCCCAAATGTCCATCTATGGGTGAATAGATAAAGAAGATGTGGCAAATATATACAATGGAGTATTACTTGGCAATCAAAAAGAATGAAATCGTGCCATTTGCAACTACGTGGATGGAACTAGAGGGTATTATGCTAAGCGAAATTAGTCAGTCAGAGAAAGACAAATATCATATGATTTCACTCATATGAGGACTTTAGGACATAGAACAGATGAACACAAGAGAAAAGAAGCAAAGATAACACAAAAACAGGGAGGGGGACAAAACATAAGAGATTCTTAAATATGGAGAACAGAGGGTTAATAGAGGTGTTGTGGGAGGGGGGATGGGCTAAATTGGTAGGGGGCAATAAGGAATCTACTTCTGAAATCACTGTTGCAGTATATGCTAACTTGGATCTAAATTAAAATAATAATAATAATAATAGTAATAAGAAAATAATAATAAAAAAAGAAAAATTAAAAAAGAAAAAGAAAGAAAGGGTAAAGATTAATATCACAATGAAAACACAACATTTTTAAATTCCCTAGGGTTCTCTTGATCTCAGTTTGAAAAGCACTGTTTTGAAGGATTTCCACTTGCCTGTATGCTTTGTTCTACTTATTTTTAATACAATTTTTTTATAATCTTAAAAAAAGGCATATCGCTTTCTATTCATGTGGACTCTCCCTGTGGCTGGCTTTTGCCTTTTTAGAGCAAAAAAAAAAAAAAATAGTCTTAGTGAAATCAATCTTATGTGGTAACAGAATTCTTCTTTGCATTCCAAGAGCAATTCTTTTAAGAGGTTCAAGCAGAAGCTGCAACTCTTCTTATGATTTAACCTCAGAAGTTTCAGAATGTCTCTTCCACCACATTCTACTGGCTAGGCAAGTTACTGAGGCCAGTAGGGAAACATAAAAACAGACTCCACCTAGTGTGGGTAATGCATACAGTAAAAAAAGGAAAAGATGGTGGCTTTCTTGGAGGTATGTCATCACAGTCCACCCTCTGGCTCCAAAAATGTATGATATTCCTTTATGCAATATACACTCACTCTCTTCCAAGACTAAAAAAAATTTATTCCATGACAGAAACAGCTCAAAATCTAGAATCATATCATCTACGTTAGGTTCAATGCAAATAAGCCTCCTTTGGAACAGCGTCTTGACTATACTTTCTTTTTATCTGAAACCTATGTGTAAGCCCCTTTGCCACCCCTGCTCTATGCTTCCAGAACCCCATGATAGTATCAGGATGCAGGAGAGGATTGGCTCACAGCAGGTGAGGACAATTCCCAGATTTATGTCTTTCTACTCACTATGACTTATGAGAATAAGAGACTGCCTAAAACTGTAATGCTAAAAGACAGAAGATATTGGGAAAGTGGCAAATCTACCTGCATAGATGAAATAAACAGTCATCTGTCCACTCACCCACCCAAAACATATAATGATGAGACAGGTGTGGGAAAACTACAATATACCCTACTGTGCTAAGAGTATAAATAAATGCTACCATGCCAGTGACTATGTCACAACAATCCTGAAATTCTACTGGGCACACTTTGCTAGATCCTTTTGAGGGCCCAGAAAATAATTCTTTATTCTTTCCTCTGGGCTTATGTTTCCATCCTCTGAATTTTCTTTTCTTTTCCATGAGAAATGGCCCTTGTTTTACACTGAGCAGCCTCCTCATTTATTTCCTGCTCATAGAATATTGGGGCTCTAGAGACCTTCTCTATACTGTATCTGTCCGTTTGTGTGCAAGCTAAGGTAATTCCTTTAAAAAAATGTGTAATCCTCCTTACATCAAATTATAATCCATTTACTGACACAAAGGCTCTAGTCCTTTTCTCTTTCTAAGACAGCCCCTTTTCCTTTTTCTCCTTTGACCTCAGAGTCAGAATACTGTGGAATAGTGTTCCTAAGCTTCTTAGATGCCTTTTGTGGAGTTTAAACTGTCTACAAGGTATTCCCATAACAGTCCCTCTAGTGGAGGAAGTCTAAGACGCACAGACATAATATTCTTAGAAGCCCTACTGAGTATGCCCTTAACTCTCTATGACATCTCAACAACAGGTATTCTAGCTTTGAGACTTTTATTCTGAAACCATAACTTACTCATAATGCCCTGGATTTTATCTTTTTCCTGGGGGCATTTCTAGTTTGAAAAAGTTTTACATGGAGAGAATGAGAAATAATTTTTTTTGAACCCATTAAGGCAGGATCCATTTACATTTCCTTAAAATTATGTTTGAAATTAAATGGTATCTTCTTTAGTTCATCTCTACTCATATTTTATAATAGGCAGCTAGAAAAAGACATTTGGCACCTTTTACAGCCTGCCTGCAAATCTCTCCAGCCAGATCCATAAGATTATCTGTTACTCTTTCTCTTTTTCACATTATCACAGGTGACAGTGCCACCAAAATTTCCATCCTGTATATGACAACTGTTCTCTTTTTTCTAACCTCCAGCAATATTTTCTTCTCTGTCTTTCAAGCCTTCATCAGTCGTACCTTTGAGGTCTTTATAGATTTCACTACAGAAAATTTGTGGATATTCCAACTTCTACTCACTGCCCAGTCTAAAAGAAAATGTCACATGATCTAAGTTTATTCTATAGCAGCACCTCTCTTTGAGGTACCAAAATGTTTTTCCAGTTATCAACTTTTGCTTTAAAAACTATCCCAGGAATACCTGGGTGGCTCAATCAGTTGAGGGTTAGACTCTTGATTTTGGCTCATCTCATGATCCCAGGGTGGTTGGATTGAGCCCTGTGTCAGGCTCTACACTGAGCATGGAGCCTGCTTAAGATTCTCTCTCTCCCTCAACCCCCCTCCCCCACTTGTGCCCACCCTTGCTCTCTCTTTCTCTCGCTCAAATGAAAAAAATAAAAATAAATAAATAACAAATATAATAAGTAAAAACTATCCCAAAACTTATTTGACTTTATAACTCACTACAAAACTACAGTTATTAAGACAGTGTGGTATTGGTGAAAGAATAGAGAAATCAATCACTGGAACAGAATAGATGTCCCAGAATAGATCTATATAAATATAGTCAAATTACCTTTGACAAAAGAGCAAAGGCAACACAACGGGGCAAAGATAGCCTTTCAGCAAATAGTGTTGAAACAACCAGAAATTCCCAAGCAAAAAAATAAATAAATCTCTACATGACCTTATACCCTTCACAACAATTAACTAAAAATGGATCACAGACCTAAATGTAAAATAAAAAAATCTATAAAACTCCTAGAATTTAGCATAGGAGAAAACTTGGATATACCTTAGATATATTCATGATTTTTGGGTGTAACACCAAAGTCAATCTATGAAAGAAGTAGTTGATAAGCTGGATTTCATTTAAAATAAAATCTTCTGCTCTATGAAAGACACTGTCTAAAGAATGAGAATACAAGTCACAGACTGGTAGAAAATATTTGCAAAACCACATCTAATAAAGAACTGTTATCCAAAATACACAAAGCACTCTTAAAACTCAAAAACTAAAAAAGCAAACAACTCAATTTAAAAAGGACCAAAAACCTTCACAGACACCTCACCAAAGAAAATAAACAAATGGCAAGTAAGAATATGAAAATTCTCGACATCATATGTCATCAGGAAGATGTGAATTAAAACAATGAGATACTACTGCACACCTATTGGAAAGGGCCAAAATCTGGAACATTGACAACATCATATACTAGTGACGGTGTGGAGAAACAGGAATTCTCATTCATTGCTAGTGGGAATGCAAAATGGTACAGCCCCTTTGGAAGACAGTTGGCATTTTCTTACAAACCTAATCATACTTTTACCGTAATATCCAGCAATTATGCTCCTTGGCATTTGCCCAAAGGAGTTGAACATGTTCACACAAATGCCTGCACACCAATGTTTATAGAAGCTTTATTCATAATTGCCAAGACTTGGGAGTAACCAAGATATCCTTTAGTAGGTGAATGGATAAGTAAACTGTGGTACAACCAGACACTGGAATAGTATTCAGTGCTAAAAACAAATAAGCTATCAAGTCATGAAAAGACATGAATAAACCTCAGATGCACATTACTAAGTGAAAGAAATCAGTCTGAAAAAGATAAATACTGTATGATTCCAACTACATTACATTCTAGAAAAGGCAAAACTATGGTAACAATAAAAAGATCGCAGGTTGGCTGTGGTTTGGGGAGAAGAAGGGATGGACAATTACAGCAAAGAAGATTTTTAGAGCAGTGAAAGTGCTACCATAAAGATGAATGATACCGTAATAATACATGTTATTATACGCTTATCCAAACATTTATCCATTATACATTCGTCCAAACCCATATAATATGCAACACCAAGAGTAACTTGGGTGATTATGATGTGTCAATGTAGTTTTATCAAGTGTAACAAAGGTACCACTCCGGTGGGGGATGTTGCTAATGGGGGAAGGCTATGATTGTGTGGAGGTAGGGGATATATGGGAAATCATTCTACCTTCCCCTCAATTTTGCTGTGAACCTCAAACTGCTCTAAAACATAAAAGTCAATGAAAAAATCCCTAAACTTTAGTGCCTTAAAGTAACAATATATCATTAGGTCTCATGGTTCTGAGAGTTGATGGATTCATCTTGATGGTTGTCACCTGCGTCACAGACTATGCATCTGGAGTTCTCTCTTGTCCAGCAAGAGAGAAGATGCAGAAATAAAAGCGAGAGAGGCTAATGCCTGGGAGGAAACAAGAGCCCTGAACAGGGGTTTCATCTCCATATTTACTGAGTTCTCAGGATCTTACACAGATGGTGAGCATGCAGAAGAAAACCATCAAATAGTAATCATTAACTTGAGTGTGTAAGAAGCAAAGGGTCTGGGGTGGGGGGGCAAGTGGAGTTTGAAGTTCTTATCAAAGTATATTGGCACCAGGTGTAAAGTAGTTTCCTGCAGGTGATATAACAAGTTACTCGTGATCCCATTATAATATCTCCCTAACTAACCTTGGGCACTTTCGCCCTGTGGCTGCAGCTTTCCACCCTAAGCTTTATAACCCATTTATGTAAGAATGAGGAATTCTTGGACCTATTTCCCCACAACCTGGCTGTCAGATGGCTGTGGTCAGATGGCAGGTGAAACTGGAGTCATCTGAAAGCTTCTTCACTCTTGTACTTAGCATAAGCAATTGGAAGAGTTGGTTTATTGAGCATTTCTATCCCTCCGTGCAGCTTTTCCACATGGCTATTTTGGACTTTCTCAGATCATGGCAGTCTCAGGATAGCTGGGCTTCTTATATGGTAGCTGGCTTCTCCCAGAGTGATCATTCTAAGAGGTCCAAACAAACTCTCATACAGAGGTTCCTTCATTTTCTCAGTTCACAGCACTGAGAGTTGTCTCAGTATCATTTTTATACTGTCCCTCAGCCAGAACAAACAATGCAAAACAAAACAAAGGAAAAAAAAAACCTAGTGGCTCATTTATTGAGTCATATCAAACAAATTGATGTTTTTGTTTCCTAATAACTTTTTAGTAACTATTTAAAAAATAAATTGAAAATGTACTTTTTATTTCATTCTTAAATAAGTGCAATTACTTATTCATGGTATGCATACGTCTATTGGGCACAACCTTGAATCAGATTGTAATCTTTGGATGCCACCACATGTATTTCTTTTTCCAGAGAAATTTTTTGTAATACTTGATTTACTTTATCATATGAATCACCAAAAATGAAGAATTGCAGAAATATGAAGTCAATAAAATAAATGTAACACACTATTAAAATTATGAACTATGTTGAACTAGTAGTTTTTGCAGTGTCTGATAGATGTCCATGTGTTTTCCTAAAATTTAAGAATAAATCATAGTGTCCCTGTGAGTTTGTGGTGGCACCCAAGGAGCCTCAGCACAGAGTTTGGAAACCACTGTACCATACCAGTGAAATCCTGAGATAAAATGAGGAATGTAAGTAAATAATTCTCAATGAGTCTCATCTTTAACTTCCTATCCTTATCTACCCAGTACATGGTCAGACAAATACTATAGATTTTGCTCTATTTTGGCCAACATCAATACGACATGTAAGCAGAATTGAGGTAAAGTTTGAGTCTCTCTCTCATCCACAAGAGTAATTTTAAAACGTGTTAAGGAAGTCACTGTTTATTTGCATACAATTTATAGGTAGCATTAAGTTCTTACATCTCCAAATTTGTATACCCAGTTTACCCACAGAATGCCTAAATTAGTGGTGGATATTCAACACATAATTAATTAATTAACTAATTAATAGTAGATACTGACACTTGTCCAGAAAATAGAGAGTAACTTCCCCTGGGAATTTTATTACTTTGCAATTCTTTGTTTAGAAATCCCTTCAGCTAAATATCCAAGGTCATTAATTACCATTTCAACTTTCCACAAAAATACTAGAAAACAATATGGCCCAATGTCTTCACCACGTTATACCAAAAATTACCTTTTCTCCAATTTCCAGTAACATATTCCTCATTTCCGTCTGAGATCACATCAAAGCCATCTTTAATGTCCATATTTCTAGCAACAATCTGTTCAAAGAAATCTCTGCTTTTTCTGACAACTGCCTCAAAGCTTTTCCAGTCTCTACTTATCAGCCAGTTCCAAAGCCACTTCCACATTTTCAGGCATTTGTTATAGAAACATCCCGTTTCTAGTTACCGAAATCTGCCTTAGTCCGCTAGGGCTGCCATAACAGAACATCACAGACAGGGTGTTTGAACAATAGAAATTTATCTTCTCACAGTTCTGGAGGCTGCAAGCCCAAGGTCAGAATGCCAACAGGTTTTATTTCTCCTGAGACTTTTCTACTCGGCCTGCACTTCTCACTTCTCACTATGTGTTCATATAGCCTTTTCTCTGGGCCTGTGCATCCCTGGTATCTCTTCCTCTTCTTAGAAGGATACCAGTCCTGTGGAACTAGAACCTCACCATTAAGACCTCATCTAACCTCAGTTACCTCTTTAAAGTCCCTATCTCCAAATAAACACAGTCACATTGAATGTTAGGGCTTCAACGTGTGAGGAAACAATTCATTCCAAACAGGAATATATGGGAGGGGTGTGCCCTGTGTCACTTCCTTAAAGGATTTTTCTTTTGAAACATAGGTTCTTATATTTTCATATATTAGTTTCTGGTAATTATTGATGCCCCAGAAACTGCATACAAAAATATCATGTGTATGAACTTTTCTGGAGAGAGGGTCTATATTTTCTGTTCTAAACTCCATATCCATCATGGAAAGATTTTTCAAAGATGGCAACTCTCATGCGCAGAGATTCTGATTTAATTCCTCTTGGGTGACTGTCAGGCATGGATCTTTTTTGTAATATTTTCCATTTGATTATAATGTGAAGCCAAATTTGAGAATCATTCATCTAAAACATTTTTATTTAAATTGAAACCTGAAGGTTTTATTTAATTGAAGGTGTATTTAAATTGAAACCTGAAGGTGCGTGGGTGGCTCAGTGGGTTAAGCATCTGACTCTCAGTTTTGGCTCAGGTCATGATCTCATGGTTTTGTGAGTTTGAGCGCCACATCAGGCTCTGTGTTGACAGTGCAGAGCCTGCTTAGGGTTCTCTCTGTCTCCCTCTGTCTCTGCCCTTCCCCTGCTTATGCTGTCTTGGTCTCTCTCAAAATAAGTAAATAAACTTAAAAACATTAAATTTCAACCTGAAAACCAGTAGTATCTGCATTACCTGGAAACTTACTAGAAACACTGAATCTCAATGCACACCCAGACCTACAGAATCTATGGAATCTGCATTTTTGTAAGTTACACAATTTGTTTGGTATGCCATTAAAGTTCAAGGAGCATAAGTTTTCCTCAGATTGTAACCACAAAATTTTCAAAACCATAAGAATTTTTTTTTTCAAAATGTGATTTTAGGATAGCTTACATAGCAGTCCTTTCCTGTTCTTTTGTTTGTTATTGGGTCTAATTCAGAAACAAAGTTATGTCAGGGTCAGTTGCAAACAAGTAATCCATGAATTAACACCACTGTGAATTACATCCTGGCTTAACCCACAGATTACCTATTATTACCTGTTATTCATCACTGCAAACATTATGCATAATTGCTCAATGATCAACTGCAATTGGTCTACACAGCATTTACCTAAAGATACAAAGAGCTCTTAATTTAAAGAAAATGTGGTATATAGAAGAGAAGATGGCGGCGTAGGAGGACGCGGGGCTCACAGCGCGTCTTGCCGATCACTTAGATTCCACCTACACCTGCCTAAAGAACCCAGAAAACCGCCAGAGGATTAGCAGAAGGGAGTCTCCGGAGTCAAGCGCAGACTAGAGGCCCACGGAAGAGGGTAGGAAGGGCGGCGAGGCGGTGCGCGCTCCACGGACTGGCGGGAGGGAGCCGGGGCGGAGGGGCGGCTCGCCGGCCAAGCAGAGCCCCCGAGTTGGGCTGGCAAAAGCGGAGGGGCCGGACAGACTGTGTTCCGACAGCAAGCGCGACTTAGCGTCTGGGAGGTCATAAGTTAACAGCTCTGCTCGGAAAGCGGGAAGGCTGGAGGACAAAGGGAGGGAGAGCTGCTGAGCCCCCAGAAGGCAGAGCTCAGCTTGGCGGGGAACAAAGGCGCCAGCGCCATCTCCCCCACCCATCCCCCAGCCAAAATCCCAAAGGGAACCAGTTCCTGCCAGGGAACTTGCTCGCTCCGCGCAAACACCCAACTCTGTGCTTCTGCGGAGCCAAAACTCCGGCAGCGGATCTGACTCCCTCCCGCTGCCACAGGGCCCCTCCTGAAGTGGATCACCTAAGGAGAAGCGAGCTAAGCCTGCCCCTCCAGCCCCCGTGCACCTTGCCTACCCACCTCAGCTAATACGCCAGATCGATCCCCAGCAACACAAGCCTGGCAGTGTGCAAGTAGCCCAGACGGGACATGCCACCCCACAGTGAATCCCGCCCCTAGGAGAGGGGAAGAGAAGGCACACACCAGTCTGACTGTGGCCCCAGCAGTGGGCTGGGGGCAGACATCGGGTCAGACTGTGGCCCCGCCCACCAACTCCAGTTATACACCACAGCACAGGGGAAGTGCCCTGCAGGTCCTCACCACTCCAGGGACTATCCAAAATGACCAAACAGAAGAATTCCCCTCAGAAGAATCTCCAGGAAATAACAACAGCTAATGAACTGATCAAAAAGGATTTAAATAATATAACAGAAAGTGAATTTAGAATAATAGTCATAAAATTAATCACTGGGCTTGAAAACAGTATACAGGACAGCAGAGAATCTCTTGCCACAAAGATCGAGGGACTAAGGAACAGTCACGAGGAGTTGAAAAACGCTTTAAACGAATGCAAAACAAAATGGAATCCACGATGGCTCGGCTTGAAGAGGCAGAGGAGAGAATAGGTGAACTAGAAGATAAAGTTATGGAGAAAGAGGAAGCTGAAAGAAAGAGAGATAAAAAAATCCAGGAGTATGAGGGGAAAATTAGAGAACTAAGTGATACACTAAAAAAAAATAATATACGCATAATTGGTATCCCAGAGGAGGAAGAGAGATGGAAGGGTGCTGAAGGGGTACTTGAACAAATTATAGCTGAGAACTTCCCTGAACTGGGGAAGGAAAAAGGCATTGAAATCCAAGAGGCACAGAGAACTCCCTTCAGACGTAACTTGAATCGATCTTCTGCACGACATATCATAGTGAAACTGGCAAAATACAAGGATAAAGAGACAATTCTGAAAGCAGCAAGGGATAAACGTGCCCTCACATATAAAGGGAGACCTATAAGACTCGTGACCGATCTCTCCTTTGAAACTTGGCAGGCCAGAAAGGCTTGGCACGATATCTACAGTGTGCTAAACAGAAAAAATATGCAGCCGAGAATCCTTTATCCAGCAAGTCTGTCATTTAGAATAGAAGGAGAGATAAAGGTCTTCCCAAACAAACAAAAACTGAAGGAATTTGTCACCACGAAACCAGCCCTACAAGAGATCCTAAGGGGGATCCTGTGAGACAAAGTACCAGAGACATCACTACAAGCATAAAACATACAGACATCACAATGACTCTAAACCCATATCTTTCTATAATAACACTGAATGTAAATGGATTAAATGCGCCAACCAAAAGACATAGGGTATCAGAATGGATAAAAAAACAAGACCCATCTATTTGCTGTCTACAAGAGACTCATTTTAGATCTGAGGACACCTTTAGATTGAGAGTGAGGGGATGGAGAACTATTTATCATGCTCCTGGAAGCCAAAAGAAAGCTGGAGTAGCCATACTTATATCAGACAAACTAGACTTTAAATTAAAGGCTGTAGAAAGAGATGAAGAAGGGCATTATATAATAATCACAGGGTCTATCCACCAGGAAGAGCTAACTATTATAAATGTCTATGCGCCAAATACCCGAGCCCCCAGATATATAAAACAATTACTCATAAACATAAGCAACCTTATTGATAAGAATGTGGTCATTGCAGGGGACTTTAACACCCCACTTACAGAAATGGATAGATCATCTAGACACACAGTCAATAAAGAAACAAGGGCCCTGAATGATACATTGGATCAGATGGACTTGACAGATATATTTAGAACTCTGCATCCCAAAGCAACAGAATATACTTTCTTCTCGAGTGCACATGGAACATTCTCCAAGATAGATCATATACTGGGTCACAAAACAGCCCTTCATAATTTTACAAGAATTGAAATTATACCATGCATACTTTCAGACCACAATGCTATGAAGCTTGAAATCAACCACAGGAAAAAGTCTGGAAAACCTCCAAAAGCATGGAGGTTAAAGAACACCCTACTAACGAATGAGTGGGTCAACCAGGCAATTAGAGAAGAAATTAAAACATATATGGAAACAAACGAAAATGAAAATACAACAATCCAAACGCTTTGGGATGCAGCGAAGGCAGTCCTGAGAGGAAAATACATTGCAATCCAGGCCTATCTCAAGAAACAAGAAAAATCCCAAATACAAAATCTAACAGCACACCTAAAGGAAATAGAAGCAGAACAGCAAAGGCAGCCTAAACCCAGCAGAAGAAGAGAAATAATAAAGATCAGAGCAGAAATAAACAATATAGAATCTAAAAAAACTGTAGAGCAGATCAACGAAACCAAGAGTTGGTTTTTTGAAAAAATAAACAAAATTGACAAACCTCTAGCCAGGCTTCTCAAAAAGAAAAGGGAGATGACCCAAATAGATAAAATCATGAATGAAAATGGAATGATTACAACCAATCCCTCAGAGATACAAACAATTATCAGGGAATACTATGAAAAATTATATGCCAGCAAATTGGACAACCTGGAAGAAATGGACAAATTTCTAAACACCCACACTCTTCCAAAACTCAATCAGGAGGAAATAGAAAGCTTGAACAGACCCATAACCAGCGAAGAAATTGAATCGGTTATCAAAAATCTCCCAACAAATAAGAGTCCAGGACCAGATGGCTTCCCAGGGGAGTTCTACCAGACATTTAAAGCAGAGATAATACCTATCCTTCTCAAGCTATTCCAAGAAATAGAAAGGGAAGGAAAACTTCCAGACTCATTCTATGAAGCCAGTATTACTTTGATTCCTAAACCAGACAGAGACCCAGTAAAAAAAGAGAACTACAGGCCAATATCCCTGATGAATATGGATGCAAAAATTCTTAATAAGATACTAGCAAATCGAATTCAACAGCATATAAAAAGAATTATTCACCATGATCAAGTGGGATTCATTCCTGGGATGCAGGGCTGGTTCAACATTCGCAAATCGATCAACGTGATACATCACATTAACAAAAAAAAAGAGAAGAACCATATGATCCTGTCAATCGATGCAGAAAAGGCCTTTGACAAAATCCAGCACCCTTTCTTAATAAAAACCCTTGAGAAAGTCGGGATAGAAGGAACATACTTAAAGATCATAAAGGCCATTTATGAAAAGCCCACAGCTAACATCATCCTCAACGGGGAAAAACTGAGAGCTTTTTCCCTGAGATCAGGAACACGACAGGGATGCCCACTGTCACCGCTGCTGTTTAATATAGTGCTGGAAGTTCTAGCATCAGCAATCAGACAACAAAAGGAAATCAAAGGCATCAAAATTGGCAAAGATGAAGTCAAGCTTTCGCTTTTTGCAGATGACATGATATTATACATGGAAAATCCGATAGACTCCACCAAAAGTCTGCTAGAACTGATACATGAATTCAGCAAAGTTGCAGGATACAAAATCAACGTGCAGAAATCAGTTGCATTCTTATACACTAACAATGAAGCAACAGAAAGACAAATGAAGAAACTGATCCCATTCACAATTGCACCAAGAAGCATAAAATACCTAGGAATAAATCTAACCAAAGATGTAAAAGATCTGTATGCTGAAAACTATAGAAAGCTTATGCAGGTAATTGAAGAAGATATAAAGAAATGGAAAGACATTCCCTGCTCATGGATTGGAAGAATAAATATTGTCAAAATGTCAATACTACCCAAAGCTATATACACATTCAATGCAATCCCAATCAAAATTGCACCAGCATTCTTCTCGAAACTAGAACAAGCAATCCTAAAATTCATATGGAACCACAAAAGGCCCCGAATAGCCAAAGTAATTTTGAAGAAGAAGACCAAAGCAGGAGGCATCCCAATCCCAGACTTTAGCCTCTACTACAAAGCTGTCATCATCAAGACAGCATGGTATTGGCATAAAAACAGACACATAGACCAATGGAATAGAATAGAAACCCCAGAACTAGACCCACAAACGTATGGCCAACTCATCTTTGACAAAGCAGGAAAGAACATCCAATGGAAAAAAGACAGTCTCTTTAACAAATGGTGCTGGGAGAACTGGACAGCAACATGCAGAAGGTTGAAACTAGACCACTTTCTCACACCATTCACAAAAATAAACTCAAAATGGATAAAGGACCTGAATGTGAGACAGGAAACCATCAAAACCTTAGAGGAGAAAGCAGGAAAAGACCTCTCTGACCTCAGCCGTAGCAATCTCTTACTCGGCACATCCCCAAAGGCAAGGGAATTAAAAGCAAAAGTGAATTACTGGGACCTTATGAAGATAAAAAGCTTCTGCACAGCAAAGGAAACAACCAACAAAACTAAAAGGCAACCAACGGAATGGGAAAAGATATTTGCAAATGACACATCGGACAAAGGGCTAGTATCCAAAATCTATAAAGAGCTCATCAAACTCCACACCCGAAAAACAAATAACCCAGTGAAGAAATGGGCAGAAAACATGAATAGACACTTCTCTAAAGAAGACATCCGGATGGCCAACAGGCACATGAAAAGATGTTCAACGTCGCTCCTTATCAGGGAAATACAAATCAAAACCACACTCAGATACCACCTCACGCCAGTCAGAGTGGCCAAAATGAAGAAATCAGGAGACTATAGATGCTGGAGAGGATGTGGAGAAACAGGAACCCTCTTGCACTGTTGGTGGGAATGCAAATTGGTGCAGCCGCTCTGGAAAGCAGTGTGGAGGTTCCTCAGAAAATTAAAAATAGACCTACCCTATGACCCAGCAATAGCACTGCTAGGAATTTATCCAAGGGATACAGGAGTACTGATGCATAGGGGCACCTGTACCCCAATGTTTATAGCGGCACTCTCAACAATAGCCAAATCATGGAAAGAGCCTAAATGTCCATCAACTGATGAATGGATAAAGAAATTGTGGTTTATATACACAATGGAATACTACGTGGCAATGAGAAAAAATGAAATATGGCCTTTTGTAGCAACATGGATGGAACTGGAGAGTGTGATGCTAAGTGAAATAAGCCATACAGAGAAAGACAGATACCATATGGTTTCACTCTTATGTGGATCCTGAGAAACATAACAGAAACCCATGGGGGAGGGGAAGGAAAAAAAAAAAAAAAAAAAAAGAGGTTAGAGTGGGAGAGAGCCAAAGCATTAGAGACTGTTAAAAACTGAGAACAAACTGAGGGTTGATGGGGGGTGGGAGGGAGGGCAGGGTGGGTGATGGGTATTGAGGAGGGCACCTTTTGGGATGAGCACTGGGTGTTGTATGGAAACCAATTTGACAGTAAATTTCATATATTAAAAAATTTAAAAAAAATAAAAATAAAAAAATAAAAAAATATAAAAAAAAGAACTAAGATACAGATCATATCTATTATTAGATAACATTTCACAATTTACTTTTAAAAAAAAAGCAAAGACCATATATAAAGAAAGACAATGACTAAATAAAGTGTATTTCTTCAAAAAAAAAAAAAAAAAAGAAAATGTGGTATATAGATATACAATGGAGTATTACTCAGCAATCAAAAAGCATGAAATCCTGCCATTTGCAACTATGTGGATGGAACTGGAGGGTATTATGCTAAGTGAAATTAGTCAGAGAAAGACAAATATCATATGACTTCACTCATATGAGGATTTTAAGAGACAAAACATGAACATAAGGGAAGGGAAACAAAAATAATATAAAAACATGGAGGGGGACAAAACAGAAGAGACTCATAAATATGGAGAACAAACTGAGGGTGGCTGGAAGGGTTGTGGGAGGGGGGATGGGCTAAATGGGTAAGGGGAATTAAGAAACCTACTCCTGAAATCACTGTTTCACTATATGCTAACTAATTTGGTTGTAAATTTAAAAAAAAATAAAAAATAAAATTAAAAAAAAAACAGAGCTCTTAAGAAAACAGTAGCTGGATTGTGTTAATATTGAAAAAAGAATAAAAAGAGAAAAAGGCCTGGAGGGAAAGAGACTATGGTAAAATGGTAGAAAATGAAAGGGTGGAAGAGACACATGGTATTTCACTGCCCTGGACATTAGAATCTCAATCTTAATACCTAAGACTTTCAACTCATAATTCTTCACCTCTGCCAAACCATCTCTCATCAATCTTATGGTTAGTTTGAATGGATAGGATGGGACTGGATTTGGAATCAGGAAGAGGAACAAGAAGAAACTCCTGTGAAGAGGATTAAATTATCAGGGTGCCTGGGTGGCTCAGTCAGTTGGGCATCCAGCTTGGCTCAGGTCATGATCTCACAGTTCATTGGTTCAAGCCTTGCATAGGACTCTGTGCTGACAGCTCAGAATCTGTGTCTCCCTCTCTCTCTGCCCCTCCTCCACTCGCACTCCCTCTCCCTCTCTCTCTCAAAAATAAATAAAACATTTACCTTTTTTAATTAAAATAATTTTAGAAAATAAAGATAAATTATCAGATAAATTTCTCTAGATAAATTACTGGAAGAATTTCACTGAATGAATTACTCTTAATGATAACAAGAAGAATCACAATTTTCTGCCTTTTTACAAATGTCCATCAACTCATGAATGAATAAAGAAGATGTGGTTTATATACACAATGGAATACCACTTGGCAATGAGAAATAATGAAATCTGGCCATTTGCAGCAATGTGGATGGAACTGGAGGGTATTATGCTAAGTGAAATAAGTCAGGTAGAGTAAGACAGATATCATATGTTTTAACTCATTTGTGGATCTTGAGAAGCTTAGAAGACCATGGGGGTGGGGAAGGGGGAAAAAAAGTTACAAAGAGGGAGGGAGGCAAACCATAAGAGACTCTTAAGGACTGAGAACAAACTAAGGGTAGATGGGGGGTGGGGAAGAAGGGAAGTGAGTGAGGGCAGGGAGGAGGGCAATTGTTGAGATGAGCACTGGGTGCTGTATGGAAACCAATTTGACAATAAATTATATTAAAAAACAAATTAATTTCAAATGTCAATCCATTCATCAAATCAAATTTTCAAGGCTATATTTAAACTACTATAAAATTTTTGTATTTGGCACTACAGATAGGCATTTTATTTGAGCTTTATATTTGCAGAAACTAAAAAAACAAAAACAAAAACAAAAACAAAAAACCTCTTCCAGGCCACCTCTGCACACAGTCACTCCTTCAGAGATTACTCATTTATTCTTACATCCTTTTTATCTACCATCCTCACCACAACCCATGGACATTGGTTCTAGATGAGCAGTAGAGAGTCTTTGGAACTAGTTTGGACCTAATTCCTGCCTTTCAGAGCTAATAATCAAGTAGAAATATCAGGTGGGCCAAAAGTGATAGTAAACAAATAAAGTCTTAACAGTTAAACATGTCAACATTACAATCCTGTGAATATCAGAAACACTTTGTTTCATTATGAGCCTTACAAAATATCCACATTAGAACATTCATCTCTGATCACCAACACAGTTGATAAACACTATTTTTTAAACCAAATATGACTTTTTATAGACCACAAAAAATATTTGAGATTATCCACCACTATTATATTTGAACAAAAATATATATTTATCCAAAAATGATTTGAGTATTTAATACGAGCCACTAATTATTTTAATCTGTATGTTTCATCCTTTTACATCCTTTTACTCTCAAACTTTCTGTTCTTTTTTAAAAATTTTTTTAATGTTTATTCGTGTTTTTTTTTTGAGAGAGAGAGACAGCTTGAGTGGGGGAGGTGCAGAGAGAGAGGGAGACTCAGAATCTGAAGCACGCTCCAGGCTCTGAGTTGTTAGCACAGAGTCCCACATAGTCTCGAACTCACAAACAGCGAGATCATGACTGGAGCTGAAGCTGGCTGCTTTACAGACTGTCACCCAGGTGCCCCAAAATTTTATATATGAAGCATATCTTTTGTAGTGGCATACTTTCAGTCTGACAGTTTTAGTGTTTTACATAGAACATTTAGTCTGTTGACATTGAATGTAATTACTGAAAGATGTAAATTACTATCTACTAGATTACTGTTTATTTCTATTTGACCAATTTGTTTATTTTCTTGTACTCTCATTTCTTGTCTTTTTTTCTTTTTAATTAATATTCAATTATTTGTTTAATAAATGTTTACTATTTCACACTCCTCCTCTATTAGCTGATTAGTTATACTTCTTTTGGAAGTGATCCTAGAAATTGCAATATATATCTTTAATTACATTCTAATAGGAATTATTAGCTCTGACTTGTCCCTTCAATGCTAGAACCTTAGAATATTTAAAATCTATTATCCGCCCTCCCAAATTTTATTTTTAATTGACATTCTTTTTAATTCATAAGTATTTTAAAACCCACAAGAGAAAACATTATTATTCCTTTACCCAAGTAGTATTTATTTGTATCAATCTACATATTATACTTTTTATTATTGTTCTTTTTCCTGTGTTTACTTATGTGTATCTAGGGTTATTTCTCTTCTGTATGAAGAAATTCTTTTAGTGCACCTTTACTGTTAACAAATTCTCTTAGATTTTATTACTGTCTTTTTTAAGCTTTGAAGAATAATTTTGCTAGATATGTAATTGTAGGTTGACAGGGTTATTTGGAAGCTTGCCTGTTATTTTGGCATATTAAGGTGTTCTATTGTTTTCTAACTTAAATTTTTATGCTGAAAAGTTAGCTGTTAGTCTTTTGTTGCTCCTTTTTACCTTTAGGTAATGTATATTTTGCTTTTCGGTTTAAGATTTTCATTTGTTTTAATTTTATGTAGCTTTACGATGAGTCTAGGTTTCTTTCTCATTTTATTGTACTTTGCTTTATTGAGCTTCACAGATATTGCACTGTTTTACAAATTGAAGGTTTGTGATAACCCTGCATTTAGCAATTCTATGAGCCCCATTTTTCCAACAGCATTTGCTCATTTTGTGTCCCTGTGTCACATTTTGGTAAATCTAACAAATTTTCCAATACTTTCATTATTATTATGTTTTTTATGATGATCTATGATCAGTGATCTTTGATGTTACTACTTAACTTGTGTTGGTGTTCTATGAACTGCACTCATATAAGAGGGTGGACTTAATAAATGCTGTGTGTGTTCTAACTGCTTCACTGAGTAACCATTGCCCCACCTCTCTCCCTCTGCTTCAGCCTCCCTATTCTCTGAGACACAACAACATTGAAATTAGGCCAATTAATAACCTTACAATGGCCTCTAAGTGTTCCAGTGAAAGAGTCACACATCTCTCCCTGTAAATCAAAAGCTAGAAATAATTAAACTTAGTGAGGAAGGCATGTCAAAAGCTGAGATAGACTGAAAGTTAGGCCTTTTCACCAGAGTTAGCTGGGTTGTGAATGAAAAGGGAAAGTTCTTAAAGGAAATTAAAACTGCTACTCCAGTGAATACACAAGTGATAAGAAAGCCTTGTTGCTGATAGGGAGAAAGTTTTTGTGGTCTGGATAGAAGACCAAACCAGCTAAAACATTCCATTAAGCCAAAGCTTACCCCAACAAAGGCCCTAACTGTCTTTAATTCTATTAATTCTAAGGCTGAGAGAAGAGTGAGGAAGCTGCAGAAGAAAAGTCTGAAACTGACAGAGTTTAGTTTATGAGGTTTAAGGAAAGGAGCCTTCTCCATTACATAAAAGTAGAAGGCTGTATCAACGTACCCAAAAGATCTTAGCTAACTAAGATAATTAATGAAGGTGGCTACACTAAAGAATAGATTTTCAAAACAGACAAATAGCCTTCCATTGAAAGAAGAAGCCATCTAGGGCTTTCACAGCTAAAGAGTCATTGCCCGGCTTCACAACTTCAAAGGACAGGTTGACTCTCTTGTTAGGGGCTAATGCAACTTGTGGCTTTAAGTTGAAGCCAATGCTTGTTTCATTTTGAAAATCATAAAATCCTTAAGAATTATGCTAAATCTACTTTGTCTGTTCTCTATGAATGGAACCACAAAGCATGGATGACAGCATATCTTTTTACAACATAGTTTATTGAACATCGTAAGCCCACTGTTGACACATACTGTTCAGAAAAGAAATATATTTTCAAAACGTTAATGCTCATTGTCAATGCACTTGGTCACTCAAGAGTTCTGATGGAGATGTAAATGAGAAAAATGCTGTTTTCATGCCTGTTAACACAATATCCATTCTACAGCCTATAAATCAATAATTAATTTTTTACTTTCAAGTCTTACTTTTTAAAAATACATTTCATAAGCCTGTAGTCACATAGTGATTTCTCTGGTGGATCTGGGTAAAGTAAATTGAAAACATTCTGGCAAGGATTCACCATTCTAGATGTCATTAAGAACATTCAGGGAATCCCTATCAAAATAACACCACCATTCTTCACAAAGCTAGAAAAAACAATCCTAAAATTTGCATGGAACCAGAAAAGACCCCAAATAGCCAAAGAAATTTTGAAAAAGAAAACCGATGCTGGAGGCATCACACTCCTGGACTTTAAGACATATTACAAAGCTGTAATCATCAAGACAGTATAGTACTGGCACAAGAACAGACAAGAGAACCCAGAAATGGATCCACAATGCATAGCCAACTGATCTTTGATAAAGCAGGAAAGAATATCCAATGGAACAAAGACAGTCTCTTCAGCAAATGGTGCTGGGAAAACTGGACAGAGACATGCAAAAAAATGAATCTGGACCACTTTCTTACACCATCCACAAAAATAAACTCAAAATGAATGAAAGACCTCAATGTAAGACAGGAAGCCATCAAAATCCTAGAGGAAAAAGAAGGCAAAAACCTCTTTGATCTTGGCCGCAGCAACTTCTTTCTCAACACGTCTCCAGAGGCAAGGGAAACAAAAGCAATAATGAATTACTGGGACCTCATAAAAAAAAAAAACAAAAAAAAAAACAAAAAAAAAAAAACAAAAAAAAACTTCTGCACAGTGAATGAAACAATCAGCAAAACTAAAAGGCAACCGACAGAATGGGAAAAAAAAAATTGCAAACGACAAATCAGTTTATAAAGTGTTAGTATGCAAAATCTATAAAGAATTTATCAAACTCAACACCCAAAAAACAAATAATCCAGTGAAGAAATGGACAAAAGACATGAAGAGACACTTCTCCAAACAAAACACCCAGATGGCCAACCAACACATGAAAAAATGCTCAACATCACTCATCATCAGGGAAATACAAATGAAAACCACAATGAGATATGAGATACCACCTCACACCTGTCACAATAGCTAACATTAACAACTCAGGCAACAACAGATGTTGGTGAGGATGTGGAGAAAGAGGATCTCTTTTTCATTGTTGGTGGGAATGCAAGCTGGTACAGCCACTCTGGAAAACAGTATGGAGGTTCCTCAAAAAACTAAAAATAGAACTACCTTATGACCCAGCAATTGCACTACTAGACATTTATCCACGGGATACAGGTGTGCTGTTTCGAAGGGACACATGCACCCCCATGTTTATAGCAGCACTATCAACAATAGCCAAAGTATGGAAAGAGCCCAAATGTCCATCAATGGATGAATGGAGAAAGAAGATGTGGTATATATATATATATATATATACACACACACACACACACACACACACACACACACACACACACAATGGAGTATTACTCAGCAATCAAAAAGAATAAAATCTTGCCATCTGCAACTACGTGGATGGAACTGGAGGGTATTATGCTAAGTGAATTTAGTCAGTCAGAGAAAGACAAATATCATATGACTTCACTCATATAATGAATTTAAGACACAGAACAGATGAACATAAGGGAAGGGAAGCAAAATAATATAAAAACAGGGAGGGAGACAAAACATAAGAGACTCTCAGATACAGAGAACAGTGTTGCTGGAGGAGTTGTGGGAGGGGGGATGGACTAAATGGGTAAGGAGTATTAAGGAATCTACTCCTGAAATCACTATTGCACTATATGCTAGCTAACTTGGATGTAAGTAAATAAATAAATACATAAACAAACAAACAAATACATTCATGATTCATGGGAAGTGGTTAAAATATCATTAAAGGAGTGTGGAAAAAAAGTTGACTCCAACACTCATGGATAACTTGGAGGAGTTAAATACTTCAGTGGAGGAAATAACTGCAGATGGAGTGGATATAGCAAGAGAACTAGAAGGAGAAATGGAGCCTGAGGATGTGACTGAATTTCTTCAAGCTCGTGATAAAAGTTTAATGGAAAAGGAGTTGCTTCTTTATGGACAAGCAAAGAAGCGTGTTTTTGAGATGGAATCTACTCCTGGTGAAGAAACTAGGAAGATTATTGAAATGACAACAAAGGATTTAGAATATTACATAAACTTATTTGATAAAGCAGGAGTAGTATTTGAGAAGATCAATCTTTGAAAGTTTTACTGTGGATAAAATGCTGTCAAACATAACTGCATGCTCCTGAGAAATTATGCATGAAAGGAAGAGTCAATTGATATGGCAAAGATAGTATTTTTTAGGAATAAAATATTTTAAGGTATAACTAAGGTACATACATTGTTTTTTAGACATAAAGCTATTGCACACTTAATAGACTACAGTATAGTGTAAACATAATTTTACATGCACTGGGAAATCAAAAAAATTAATTTGACTTGCTTTATTACAGTAGTTGCTTTATTTCAGTGGTCTGGAACTGAACTTGCAGTATCTCTGAGCTGTGCCCATACTTATCCTGCTGGGGTTCATAGAGATTCTTGAATTTGTGGTTTGCTGATTTTTATCAGCTTGTAAAAATTACTAAGTATTCAAATATTTGTATAAACAATTCTAGCGCTCTTCTACTTCTGGGACTACAATTACATAATTTTAGATTCACTATGGCCAAAATGTTCCTTAACCTCATTCCTGTATTTTCATAATTTTTCCTCTCTGCTTCAGTCAATATTTTCCATTGGTCTGTATCCTTCTCTTCAGAACTTTTCAAGTTCTTAATTTCAGCAATTGTATTTTTTAGTTCTAGAATTTACATGTGATTTTATTCAATTATTTTCTATTATAGCTTCTTCTTCTAAAATAGTTTAACATTCACAAGAAGTTGCAAAGAGTATAGAGTCCCTATATACCTGATAATAATCTTACATACCCAAACACATTATCAAAACCAGACAATTATGTTGGTACAATACTATTAACTATTAATAAAGTAAAGAAATTAGTGTGTGTGGGGGGGGGGGGAGATTTTTATCACATGTATAGATTTGAGTGAATATCACCATACCATTTGATATTTTAAGACTAAATTCCAAGTTCTGTGTTGAAGTTTTATTATTGTCCCTTTTTTCTCTATTTTTTTAAAATATTGTAATCATACTTATTTTAAAGTTCTTCCTGATAAAGACATAGAGGTGATTTGAATACTGGAATTAAGTATTGTTTGTTTGTTTTTTATTTTTTACTTGGTTTTCAGTCCTGTTTATTGGCATGCTGAAAATATTTTGCTGACTGCACGACACCAAAAATAATAAGTTGTAGCAACCCTAAATGATTTTATATTCTTCTTGAGAGGGTTTACTCTTTCCTCTGTGAGGCAGAGTGTGGAGCCAGTAACTTAACACAATCCCTTTAAGGAAGGATTGCAGTTTGAGTAATGCTTTATTTAGTTCTGGTTGCTCTTTAAAAGTCCCAACTGACAGCATGGAATTTTCACCAGGTACGTTTCACACTGGTACATACTGAACTCTAATTCTTCTCTCCTTTATATTATAAGATGGTCAAAGGCTGTGTCTTCTTTTTCAAAGGCTTTCTGCTAAGGTTCTTAGTCTCCCATCCCTTCATGAAATCTCAGACTTTGGCAAATATCTTGAGCAAAACTAGCCAAGTTTTAGGCTCAATTCTCTAACCTTCTCTTCTGATCCAGGCACCTCAAGTTTTTAATTTTTTGTTTCTCCAGCCCCAGAAGAATGCCAAGAGGTCTGCTTATTTCTGTACATCTTAGCACTGGTCTTCTGCCCGAGACCTTCATCTGAATTTTGAGCCCCTTGTTTTAAGCCCAGAATCAGCAAATACCCTAAGGGGAAAAGAATATGTTGAGTCACATCCCTGAGGTTTCTCCTTTTGGGGTATTTTGGACCTCTAGTCCTGGATGCCTTAGTATATTTCTGTCTCCAAATAGAAGTTTCTTCCTTGATATTTTTAGTTGTTCTTAGAGACAGCATGGGTCTACTACAACCTAATCTATCATAGTCAGAATCTGGAAATCCAGAATTCCCTGAGTCTTGATTTTATATTTTGATTGGTGTTGGGGAAAGAAAGGCAGAAAATAAACAACAAACAAAATTTGAGCAAGATAATTTCAGAGGATGATAAATGCTATGAAAATAAACAAGATGATGTGAAAATCCTGAGGTAGCAAACTGCCTTACATCTTGCATCTGAGGGAAGTACGTCTCACAACATGCCTTGACTTATCATTATAGATTGAAGCTTTGTGCCCCCTTCCCTCTGTTCATATCTTGAAACCTTATTCTTGATGTGATGGTGTTTGAAGGTGGAGCCTTTGGGAAGTAATTAAGTCATGAGTGGGATTAGTGTCCTTATAAAAGAGACCCCAAAGAGCTCCTTTGCCTCTTCTACCATATGAGGACACAGAGAGAACAACCAGGAAGAAGACTCACCAGACACCAAATCTGCTGGCTCACTAAATCTTGGACTTTAGGCTTCCAAAACTGTGAGAAATAAATGTTTGTTGCACCCACTCTATGGTATCTTGTTGTAGCAGCTCAAACAGACTAACACACTCAGTGAGGAAAAGCTCTTATTACCCCCATTTTGTAGATGAGAACATCTTAATCTTTGGGGCACAATTGTTCTTCACCCACTAGCAGTCAGACCAGGTTAAAGAACATCAGGTAATAAGATAGCAGGAAGTAGCACTAAATCTGACCCATAATCATTAGGGATTACACACTTTAGCACAAAGACCCATGACTAACCCAGATCAGAAAAGAGAGAAAATCTTCCAAGGCTTCACCATTCCATACATTTAGTGCCTTCTAGGAAAGAGGCCACTGGAGGGCACTTTGGTAAATGGAGCTTCCTATATCTGCCTTTAGCAATTGAGGGAGCCATCTATTCTAAAGCCTGCTTAGCTGCCATAACTCACAAGTCTTCCTAATTCAGATGGGTTGGGGATGCTGGACCCTGGAAATAAGCTTTCCCCACCACTGCACTTCGCTCAGCTATCAGCCTTACATCATTTCCAAAGCATTAAGCACTCTGCAACTTGAGAATCCTGCCGCTGGGTGACATCTGTAACATCTGACATCATTTAGAAGACACTGCAAGGGTAAAAGAGCACTTTTTTGATCAGGGACATAAATAATTCTGAGAAAGAAATTAAGTTAAAAGGCTTTTCTTTCCCTAAATGGATCTGCAAGATTTGCCTTCCCAGCCAGGGCTGCTGTGAGGAGATCTATTTCAGGGAGCCAAGAAGGTAACTTTGAACAGTTGACACTCAAGCATTATGTACTATGCAGAATAAAGAAAGACACAAAGGGAACTCCCAGGCTGTAAGACAGTACTGTTAATTTCTAAAGAAGAGGAGATACAGGATGTGGCTTCATTATACTTCTGGGTGCCCTTAGTGTGAACAGCAAATGGAAGAAGGAAGGTGGATATCTGTCCAGAAAGGAAAACCTCTTAATCTCTAAAGATGTTCATCAAGATTTTCGGAAGCTGCAAGTGACCATCTCGTGCCAAGAAATTCCCAAATATTCTTCTCCGTCTCATACACACTTGGCAAGATTAAGAAAGACTGTGTTTGTTGTTTTGTCTTTCCAAACTCAGCATCCATATCAGGAAAAGGAAAAACAAATCAGACTTGAAACTTCCTCATAAAACTTACTGAAACTGCTACCAAATGTTGACAATAACAAGAATTTCTATTCCATCTCACCTCTGACTCTTAGCACAGAGTAGTGTTAAAAGTAGACATTCCAAATACATAAGGTATCAGAATGAATAAAAAAACAAGACCCATCTATTTGCTGCCTACAAGAGACTCATTTTAGACCCGAGGACACTTTCAGATTGAAAGTGAGGGGATGGAGAAGTATCTATCACGCTACTGGAAGACAAAAGAAAGCTGGCGTAGCCATACTTATATCAGACAAACTAGACTTTAAATTAAAGGCTGTAACAAGAGATAAAGAAGGACATTATATAATAATTATAGGGTCTATCCATCAAGAAAAACTAACAATTATAAATGTCTATGCGCCCAATACGGGAGCGCCAAATATATAAAACAATTACTCACAAACATAAGCAACCTTATTGACAAGAATGTGGTCATTGCAGGGGAATTTAATACCCCACTTACAACAATGGATAGATCATCTAGACACATGGTCAATAAAGAAACAAGGGCCCTGAATGATACATTGGATCAGATGGACTTGACAGATATATTCAGAACTCTGCATCCCAAAGCAACAGAATATACTTTCTTCTCGAGTGCACATGGAACATTCTCCAAGATAGATCACATACTGGGTCACAAAACAGCCCTTCATGAGTATACAAAAATTGAGATCATACCATGCATACTTTCAGACCACAATGCTATGAAGCTTGAAATCAACCACAGGAAAAAGTCTAGAAAACCTCCAAAAGCATGGGGGTTAAAGAACACCCTACTAAAGAATGAATGGGTCAACCAGGCAATTAGAGAAGAAATTAAGAAATATATGGAAACAAACAAAAATGAAAATACAATAATCCAAACGCTTTGGGATGCAGCGAAGGCAGTCCTGACAGGAAAATACATTGCAGTCCAGGCCTATCTCAAGAAACAAGAAAAATCCCAAATACAAAATCTAACAGCACACCTAAAGGAAATAGAAACAGAGCAGCAAAGACACCCCAAAACCAGCAGAAGAAGAGAAATAATAAAGATCAGAGCAGATATAAACAATATAGAATCTAAAAAACTGTAGAGCAGATCAATGAAACAAAGACTTGTTTTTTTTTAATTTTTTTAACGTTTTATTTATTTTTGAGACAGGGGGAGACAGAGCATGAACAGGGGAAGGTCAGAGAGAGGGAGACACAGAATCTGAAACAGGCTCCAGGCTCTGAGCTGTCAGCACAGAGCCCGATGTGGGGCTCGAACTCAGGGACCGCGAGATCATGACCTGAGCCGAAGTCGGCCGCCTAACCGACTGAGCCACCCAGACGCCCCAAGAGTTGTTTTTTTGAAAAAATAAACAAAATTGACAAACCTCTAGTCAGGCTTTTCAAAAAGAAAAGGGAGATGACCCAAATAGATAAAATCATGAATGAATATGGAATTATTACAACCAATCCCTCAGAGATACAAGCAATTATCAGGAAATACTATGAAAAATTATATGCCAACAAACTGGACAAGCTGGAAGAAATGGTCAAATTCCTAAACACCCACACACTTCCAAAACTCAAACAGGAAGAAATAGAAAGCTTGAACAGACCCATAACCAGCAAAGAAATTGAATCAGTTATCAAAAATCTCCCAACAAATAAGAGTCCAGGACCAGATGGCTTCCCAGGAGAATTCTACCAGACATTTAAAGCAGAGATAATACCTATCCTTCTCAAGCTATTCCAAGAAATAGAAAGGGAAGGAAAACTTCCAGACTCATTCTATGAAGCCAGTATTACTTTGGTTCCTAAACCAGACAGAGACCCAGTAAAAAAAGAGAACTACAGGCCAATATCCCTGATGAATATGGATGCAAAAATTCTTAATAAGATACTAGCAAATCGAATTCAACAGCTTATAAAAAGAATTACTCACCATGATCAAGTGGGATTCATTCCTGGGATGCAGGGCTGGTTCAACATTCGCAAATCAATCAACATGATACATCACATTAATAAAAGAAAAGATAAGAAACATATGATCCTGTCAATCGATGCAGAAAAAGCATTTGACAAAATTCAGCATCCTTTCTTAATAAAAACCCTTGAAAAAGTCGGGATAGAAGGAACATACTTAAGGATCATAAAAGCCATTTATGAAAAGCCCACAGCTAATATCATCCTCCACGGGGAAAAACTGAGACCTTTCCCCCTGAGATCAGGAACACGACAGGGATGGCCACTCTCACCGCTGTTGTTTAACATAGTGTTGGAAGTGCTAATATAAGCAATCAGACACCAAAGGAAATTAAAGGCATCAAAATTGGCAAAGATGTAGACAAGCTTTCACTTTTTGCAGATGACATGATATTATACATGGAAAATCCGATAGACTCCACCAAAAGTCTGCTAGAACTGATACTTGACTTCAGCAAAGTCACAGGACACAAAATCAATGTACAGAAATCAGTTGCATTCTTATACACTAATAATGAAGCAATAGAAAGACAAATAAAGAAACTGATCCCATTCACAATTGCACCAAGAAGCATAAAATACCTAGGACTAAATCTAACCAAAGATGTAAAAGATCTGTATGCTGAAAACTATAGAAAGCTTATGCAGGTAATTGAAGGAGATACAAAGTAATGGAAAAATATTCTGTGCTCATGGATTGGAAGAATAAATATTGTCAAAATTTCAATACTACCCAAAGCTATCTACACATTCAATGCAATCCCAGTCAAAATTGCACCAGCGTTCTTCTCGAAACTAGAACAAGCAATCCTAAAATTCATATGGAACCACAAAAGGCCCCGAATAGCCAAAGTAATTTTGAAGAAGACCAAAGCAGGAGGCATCCCAATCCCAGACTTTAGCCTCTACTACAAAGCTGTCATCATCAAGAGAGCATGGTAGTGGCACAAAAACAGACACAGAGACCAATGGAATAGAATAGAAACCCCAGAACTAGACCCACAAAAGTATGGCCAACTGATCTTTGACAAAGCAGGAAAGAATATCCAATGGAAAAAAGACAGTCTCTTTAACAAATGGTGCTGGGAGAACTGGACAGCAACATGCAGAAGGTTGAAACTAGACCACTTTCTCACACCATTCACAAAAATAAACCCAAAATGGATAAAGGACCTGAATGTGAGACAGGAAACCATCAAAACCTCAGAGGAGAAAGCAGGAAAAGACCTCTCTGACCTCAGCCGTAGCAATCTCTTACTCGACACATCCCCAAAGGCAAGGGAATTAAAAGCAAAAATGAATTACTGGGACCTTATGAAGATAAAAAGCTTCTGCACAGCAAAGGAAACAACCAACAAAACTAAAAGGCAACCAACGGAATGGGAAAAGATATTTGCAAATGACATATCGGACAAAGGGCTAGTATCCAAAATCTATAAAGAGCTCACCAAACTCCACACCCAAAAAACAAATAACCCAGTGAAGAAATGGGCAGAAAACATGAATAGACACTTCTCTAAAGAAGACATCCGGATGGCCAACAGGCACATGAAAAGATGTTCAACGTCGCTCCTCATCAGGGAAATACAAATCAAAACCACACTCAGATATCACCTCACGCCAGTCAGAGTTGCCAAAATGAACAAATCAGGAAACTATAGATGCTGGAGAGGATGTGGAGAAACGGGAACCCTCTTGCACTGTTGGTGGGAATGCAAATTGGTGCAGCCACTCTGGAAAGCAGTGTGGAGGTTCCTCAGAAAATTAAAAATAGACCTACCCTATGACCCAGCAATAGCACTGCTAAGAATTTACCCAAGGGATACAGGAGTACTGATGCATAGGGGCACTTGTACCCCAATGTTTATAGCAGCACTCTCAATGATAGCCAAATTATGGAAAGAGCCTAAATGTCCATCAACTGATGAATGGATAAAGAAATTGTGGTTTATATACACAATGGAATACTACGTGGCAATGAGAAAGAATGAAATATGGCCTTTTGTAGAAACGTGGATGGAACTGGAAAGTGTGATGCTAAGTGAAATAAGCCATACAGAGAAAGACAGATACCATATGGTTTCACTCTTATGTGGATCCTGAGAAACTTAACGGAAACCCATGGGGGAGGGGAAGGAAAAAAGAAAAAAAGAGGTTAGAGTGGGAGAGAGCCAAAGCATAAGAGACTGTTAAAAACTGAAAACAAACTGAGGGTTGATGGGGGGTGGGAGGGAGGGGAGGGTGGGTGATGGGTATTGAGGAGGGCACCTTTTGGGATGAGCACTTGGTGTTGTATGGAAACCAATTTAACAATAAATTTCATATATTGGGAAAAAAATCCTTAAAAAAAAAAAGAAATTGTGGTTTATATACACAATGGAGTACTACGTGGCAATGAGAAAGAATGAAATATGGCCCTTTGTAGCAATGTGGATGGAACTGGAGAGTGTGATGCTAAGTGAAATAAGCCATACAGAGAAAGACAGATACTGTATGTTTTCACTTTTATGTGGATCCTGAGAAACTTGACAGAAACCAATGGGGGAGGGGAAGAAAAAAAAAAAGAGAGAGGTTAGAGTGGGAGAGAGCCAAAGCATAAGAGACTGTTAAAAACTGAAAACAAACTGAGGGTTGATGGGGGGTGAGAGGGAGGGGAGGGTGGGTGATGGGCATTGAGGAGGGCATCTTTTGGGATGAGCACTGGGTGTTGTATGGAAACCAATTTGACAATAAATATCATATATTAAAAAAAAAAAGAGTAGACATTCCATGGAAACCTTCTAAGGTCTACCATCTAAGGCTGCCTGGATCTAGGGATGATGAAAAAGGGGCTGAATGAAGTAGCAGAACCCAACCTCTTACCCTTCACTTACAAACCAGTGTCAGCTGTATGAATTGAGCAGAAACTGCAACACAAAATAGGTATCGGGAAAGAACACACATTCTGACACTTTTCATTCCATACCCATCTTAGCAGAGTAGGTTGCAAACTAAGCTGAGGGTTAGAATTCTGGAATCCTGGTACTGGAAGGGATCAACTGCAGACTATTCATTTTACACATGAAGATGTTGTTTCTTCATACCTCATAGCTAATTAAAAACAGGAACTTAAACTCTGTAAAGACTGAGAGCATAAGGATTTGATGATAATAGTATCTCTAATGCCTAACAAGAACCAGCATGTAGTAGGTGCCTGAGAAACTGAATTGTTCCATGCAGTATACAGAGATGGATACAATGTGGTCCCAGTCAATGTGGAACACACCACCTAGTGGAGGATATGGGCACATAGCAGACAATTACAAAGCAATGCTGCTCATGCTTTCATAAATATATAAGTAAGGTGTCCAGTGGAAAATCCAGGGCAAGTAATAAAATTTTTTGCCTGTTGCCTTCAATAACTAAGCTATATATACCAGAATAAGCACTGAGAATAAAATAATAGTGAGTGAGATGAACTCTCTGTCCTAAAAGAGTTTACTGTCTAGTACAAAGACAATATACAAAGTGGTGATTCCAATACATTGTAGTAAATGATGATGTAAGTGTAGGACACTTTGGGAACACATGGGAAGGACATATGACTCAGACTAGAGAAGGCAGAAAAAAATTTCCAGTGGACATGGCATATAAGTTGAATGAAAAGAGTGGAATTTAGTTCAGTGAAGAGGGAGGGATGGGATGAAAAAAAGACATCCTAGGAAGAAGAAAGTGCATGGTTAAACTGTGATATATTTGTGATGGAATACAAAATTCAAAGGAAAAGAGGGTCAGGTATTTTTAAGGGTAAGGGAGTTCTGACTCTAAGCTAAAATTATCCAGAAGATGCTAAGTACTTCAATCTTGAGAACAGTCTGAACCTACTCAAAATTTATAAACAAAAGAATAAAATTATTAGGCTTTTGTTTAGCTCCTCTCAACATGGATCAAGGAAGACAAATAGGGCAAAAGTGGAGGCAAATTTTCTCATTAGGAGGTTGCTGGAATAATTCAGATGAAAAGTAATAATGTGTCTGAACTCCATAACAATTGCCTGAATTTTTAAGTTTCTAATTCTACAATTAAAAATTTGGCCAAAATGACAGTGAAAGAACAATGTGAGATAAAAAAAAATAATAATAAGGGGTATTAAACTGATGTGGTTGGCAGAATCTGGTAATTGATTAAATGTAGGGGGTAAAGAAGGAAAGAGCCAAAGCTGACACCAGGGTTTCTTGCTTCAGTAACTGAGTTGTGCCATCCACTACTGCTTGAGTAGAGAAGGAGCAGCAAGTAGAAGTTGAGACGGTGTTATGAGAAGATAGCAATAGGGTTGGGTCTAGAGGTTATATTGAGGTTCTTCAGAAAAAGACAGAAACAAAGAACTAGATATAAAACAGTGTTTCATATCATTCTCATATGAGACAATGGCTGTAATCTCTTACTCTCCTTTGTCGCACCCATGAAGGAAAGAGAGAGAGACAGAGAGAGAGAGGGAAGGAGAGAGAGAGGCTAATTAAGTTCATTACTGAAGAATCATCTTGGGAAATGCCTGGCAAGTACTTCTTTAGTGTACAGTTCTCCTTGTTCACTCAAGACATAGATGATAAAGGTAGAGGATGGGGGAGTGGACAACAATCATTAGAAAAGGCATACACACACAGAAGACGTCCCCACTGTTATGACTGTCCTAGGAGGATCCTTCTGCAGATCCATTCCCAGCTGTCTTCAATGTAAAGTAAAGAAAGAAAAGAGAGTGAAGGAGAGTCTGGCAAATCCGATAAAGATGGATGGAAGGGATTGAGACAAAGGCACCTGCCGGCATTGTGTCAGCTCCAACTCACCAGCTCAAAAACAAACTCATTAATTATCCACCAGCCTGGGCTGAAATAGCCGCAGTGAAAGCATTCCCACACACCCACCTTACAGGGAGACAAACAGCCCCTGAGATATACATACCATGGGCTCCTGTTGTTGACTGAATGCACAACCAGGTCCACCATGGCCCAGCACAAGTTTCCCCAAAGGACACAGGATTTAGACAGTGCAGTTTCACCTGAGACCCTTGTCATTTCATGCTCTGTGTAGGATTATCAGACAAAGCAGATCCTCAACTTTCTTCTCAAGCATTTTATTCATGCTCCGCATTCTTTCCACGTAAGATCTTCAAGCAGAACAAAGATACCAACTTTCATCACCCACAGATACACATGCACACGTATGCACATGTGTGTGTGTGTGCGCACACACACACACACACACACACACACAATGCCTGCCTTGTTGAAGCTCTCCAGTACTTTTATATTGTGAGTTCATAGAGGGCTCAGGCCTGGTTGGCTAGCAATTAGAAAGTAAATAATTATTTCACCCTAATCTAGCCATCCCCCTCTGCTCCCAGTCTTGGAGCATGCCCCTACCTTCCTCCTGATTGCTCCTCAGACTCAGCCCACCTGCCCCAATGATGACTATGTCCTCTGTATTCTAGATCTTACTGCCTCTCCAGTCATCCTTTCTTCACCTTTGCTGGTCCAACTCTGGCTTCAGCCCCTGCCGTGCTCAGTAGAAATGTCACTTTAAAACACAAAGCGAAACATGCCATTTCATTGTTCTGAAGTCTTCAGTGTTTCCCCACTGACTTCAATTACGCAGATATTCTTTAACAGGACTCACAAAATCTTTCATAATCTGTTTTTTTTTCCTTTTATCTTCAACCTAATTCACCCTCACCGTCACTGTGTTCTATGCTCTACCCAGGATAGTGCTTTTGGTCCCTCAGTGTACCTGCTCAAGGCCTACACAGGTCCTCTTCATTTCTTTATCTGAGAACATCCTTTCTCCACCTCTTCACTTGCAAACTCTTACTTACCCGTGTTGAGCATACATTTCACTTCTTCCAGGAAGTTTCCTCAGATTGAACTTCCTGACAGGTTTGCATCTTCCATAAACTACAATTGGATCCTTGCTATAACAAATTATAACTGCCTGTTTCTCTCCTCTATCTCATACTAGACTGTTGGTCTTTTTAGAGTAGGGATGTTGTCCATGATGGCTGCAGGTCAGCCCCGAGAACAGTACCTGGGACCAGCTGACCCTCAATAAATAAAGAGCAAATGAATTAAAAGGGGGTGATAACCAGGAAGAGAATCAGTTGTGGGTAAGGGCACCCATATCCAGTTAGTTTAAGCAAAGGGAAATGCTATGGTAGGATTTGGGGTTAAACATTTTAATCTCTTTTTTACTCAGATATTTTAATATATTTCTTACTCAGCTTAAGATTCAAATTTAATAGAGGGGATAAAAGATGAGCATTTGTGTCATGTGCAGCTAGTTGGTTAGAGGATAGCAGAGCACCTATTTAGCAGTTTCAATGCACTATTCGCAATGGGGAAGAAGGAAATCACAGTCTGTAAAGAAAGAGGATGAATGTTAGATGCCAAAGCTAATGGATGCCATGAACTCATAATTCTGAGTTCTCTTTAATAATATTTTAGAGACCACAACTTTTGGCTCTTAGATTCAGGGTTGAAGGTTTGAGTGGGAGGAGAGAGACAAGGCCAATATGACACCAAGACTGATCTAGAATGGTGGGCTCATTTCTCCCACAGTACATAACCCTGATTCTCTGTGCAAAAGTCACTCAGGAGCTATACCATATAAGACATCAGTAGGAGCTTAAGAAAACAGAGGAATATTATAATTGACAATTCACCAAAAGATGGATTATAGAATCGTTCTTTAATCATCAAAAAAATGATTTATTTTTTTAATTTTAAAATTTAATTTTATTTATTAAATAAATTTAATTTAATAGTCTTTATTAAAGATTAAGGTTATACAAAAAAAATTGTTTTCTTCCTTTGTAAGATTTAAAGATAATCAGTAGGTTTAAATAAAATGTGAAGAATTTAGAATCCATAATTGAATGTGTGCATTGAAAATACGGACGATGTTTTATGCTTGTAAATATATCTTTGTGTCTTGTGCTGTATGCAGTAGAGAGTGGCAGTCAGAAGCATGCAATTTAGGGTCAGAAAAGTTAGGGGTTTGCCGTTTATTGACCATGTGACCTTGAATAAGTAATTTCTCTAAGCCTTTGTTTCTTATCTGTACACTAAACTTACTATTACCTCATATAATTATTGTTTAGTTTTCATAGGATCCTGTATCTAAAGCAATGAGAAGATATCCTGGTGTATAATAAGTACTTAATAAATGATAACTAAGATTCAGTAAACATTTGTTAATTTTGATGATTTTCTGAATGCAAAAGTTATTAGGCAATAAAATGTTTTTCACAACATATTACAGAAACTGGTCTTTTGCTAGTATTTGAATAAGAAAAAGAACTCACACATTTCTGGTGTGATTTAATTTAAGTTCCTGCTTGGAGGAAGGAGCATGAGTTAAATGGCATCTTCTGCTCTCTTACTTCCTCTCATCGCATCTACCCATCCTTGGGAAACCAGCTTCCTGCCTACTCCCTAAAGCATCTTTTTTTTAAGCCAGGAAATTAGATAGCTCAGCAACATTTGGTAGCTGCTTCAAAAAGAAGGGTTTTCCCAGACTCGACCATCTTTTTCTGTCTGACCTACTGTGGTCCCCAAATATAGGTTTGCTGTTCTTTGGTCTCATGTATCCATTGTGAAACTTACAATAAACAAATATGACCTGTGAAAATGGAAGGAAAGTGAAACCAAAGGCAAGTAAAGAGGCAATGGACAGAGATCAAAATTCTAGTTAAGTACCACACTGTCTGACAGAATCCATCATTTGCTGACTTGGCAGGAGATTTAGCCAACATTCTAAGCCCCAATTTTCTTGAAATTCAGAAAGCTTCCAGATAAGCAACTACAGCACTATTTGCAAACTTGCTGCTCAGCATAATGCAAGTGTCCCTTCACATTCCTGCTAACTTTTCAAGGGGTTTCTCAAATCTTGATTTTTGATAGTATCATTACCATCATTATCCTCACCCTGAAATTTCACCCTGTCAGTCAAGATTCCCTATTAGGTCCTTGCCCTCAGCAACCCCCCTTCATCTTCCTCAGATACTGGCACCCTTGAAAGAAGTTAATAACTGAGAAAATAATAAGTCAGTGTCTGAGATGACCTGGCTGTTTTTGCAGAACTAGAAGAGGGCAAAGTGAGATTAAGGGAAGAAAAGATTCTGTCCAAAGCAGTCAAATACAATAAATAGAAGGCTTGGGACACAATTATTGAATGAGACAAAGAGGAAGATCATTGATACTTCCAACATTAGGATTTTCTCTTGAAAATAGATATTCTATGTAGAGTAACTTTTTTTCTCAAACCAATAATCCTACTGCTTAACCAGTTCATGACATATAGTTTTTACAATTATCCCCTTACCCAAGAGTTGATGTTACAAACACAGAATCTATACTATGTGATTTAGGGCAATCAGTCCCTCACTCTCTCATGCCCTTGTAGCTACCGACTAATTTCTATTCTTTGCTTGACAGCTTTGTTTGTTTAGTTTTTTCCACATCTGCACCTCCTAAAGATTACTTGTGGTCTCCACAGTTCTTAAAATCAATGGGTATTTTTCAACTATCTTTCATTATATTTATGCAGTATTTGATACTATTGGCAACTCCATCTTTAAATTTCTTTCCTCTCCTGACTTCTATGACCTACTATTCACCTTTTTGCTCTAGTGGTTAAGTTGTAGTGTACCTCATGAGCTCATCTTCATCTGCCCATCTACTAAATATCCATGTTCGCTAGGATCTCCCCACTGAACATGCTCTCCCTGGAATATCTCACCTGCTTGCACTGTTTCAACTGTTTATATTTTCCAAGTCTAAATCTCTAAACAATCTCTCTTGGTCTCCAGATCAATGTAGCTGTTTCCTGGACACTTCCACTTGGATGATGCCCAAGTCTATGAGATTCCATAGGTTCATGAAAAAATTTGTGCTCTTCATTCCCCAAAACTCTTACTCCTCCTGAGTTTATCATACCAGTGACCTGGAAATTATTCTTTCTCCCCCTCATATTTTCCTGCTCAGTCTTGTCAATTCTGCTTTCTTAAATATGTCTGGAATTGGCCTCTTCTCTCCTACCTGCTCAGCCACTGTCTCCTCAAACCTAAAGTGGTCTTGCCCTTTCCATGATTTTTCCAGAATGTAAATAAACAAAGGTCTTCTATGCTTAAAATCTTTCCATGGCTGGGGAATCTGGGTGGCTCAGTCAGTTAAGTGTCCAACTTTGGCTCAGGTCATGGTCTCAACAGTTCATGAGTTCGAGCACCGTGTCGGGCTCTGTGCTGACAGCTCAGAGCCTGGAGCCTGCTTCAGATTCCATGTCTCCCTCTCTCTCTGCCCCTCTCCCATTTGTGCCCTGTCTCTCTCAAAAATAAATAAACATAAAAAAATTAATCTTTCCATGGCATTCCATTGCTTCGGGATATTTTTTAATCTCCTACCTTGACGTGGCATTCTAGGCTTGGAAGTTCCTAATCTGGTCCCTACCTTTCCCCAGTCTAACCTCTCACCAATCACCTCTGACATGCAGACTCCCCAGTTATCAAATCAAACTACCTGCAATGCACCATTCTCTTTGAAGAACCTTTTAAAAAATGCTCTCAAGTTAAATTTTCACTGACCACCTTCACCTCTTCATTTTGCTAATTTCCGTTCCTTATTTTAAATCTTAACCCCAACTTTACCTCCTCCAAGAAGCTGTCTCCAACTACTTTCTCCACCCCTGGAGGAGTTTTAAAGTCTCTTTTCTTTAACTGTATGATATCATTTCTTTTCTGTATAATAGTATGTATGATTGCCTTTGTCTCTTACTAGACTCTGATGTCCTTGAGAAATCAGTTTTGAAATTATTTTTCCTTTATATTCCCAGCAATTAGCACAGCACTTGGCACATAGAAGGCATTCAATATGGATTTACTGAATGAATGAATGAATGAATGAATGACAAAAAGAAGCATGTGGGTATAGCTTCCAAAGCAAGAAATACTGTTCCTGGCACTTAGGTTTCTACATCATCTACAGTTGCTAGTATAGCACAAAGCAGAGCTATTTACTTTCCCCTAAAAATATAAACTCTCTCCAAAGCTGTGTTTGTGCAAAGGCTGCAATGAAAGAAGCACTGTTTAAATAGAAAAGTCTCTGGCAATTAGCAAACATGGGACAAATCCAAGATCCACTAACTTTCCTGGGGCTTTTGTGTTTGCAACTAGATGTATGGAAAAGCCGGTACAGAATAAGATTTCTTTTTTGTATAGAAGACAATGACAGGCATAATCAAGGCTATAATATAGAAAATCAGAGCTTGGATTTACCTCAAAAAATAATCCTTTTGGGTCAAGAGCAGGGGCAGGGACCCTTTGGATTTCCAAAGGAAAGCCTCATCCCTGCCCCCTGATAGAACAGAAGACAAAGATACAGGTTTGTAGGCAAGCTATCTTACTGATGGGACAGAGGGACAAAAAGAAAAAATACATGACATAAACAGTACGGGTTGCTTTTGGAGTCTGTATGCCTGTCCCCATGGATGAAGCTGTATGTATGAAGATAACAAACCTTAGCCTTTCCTCCTTGTTTTTATCAGGTGATAGAGAATGTGCCATGGGCATCCCAAGATGCTGACATCCCTACCTTGCTGCGACATAAAAGGGCAAAGAATTTCTTCTACTTCACTGAGCTGTAGTTTCTCTCTGTAAAGCCAGGAGTTAGATTAGATAACTTTTTTTTAACATTTATTTATTTTTGAGACAGAGACAGAGCATGAATGGGGGAGAGGCAGAGAGAGGGAGACACAGAATCCGAAACAGGCTCCAGGCTCTGAGCTGTCAGCACAGAGCCCGACGCGGGGCTCAAACTCACAGACCACAAGATCATGACCTGAGCAGAAGTCGGCCGCTCAACAGACTGAGCCACCCAGGTGCCCCAGATTAGATAACTTTTTAGAACTACTCCAGGTTTAACTCTCTGTGATCCTTCTAAAACTTAGTTATTTTAATATTCTACCTTTATGCTAGAAAGTTCAAAGGGGAAAAAACATACAGTAGTTATCACGGTAAAATTAAAATAAATCTTTGGAATAAGAGGACTTGAATTCAAATTCTAGCTTTACTATTTACTTGCTAAGTGACCTTTGGATAATTGCTTAACTTCCCTGAGATCCTAACTTTAAAGTAAAATTAAACTTACCTATTTCAAAGGGGGATTTGTGAAGATCAAGTTATAGCTCAAGAGCAATGTCTTATTCATCTCTGTATCTATAGTGTCTGAGTGGATGAGTGAATAAAAGAGGCCTTTATAATCAAACACATCTTTATTTAAGCAGAGATAAATAACAGCCTACAGATCAAGACAGAAATGTTCCTAAATGGCAATCATGCATCCCCCTGAGTGCTGCCTAGAAATCACTTCTATTTCAGACAAGTCTCTGTGGAGTGAATTCCCAGCACTGCCATCTGTGTGGCTTTGTATCTGAGGATGTCAATGGGCCTCTCTTTTGGAGGTGATCCCCCTGGGTCAACCCTTGGAACTGCAAGCTCCTGGGGCAGTCATGGAGCAGGATTCCTTGAGGAGAAATTTGAAGAAGACAAAGAACACCTGTAAGAGGTGGGTATGGGAAGCCAGGAAAGTGAGGAGGTCATTGATCACCTCACTAGATGGGCAGAGCCCCTCGTTTGTTCTCATCTGCTTCCCTCCAAGAGCCAGCAATCTGTCAGGCACCAGCTTCATTTGTAGGTGAGGGTCATTAATTTGAATTAATAGTACTGCACTGCTCTGGGCTTTGTTTTGCTTTGTGTCCCTCCTGTGGACAATGCAGACTTTTTTGTTGTCTTGTTCTGTGAGTGGAGAGATACTGTGAACAAGTGTCCAATTAGCCAGGAAAACAAAATCTGTCTGGATTCCTGCTCCAGTCAGAAAGGCATCTTCCTCTAAAGCCCAAATACCACATATCACACGATCTGGTTGTTCCTGTTCACTTAACTCCTCTGGGAGTATCCTTGCTTTCCTCTGACCTCCTAACTCTGTGCAATAATTCTTATTTACTAGAAATATTATCTCCCACTCACCCCACTCAATGTACCTCCTTCCTTGCCCAAGCCACTATAGAAATAATATCCACTGTACAGGGACACAGTGAGGACCAGAGATAATTTATGCAAAAGTTCTAGCTTAGTTTATGGCCCATGAAGGCCCCACCTTCTTCAGGAATGGGCAGGGCATGTCTCATTCTCCTTGCTCCAGGGAACCATATACAGGTCTGTGGGATAAAGGCAGTCAAGAACAATGGCATCCCCAGGATCTTCAACACAGCCAACACCTCAGCAGTAGTACAGGGCCAAGCACAGAATTTGGGGCTGAGAAAGGCTCTGAGTTTAGTCAATAGAATCACCAAGTGTAAATGGTCAGTTCTCCCTACCCCAACATCTCTCTTCCTCCAGGGATGGTCATGGCACCTGCTTTTGGTATTCCTGCCTGATATTTATAAACAAGGCATCTTTCTCACCGACTGATAAAGGGAGACAGACTCAGAGAGCTGGTCTACAAACTGTTCTCAGGCACAGCAGCTTCAAGAGAATTTTTCCAATATCGAGCATGACTGTATTCAAATAGAGGGCCACCATTTGGAAATAGACGATTTCAGACACCACTGCAGCTTGAAAGAGATTATACTGTCACTTTCAATAATTAATGAATACAGTTTTAGACAAACCATATCAATCTTCCTGCTCTAGAGAAAGCTCACCTGTCTGACCTGCTGTGGTTGAACTTCCTGAAGAGGTTTTTGCCGGACATGTTCTGAGTCAACAGTATAAAGGGCTGTCCACCAGGGAAATAGCTAAAGGAAGGCTGGGCTCTTGGATGGTCCCTTATTAGGATGCTTGGCTCCCAAGAACTTCAGCCTTCTAAAAAGGTAAGCACTTCCTATCACCTTGATGAAGCACAGAAAATCTCGGGCATCAGCAGTGAGAGGCCATCATGGGGATCCTAGAGCATCAATAATTCAAAAGTGTCCATATACAACCATCTCTCAATGCCAGTGCATCTGCTGCAGTATATGAAAGGGGTTGCCAACCTGTGAAAGTCCATTATAATTTACTGAAAAAGCTGGATGCCTCCAGATTCCCTTCCTCATCTACCATCTCCCCCTCACCTCCCTCCCCACCAATCTCACCAAACTGCAAAAAGACCAAGAATGAGGGCTCTGGAGCCAACTGGAAGGAAATCACTTGTAGCAGGTGGCACCACCTGTCCTCATCTAGTTCTAGCCAAAACAATCCATTCTCCATCATTCCAAACTGCAGAGAATGTTTAACCAGTTCGGCATGATCTCAGCCTCATCCAGGCAAGTGGAGAGGAAGAAGAAGGGCTTTGGTCCCTGCCATGAGCCAGTTAGGAAAGATAATATTCAGCAGTATGGTTTACCCATCCCCCACTTTTGTTCTTGGGATCTAGTGGTGAGTGACCCTCCTAGCAACTTAGCTTCCAAATGCTATCTGAATGCCTGTGTGCCTGCACTGCCCATTGTATCAATATCTGACTATGGGATCTACCACCTGCTTAGCTGCCTCACATAGCACAAGCTAGATAAGCAACACACGTGAAATATGCACCTCTATGCTGCACTGCCCAATCCACCTTCTTCTTCAAAAACCATCAATTTCTATCTTCACTACAATGTTCCTAAACTTCTAGCCCTGTTAAAAATTTCTGAAGTGAGATCTTCCACCCTTCCCACTCCCAAGTTAATTTCCTTCTCTACATCATTTGTTCCATAGCTCCCTGAATCACAGTACTTTCTACGTAATGAACTTCTAATATTTCAGACTTTCCAGGACACCAATCAGACCACTTATCAGGACTAATTTGCCTCCTGCTCCAGCTTCTATTTCTCACTAGTCCCTGTGGAACTCTTTGCACTTCAACTAAAAAAGTTAAATGCTTTCTTTCTGTGGAAGAATAAAACTTGAAGTAGCCATGCAATTGTAACTATATTAAGATGACCCTAAAATAACTGAGGCCTAAATGGTAGAAGAACTGGTTCTCCATATATGCATATGCCCTGGAAATTCAAACATCATGCTTTTCTTCCAAATCCCAAGTGTATACTGGCTCCCCTGGGCTCTTACATGAGACACATCAGGGTGTATCCTCCGGAAATCCTGAGCACGTCTCCTCATTCCCCAGAGAGAATCAATAATGACACTAAGCTACTTCTGTAAGTGCATGCCTATCACATTCCTGAAGTTTGATCTTGGGGTCTGCAATGAAGGTGTGTGCGTTTTAAAACTGGTATGCTACTGAAAGGTCTTAACAGTGTTGTCTATCACTAAGTGACAAGAGTGTCATGAGCTATATTTGGCATAGACTTGGCCCTTATTAGAGTATTAAGCTCAGTTTGGGGATTCTAATTTTCCAAAAGGTACAGAAAAATTGAAGAGGGTCCAAGAGAGAACAGTGAAAATGATTAAAGGGGTTGAGAATGGAAACTCAGGAAAAAGGTTATATGAATGTGGATGATTTATCAAAGGCAAAGAAAAATGAGAGTAGACCAAATATCTTCAAGTAAGGGAGACATTATTTGAAGGAAACCAGAGGCCATTGCTCTCTAATATAAGGATACATTAAAAAAAAAAAAAAAGTGGTCAAAGATGGTGTTTGAGTATTAGGCATTGCAGTCTCTACATTTTGTTTATTAACTCCTGAAATCATTAAAATCATTTAATGAAGCTATAAAAATAATTTTTCTTGAACACTTAAGAATAAAATTATATCCATCTATATCAATTTATTTAATCCTCACAATAATTCCAAGATAAAGGGATTGAGGCTCCTAGAGGCCAATTGCCCAAGACCATGTAGCTATTAACTAAGATCCAGAATTTGGGATGGTAGACCCTGGGGCCTTTGACTTCCACCACTGATGTTTCAGCCAGTTCTCCTACCGTGCAATACTTAGATTGATTCTGTCTAGAAAACGAGCAGTAAACTATAACCTGGGGGTAGGGTGATTATAACTTTCTTATAGATTACTGTTAAAAATCAGGTAAGAATGTCTCCCTAAACTATGAATCACAGTTGCTTCCAGGTTGTTATATTTTTTTAGACCTAAATACAACTATAGACCTAAGTTTGCCAATTCCTAAGATTTTTATTTGGATTACTGGGTAAATGGTGAGGCCATAAAGTGAGCTAGAAAATATTTATTGATTAGATGGCTTATGGACAAAGGGTAGACGAGAAATTTAGATATATTGAGTTTGAGGGCCCTGTTGGACATCCAGGTCGAAGTCCATAAGGAAGCTGGTTATAGCAGTCAGAGACTTGGATAAATATCTACAAGCAATGATTAAATTTGAGTATTACTGCATATGTGTGTCTTTTGACACCTAAGGTTTCTCAAGGCATATGGGTAGCATGAGAAAGCAGGAGCAAGAGTAGAACCTTGTGGAGCATCTCTTGAAGAAGGTAGAAGGGAAAATGTCATAATAAAGAAGAAAAATTTGAAACAGAAATAGTTTATAGAAGTAAAAAGTACAATCCCCCAAGGATATATAACAGCAGCAAACACTTATAGATCAGCTAACATAGCATTGAAATATGCACCACAAATATTTGAAGTAAATGGAGGATGAGCCTTTAATGAAACTCTCATACATGGACAAATAAAATACACAAAAAATAATCAATGTTAGAAACTATGACTAACAAACCTGATTTAATAAAAATCTGCATATCTGTATATAGATACACATAAGAGAATATGGATTTTTTTCACATGCCCATCAAACACTGATAAAAACATGAACAGGGTTTGACTCAAAAAAAAAAACTCAACACACACAAAAAATATTGTACAGTTTCTAACCTTTAAGTAATAAGCAACAAAAAGGTATCTTCAACAAAAAGGATGAAAAAATAAGGAAACAAATACCTATTCTTTTGAAATTAAAAAAACACTTTTCTAAAGAATTCTTAGATACAAAGTGAAATTTAAAATAATATTAAAGACTAGTTATAAAGGAGAAATTCTGAAAACACTATACCCAAAGCAATTTTTAAAGAATAAGAAAAAACTGGTCATGGAAGTCATGGAAGCTAAGAGAATAAATGAATTCAAGAAGTAACAATAGTAACAATCATTACAAAGAGATCCACTATAAGGTTAAAATTGAAAAACGTCTATCAGATTTGGCAATAAGAGTATCATGGGTGACTTTGTTAGAATAATTTCAATAGGCCAGAATACCTTCAATATTTCAATAGAATACTTAAGATGCTATTGGTAGATAAATGACTAAAACGTGAGGAAGTAGAGATTCAAAGTTTAGAACACTCTTCTGAAATGTTTTAGATAAGAATGAGATAGAAAAATACAAAAGTAACTAGAATAAGATTCAAGATCAACAGAGACTTGTTTGATTTGTTTATGGTTTTTGAATTGGAGAGACTTAGATATAGGCAAAGTAAGGATCTGGGACCATTAGTGAGTGAGAATATAGTACATGAAGCCAGACCCAGAAAAACATAGACGGAAGAGGATAAGGGTCACAGGCAGAAACTGACCTTGAATAGCAGAAGATACACTTCCTCCTCTCTGACTGATAGAAAATATGTGATGATAGATGTGGGTACATGGAATTTAGGGTGATGTGTAGAACATTGCCTTATGAGTGAAGGAAGATACAAGCTCATCTTCTGAAATTAAATGGGGTTGAGGTTGACCAGGCAGTAAGAGCTACATCTATAATAATATCTGCTAAAATTATTAAATACCAACTTATAAATATTAACTAATTTAATCCCATGAAGAATTTTATGAAGAAGGAATCATATCTCTTATTATCATTGCCATTTTTAAAAGTGAGGAATCTCATGCACAAAGAAGCTAATTAAGTAAATCATCCAGGTCAAAGAGCTAGCAATTGAAGGCAGTGTTCACGTTCAGGAAGCCATGCCCTTTAAGCACTATAGTGCACTGCATCTGGATGTTAAAAGTCCAGATGTTGTTGTTGTTGTTGTTGTTGTTGTTTTGAGGGTTTTGTTTTGGTTTGGTTTTGGATTTTGGTTTCTGGGTTTTTTATTTTTTTGGATGGAGGCTTTCAGCTTGGGCACAAAATATATGGATTTTTAAAAGCAAGCACAGCTGATGAAATAAAGTTGGAGTGCATTGCCAACTATCTCATTGGAGCTGTGTTGTTTCTATTCACCGCAGCCTATTGATCGCTGCTGGAGAAGTCACCGAAACCTAGCCCAACACGCCATCCCTCCATAAGGGGTAATTTATAAGCCTGTTGAGAGAGGCTGTGAGACTGATGAAGCCAGCCGGCTGGTGGAGCAGGTCTCATGATTGATTCACTCGCTGTTCTCCTGCTCAGCCATTTCACCCTGATCAGACCACGCTGCCTCGTTCGCCATATTCATCCATCATCCAGTAAACATCATCAACACTGTAGACCACAGGCACCATTTTTTGTATTTTGTTTTCTTTTTATGTGGGATCCTTAAAGCTGGCTGCGGTTTCTCTCCATCCCTCCCTGCCACCCCAATTCACACAGACATACCTGTGAGAGACCAGCTGGGCAGAGACACAGGTGGAACCAGATATCTAAGGTGAAGGGAATCAAAGATTCAGCATCCAATCTCAGATGAACCTTTCTAATTAGGACCTGGGCTGCACAGGAGTCATGCATCTGTTCACATCTGCAGTGCAAACAACCATTTTAAAACTGCTTCTTCTGGAATGGCCCTTAGGAAAATGTTCTATGCATGCCCAAAAATACAGTCACATATCTTTTTGTTTTCCCTGGAAGAGGCTTTATATGTCACTTATAAACAGCTACAAAATATGCTGTCAAGAAGCCAGTGGATGTTTTATGGTAAGAGAATCATGCATATTGTCACAAAATATTACAGAAAAGTTGTAAAGGGAGTGAAAAGGGAAAGTGTAGTGAAAGAAAGCATTATGTTTCATCTATAAATAATAGTCATAGTGCATAAGTATTCCCAACTATTAAACCCAGAAGTTAACCTTACCTCATGTGATACCTCACACACACACACAAATAATAATAATATCTGGACCAGAGAGAAATTGGGTGGGAAATCTTCCCCATCCATCTTCTTGAACATGTTAGATCCTTCTTCAGACTAGATCCCACCTTCACAAATATACAAGAGCTCCCTCCCCAGAATGTTGCCCACCGAGGTCTTCCCCACCAGTCCAGGATTCCCTCTAGCCAGAGGGAGCTGCCTTGCTAAGGGATTGACATGGTAGTGCAAAGGCCTGAGTCTTTTACTTCAACAAGGACAATGCTGAAGGGCCATCCCAACTTCTAGAACATCCTGTGGGATGCACTGAGGTTGTTGTTGTGACTACAGAGAAGCTCAACTGCTCCCATTGCCAAGCCCTGCTCCTCTAACTCCCTTACAGGTGTCAAGAGTGCACACTATAAATCATCTGCTCTCAAATCCCTTTTTCCCCAGGAACTTGACTCAAGGCTCTTAGAAAATGAAGTCTCAGAGCTGAAAGTTGATTATGGTAATAAATGTAGGGCCTAATTACAATACAAGAAATAATTGGCTATTTTCTAAATCCAACTAAGGAAAACTAATAGAACTGTTGAAAATTTAACAAAAATAGTTTAGATAGAGAGCAATAACTTTTCAAATATGATTTATTAACCACTGCAAGCACTGGCAAGAGTTTGTTAGATTGTCTTCCCTCAGTATCTGCCATCTGAGATTATTTGAAAGGAAGACCACTGACTCTCTTTTTCATTTTTACCAGGTCTTGCAAATGACTCTGGTATCTGCTCCTGTCTAGGCACACCTTTGGGAAAGAAAGAAGAAAATAGAGGAGGAAGAAGGGGAGATTTTAGGGAGGAGAACAGGAGAAAAGAAGGGGGAAAAGTGGGTGATAGCAAATAGCTTGTTGAAGAAAAAGGATAAAAGACATCCATTTGATGTGAAGGTCACCAGGAAGATGTGCTACTTCCTCTCCTCCTTGGTCAGGAAGCCAGATATCCTCTGTAAATAAAGGTACATTTGCATGAAAGCACATGGCCAGCAGATACCACAAATTAGCTGCCACTGGAACAAGTTTTGGCTCTCTGAGTATTTTGGAACGATTTGGGTTTGCCCAAAAACACACTCTAAAAAGTAATTCAAACTAGACAGGTGTTATACTTGGTCCTGGTGAGAGCAACTTAACACTAATAAATAGGTATTACTGTGCTCATTTGTCAAATGTCTGCCCCCTCAAGCCTTCGAGTTTGCCACACCTTTTTGGTTGACATTTGACACCCCTTTTTTAAATATTGGATTCCGTATCTTTTCAAACAGATGCCATATTGATTCAATTCTTCTGATCAGCTCAATGGTACAAGAAATAGAAGAAAGTGCTAAAAAGCATGTTTAATACAATAACCTTCTCCAGAGAAGTTGGCGCCTTTGATAATAATCAATGGGGAAAAGAATGGAGAAAGAAGGTTAAATCAGTTCACAATCTAAAAAGAATATAAGGGAGCAGAAGGCAGCTGGAGATGGTCAAAATTACTGGAATTCTGGTTAACATCTTTGAATTTAAGTCAGATGTAAAGAAATATTTCTACATCTCCTTAGAAAAATCTCAGTTACCAAGAATTTGCTCTTTCCAAATAGATATCAGTGAAGCAAGTTGGTACTGCAAAAATAATTTCACCATTCTTGTTTCTTTCTGTTTCCAGGGGTTCTCAGAGCCACTGCTGTTTGGACAAATGAGAAAACTAGCCATCTCTATTCAGTCTTCATGCAGGATTTCAGTTTCTTTGCTGTCTTTCTTCCCACCTAGGCCCTTATTATACTTGAACCAGAGTAGATCCCTAGAGGTAGGACTTGAGTTAAGAAATCACTTTCCCTTGGTTTTAATATAGAATTGACTGCTTATGTTTCATGTTCTGCTAGCTAAAATTCCTATCATCTGTGTTGCTTAGTCTTCCATGTTTAGAGATGTGCATACATGGTATTCTTCACCATTAAAAATTAAGTTTATGGGGCACCTGGGAGGCTCAGTCAGTTGAGTGTCCGACTTCGGCTCAGGTCATGACCTCACGGTTCATGAGTTCGAGCCCCGCGTCGGGCTCTGTGCAGACAGCTTGGAGCCTGGAGCCTGCTTCAGATTCTGTGTCTCCCTCTCTTGCTCTGCCCCTCCCCAGCTTGCACTCTGTCTGTCTGTCTCTCTCTCTCAAAAATAAACATTAAAAACATTTTTAAAAAATTAAGTTTAATGTGTCATTTAGAAGTGAAATCTGTTCTATTTCCCAAATGCATTCCCTTTCTCAGTGTTATTTTAAAAATATACCTGATAGTTGACATATAGTCTGGGGATGGTGGAGAAAGTGGGATCCAGGATAAGTACACTGAAAAATCACAAAATTTTGCACCCTTCTCAAACTTGGTATCAGGCTCTCCTCCATCCCAGTCAAAAAATGCCCAGCAATGACTTCAGAATTGCTTACCAAAAACCATAGATAAAGAATGCAGAAAAAAAAAAAAAAAGAATGCAGAATTCACAAAGCCAGCAAATCTCTCTAGCAGGTCAGTTTATACTTGGAGTCTCACATCATTCTGCCTCTACTGCACCACTATGCGTGGTTCAGTCACATAATTCCTACATGCCTCAGTTTCTTCAAATGTCAAGTAATATAAAAAGAAGGTAATTTAAATAATATAGGAATAATCCCTGCACACTTTGGAGAAACGTCCTGTTATTTAACAATACAAAGTATTGGGGCAACCTGGGTAGCTCAGTTGGTTGAACACCTCAGGGTCATGGGATCAAACCCTACATCAGCCTCTGTGCTGAGCATGGAGTCTGCTTGAGATTCTCTCTCTCTCTCTCTCTCTCTCTCTCTCTCTGTCCCTTCCCTGCTCTCTAAATAAATAAATAAATAAATAAACTTTAGAAAAAGAAAAGTATTGCTATCAATGTAATTATTTCTGAAATTAATATGTTCTTAATATATTCCCTTAGAATACTAATTCCCTGACCCACCCTAACCTTTCCTTAGAATTTCTGACAACTTTAGTTTGTATGTAAATATTGCAGCTGCCTTCTATAAAGGAGAAAAGCATATATTCCTGCGAGGAGACAATCTTAGCAAGAGGGGTACAGCACAGCTAAGATGACTCATCACATGAAGAGAAGATTTAGGGAGCAAGATGAATCAGGTGCACAGCAACATCATAAAACTTGGGTTAACCTGAAGCGACAAAGAAGCCACCAAGACCCTAGCTATGCACTAGCAGGGACAGGCAGAGAGTTGGGGGCCATTCATGCACCAAGGGTATGTTTATCCAAGGGAAAGGAAGAGAAGTGAAATTAGTTACTTGCTTTTGCATGTCAGACCTACCTAGCTGTCATGTGGCTTTGCCTCTCCTCACTGGGAAGTCTGCTCTACAAACACTGCCAAAAGATCAGTCCTAGGATTGAGCCCCTTGATAAGCAAGATGCCCTTTCCATTGGGAAAGGTAACTTGCAGGTAGTAGGCCAGAAGCAATAATAACTTACTGCCAAAATAAAACTGGGTTCTATGGCAGGTATCTGGAAATCTCTGCTGGACTGTGCAGCTTCCTTGAGATGTGTAGCATCCTGGTAACCAAGATTATAACTGAATTGACTTGGCTATTCCCCAATCTCCACATCTAGTTCAGCTCTGTCACCAGAGTCACACTCTTGATTATATTCTTCCATGCCTTGGTTCTGCTGATGTGTCTGCTAAATGGAACAGTTAATTCAATAAACCTCACTTCATTATCAATATTTTTTTCTTCAAATCATTCTGTTGGCCAAGATTTTTAGCTCATATTATGTCTGCATTATTTTTGTTCTTAGAGTCACTATTATTAGTGTTGGTCATATGACTAATAAGGCTCTGTCTCATAGCAGAAAGTGCCACAATAATCAGCTGGCAAAGAAGACATCTTATCACAATGTTCCCATGTCTCCAAACATCAAATCCTGGCAGGAAACCATTAAAATAACAGAAAAAGGTTATTTTGCTGCTTGTCACCCTTTGGACTTAATTTGTCAGGAAACAGCACTTACTGAGAAACCCTGGGGTACAGAGCAGTGTGACAGGGATTGAGAATGTTTGGGGCTTGCTCTGGAGACCCTGACAGGCTCTAAAGACCACCGTGCACCTCCAAACAGGAAAGCAGAATCATGTAGCAAGTAAAGAGCTGGTGAGATGAACATCTCCAAAGCCACACTCCCAACAGGTATGACTCCACAAAAGAAAAGAAGAAAGAAAGAAAGAAAGAAAGAAAGAAAGAAAGAAAGAAAGAAAGAAGAAAGAATGAAGAAAAGAAAACAAAAAAGAGGAAAGAACAAAAAAAGTTTAAGCTTTTCAGGTAAACACCAGACTTAACTAAATCTTCACAGTTCTGGAAGAAGTTGGGGTGAAAAGAACTGTCTTGTATCACAGGAGCTTTGTGAAGGATGCTGGGCATCTTCTACTCCATACATATGGGCCAAACAAAACTTTCAGAAAGTGCAAGTATGGATGTAAAGGTCAGAGCTACTGGGATGGAGAAAGATGGAGAAAGGTGTAGCAGGGGATCAGGGAGAGTAGAAATTCTTAGGCAGAAAAAAACAATTCTGTGTTTGGCGGCTCTGCTATGGTGAGCAGGGAGGCAGGGAGGAAAACTCAGTTCAGAAGCCCTAATTGCCACTTGAGTAACTTTCCCATGTCATCTGTCAACCCTTATCCTGTGGGAAGTTGTCAGTTCAAGTCTTCAATGGACAGGTTTGTTATCAGCAAGTGGTTTACAGCCCCTGGGCTGTGCATTAATTAAAACGGCTTTGTGCATAGCCTTATTCATTAGCACGCAGCTTCTTTAATCACTGCCTCTTCAGCCACCAGGACAATCTATAAATCTCCTCAAATATGAAATAATGAAGTGGAATGGTTCAATTTATTACAATGTAATAAGTCAGGATAATGCGGGGGTGGACAGAGCGCCACTAAAGCAGATTCCCTGCCCAGAGACTTCCCTCCTTATTACCAGAGGTGCTCGGGACTCACTGCAGCAGACGGAACCTGGCTTGACTACCGTGTAACACAAACTCCCCATGCCCTTTGCATTTCTCATCCAGACAGTCACGGACCACAGAAGAGAGAATGGCTGGAGAGGTCCAGACACAGGCCCAAAGGGAGCGCAGAGCTGATGGCTCACTCTGCACAGAGATGGAGAAGGGTACCTACATCCACTATCTCAACAATTTTGCAAAGGAGTCCTGATGTGGCAGGGCAAGGACAACATGGTTTCATCCATGAGATCCTGAGGTTCAGGATACCAAAGCCACCCACCCAAGGGGTCACAGTTATCTAGGATGGGTTTCCAATCCACCTCTTCTATGCAGAAATCTCACCCCTAACTGCATGTGAGAATCATCTGCTCACCTGTAGGGCTTTGAAGCACCAACAACTCTTCTTCAGCCCCACCCAGATGAATTGCAGCCCATACTCATGGTGAGTCTTGAGTATCAGCAATTATTAAAATCTCCATGGTTAATTCTATTGTGAAGTCCAGTTGACAGCCATGTGCTCTACCTTAAAAGAATCACTTGGGGTGCTGGTTAAAATTAGAATTCCCAGGCTTGTCTCCCAGAGATTTGGATTGATTACTTCAGGGGTATAGAGCCCAAGAATTGGTATTTTTATCAAGTTCCTCCAAAGATTCTTATGATAAGACACATTTGGAAAACACTGAGCTGCCTCTAAAAAAGCTAGCCCTTGCCATCCCATCCCCTCCTCCCAAGTCAGGGATTCTCAATTCTTCCCCTGAGAGTGCACTTCGTAGGTGCCATTTGTGTGACTGTCACACTTCTGCCAAGAAAGACAGATTTTCCCCTAAGACTGTGGCAAATACAATGAACTACATGATTCTGTGCTTTTCTGTATACTAACTATAAACTCCTTTCTTCTTTCATTCACTGATTTTTAACAATCCCATGTCCCCAGAGCTCTGCCTCAAGTGGTACTGGTAGCTTACAAAGATGGGGTTTCCCCAGTGCTGCCCATTGCTCCCTAACTCCCCCATCCCTGGTGCCCTACAACCAGTAATCAGAAGTTCAGCCTGCCTCTTAGATGAAACGAGAGATGCTTCAGACTAGAAACTTGCACCAAACAGAATCTGCAAAACACTACCCACGGAAACCAATATTCACATATTCATCCTCTCCAGAAGCTCACCCACCACTGCCAGGAATGAAGCCCCTGGTTTTGTGTATCCATCCAGAAATAACCCAAAGCCAGACTGAGGGAGTGGTCAGCACAGACTTGAAGAGGAAGCAGCTGACTCACCACAGGTGTCCAGATGCAGACATTTGCTGTCTGTGCTGCTGAATGGTTCCACTCCTCGGTTTCTCAGACTGTCCAACAGCCAACAGACATCGAGTTCCAGTACTCCAGCATTCCTTGACATCCTCTGGAAAAAGAAGGGGGAAGTTATGCATCTCCACAGCCAGGTGTGCTCTCCCACTTAGACCTGCCCCTTCATTCCAGAAGAATGGGGGAGAGGAGGGTACTGGACATTAGCACAGTTCTCTGCAGTGTGGGGAGTATATGGGGTCATGCAGGAGGGGAACAGTGTCACCTTGGAATTGGGCAGCACAGTCCAAAACAAGCCTTTTCTTGATGATGTTTCCTGCCCTAGAGGCACCTCATAGAACTGGTGAATGGAGACTACACTTGGAATCCAAATGCTACTCCAGCCAGAAAAATCCCAAGCATTCACTCTAAAGCAAGTAGCATTGCTACTTGCAAACAAGGACTATAGGTCAGCTCACTGCACACATTCGGCCTTTGTCTTCTTTTCCCCTTTTTACCATATGGCATCCATATGGTAAAAGTACTTATCTTGGAAACCTACTATCACATCTACGTATTTATTATGTTTATTTTCATGATCTGTCTTCTCTTGCTAGGAGAGAAGTTCCACAAGGGCAGGGATCAGTTTGTTTTGTTACCAATATAGCCCAATCACTTCCAAGAGTGCACATAGTAGGCATTTAATAAATATTTGGTGTAAGATGGCAAGCACATGACAACCTGAGACAATAGGAATATTATTTACCCATCCTCTATCTGGCCCAACTGGAAGGGAGAAGGGTGAGGGAAGGAAACCATGTGCACTTTACCTGTCCAGGATATGCAGAGGGCTTTGGGCTGTGTTCATAATCTACAAACTAAGAAATCACAAGGTCAACTGCCAGCTGACCTTCAGGCTGGCATCTTACTGCTCTCTGTAGGAAAGGTTCTGTCACTTCTATTCCATGTTGATTAAGGGCATTGAGAAATCAGATCCCACCCCCCTCCATGACATATTGGTTGTTCTTGCTTAACCAAGTTTAACAAATAACATGCTTAATAAATTATGAATGATAAAATATTGCAGAAAAACCTAATATCAATTTTAATACTTTAAAATGATTTATTAATCTGTTTCACACTGTTTGCAGTGTCTGTTATTTCTCACGTTCCCACAACATGCTGTGAATGAGGAAGAAAAATTTGACAAGGTGAGTATAGGGAGAAGTGAGGCTGTCTTGTCAGATGTGATGAGTGAGATCAGAATAAACTGAATCGAAAGAGAAAAGACGCCACTGCTCCATACCGAGGAGATAGTTCCAGAGAATTTCTAAATATTAAGAAACCTCTATTGCTATCTTCCCTTTATAGAAAATGCCAGAAGATCTCGTATTCTATGAAGGCTTTTCTCAACCCCTCTCTTTCTAAGAAAATCAGTGATTCTGTTGATCCATTGTATAGAGCACCTACCTCTAACATATGCCCAGAGTAGTCAGCTCATTTTGTTGGATGGATGGAGAGAGGGAGGAGAAGAGGGGGAAATTAATTTGCTTGCTTTCAGGGGCTTCTTTCCACATTCAGTCACTCTATTCACCTGTAGACCCTGCTCTCTGTCATGGGAACCAGGACCATCTTCATAAGTATGTCAGGTCTAGGACAACCCATCCTGGGTAGGTAATGTCACTTAAAAGGATACCTCATTCTTGGTGGCTTTCATTTAAAGACAGGAATTTCAAATATCAAACCTTAAAGATGTTTATGGCACAAAAACAGACACTCAGATCAATGGAACAGAATAGAGAACCCAGAAATTGACCCTCAAATGTATAACCAACTAATCTTTAACAAAACAGGAAAGAATATCCAATGGAAAAAAGACAGTCTCTCCAGCAAATGGTCCTGGGAAAACTGGACAGAGACATGCAGAAAAATGAACCTGGACCACTTTCTTACACCATCCACAAAAATAAACTCAAAATGAATGAAAGACCTAAATGTAAGACAGGAAGCCATCAAAATCCTCAAAGACAAAGCAGGCAAAAACCTCTTTGACCTTGGCCACAGCAACTTCTTACTCAACATGTCTCCAGTGGCAAGGAAAATAAAAGCAAAAATGAACTATTGAGACCTCACCCAAATACAAAGCTTCTGCACAGTGAATGAAGCAATCAATAAAACTAAAAGGCAACTGACAGAATGGGAGAAGAAATTTGCAAATGACAGATCAGTTTATAAAGGGCTAGTATCCAAAATCTATAAAGAACTTATCAAACTCAACACCGAAAAAACAAATAATCCAGTAAAGAAATGGGCAAGAGACATTAATAGACACTTCTCCAAACAAAACATCCAGATGGTCAACCAACACATGAAAAAATGCTCAATATCACTCATCATCAGGGAAATACAAATCAGGAATTGCACTACTAGGAACTTATCCAAGGGATACAGGTGTGCTGTTTCGAAGGGGCACATGCACTCCAATGTTTATAGCAGTGCTATTGACCATAGCCAAAGTATGGAAAGAGCCCAAATGTCCATTGATGGATGAATGGACAAAAGAAGATGTGAGATATATATATATATATATATATATATATATATATATATATATATATATATATAATGGAGTATTACTCACCAATCAAAAAGAATAAAATCTTGCCATTTGCAACTATGTGGATGGAACATGAGGGTAGTATGCTAAACGAAATTAGTCAGAGAGAGACAAATATCATATGACTTCACTCATATGAAATTTAAGATACAAAACAGATGAACATAAGGGAAGAGAAGCAAATATAAAAACAGGGATGGAGACAAAACATAAGAGACTCTTAAATACAGAGAACAAACAGAAGGTTGCTGGAGCTTTTATGGGAAGGGGGATGAGCTAAATGGGTAAGGGGCATTAAGGAATCTAATCCTGGAATCATTGTTGAACTATATGCAATGATGAGTGAGATCAGAATAAACTGAATCAAGGGAGTGGGCATCTCCCTTGTACTTCTCCACTTACCCAACCTTAAGCAAAGTGACATTTCTAGTTATTTCTCTACCTAGAGAAGAGAGGGACTAAAATCCTGTAGGTGTTTCCACATGTTTGTTAAGTAGATTCAGACATCTACAGACTCTGTGCCAGGAACTTAGGAAACATTGAGGAGTTAAGGGCAAAGACTCTGGAAGCAGGCAGCCTAGCTCCATAGCCCCAAAACCTCCACTCCCTGCCTGGGCTGTGTGGCTTAGGCCATGAGGTTATAATTCTTGTGCCTCAGTTTTCTCAGCTGTAAAATGAAAAGTAGCACAAGTCTGATGTGGGGCAGATACAAAAGCTGAGTGGTTTAACAGATGCAGAATGCTCCAAAGGGTGTGCAGCACACAGCTAGTGCTGTTACTCCCTGCAGCTGGCAGTCCCACAATGCACCTCATTTAGAGTCAGATGGAGCTCCATTCAAATCCTGCCCAGCCATTTTCCAGCTCTGCCTTGAGGCTCCACAGCTCAAAGTCGTTCATGGTCCCCCTCTGTAAAATCAGGATGATTCCATCCATAGCCAAAAGAAGTTGAGAGGACTGACAAGATGCACATGAAATTTGGGTCTGGCATGTGGTTAGTGCTCACTAATGCTGTTATTCATATCAATCATTGTAACTAATTGTCATTCATATTTCTGGGTGAAAGGCATGGTTTAAAGGCAAAGTGCCTCTTTCCTAGTTGACCCCACCCCCAGCTGCCTTTCCACCATCTGTATGCCTGTGGTCTTGGTCCCATCAAAGTACAAAAAAGACCTGGTCTCCTAGAGGCAAGAAAAGCTCAGTTTGCCTGTGGCCTATATTTCCCTTAATTAATTATAAGGGACAAATTTTCTAGGGCTCTTTCATTTTCTCCATTTCCTGGTTCCAAAACACAACAACCTAGAGGCAGAATTTGGGTAAAATTCCTTTAACCAAAAAAAAAAAAAAAAAGAATTAAACACATTGAGAAACAAGGGGAGAGAGGCAGAGCTGGGGAGAGCAGTGTGACAGGGACAAGGGAGAGGGGGACGGGCAGCAGGCAAGAACTGCACTGAGCAGTAAACTTAGCTTCAATTTGTGGAGAAGCAACCGGAGGGGTTGGTTCTTGAATACAGGTGTAAATGGTATCACCTTGCGTACAAAGCAAGCTGCTTGCTCACAAACCTATTAGCTGGTAAACAGCAATGTTCTGTAATTTCAGCTATTAAAAACAGCTTAAAGAGAAATCAAATCTCATTTAGCAGGGATTGCAGGGGTCTTCTTGGACTATTTTAAAGTTTCATATTCATCTAAGGAAACAGGCTCTAATTCTCCAATGTTGGCTTTCTTGGAGGCAATGCCATTTCCAAGCTTATTAAACATCCATTTAAAGAGACAAGGAAGGCTTGTGAATGGTCCCCCCAAGACAGCAGCAGGACTATGAATGATTTTCCAAGTCAAGGGAAACCACAGGGACAGGTGGAACATTTCCTGCAATTTGCATATGAAACAAGGTTGTCTCTGCTTTGCTCCTAGTGGAAAGAAATATTCAAAATTAGACGGAGGGTCTATACATATCCTCAGTTCATGAGGTCAGGTTCATACACCATCACAAAAGCAAAAGATCTCACGCTGCTTGAGCACTTATAGTGGCTTTCTGTGCCAGTGTGTATCACTTGTTCAGACAGTGCTGTGTTCTGTCTCACAACCCCACAAGCTCCCAGGGACTTATTTTGTGACAACACTAGGGGTACCAGGAAATCTGAGTTTTTTTATAAACCATCAGTCATAATTATGTGCTCATTTTTAGGTATTAGCATTCAAAAAATTATAACACTTCCTTACATGAGTATCAATATATGTCTGTTCAGCTGCTAAGAGCTACCTAAGCCTAATAACAGCAAAACAGCATTACAAATCAATCAACTGGCAGAGGAGAATAGACTCAGTTCTCCCTGCTCCAATCTGATGGCCCCACAACCAGATCAAACTACCCGTCTTCCTTCCCTTGGGAGTAAAATTCTTCATCTCCAAATATTCTCAGTATTACACTCTTCAGAATAAGTGCCCTACACATCGGTAGGCAGGCTTTAGCCTAATTATCCTTCACAATGACTAGCGAAGACCATGTTTTTGTCTGTATTTTTCTTGATTGGAAACCAAACTTACTAGATCCTTTCAAGGATGTTGCTGTTTGAATCCTTCCAAAATTAGACTATGTGCATCCCCATTCCCAAGCCATTTGAGAATTGCAATGTTAATGGGACTTTGAAAAGTCAATGGGTCATTCTCTAGGCATATGAGAGACTCAGTACAGCCAAGCAAAAAAGTCTCCTAAATCCCCTTTAATTACCATTCACTTCCTGTACACCTCCTTTTTCATCATTGCTGATTACAGATATATCCATGTCTGAATAATATCTTCCCACTTTATAATCAGACAACTACCACTTACTCTGATAACCTGAGACACTCTAAGTATGATTTTGCCTGCAGAACACTCAGTCTGCATTTGGTTTCTTTTCAGGGGGTAGGCAAATTACCATACACTTTGAGGCAGTAAGCTGACTAGAAAAACATACTAAGAAGATATGGATTCCTTCAGCCTATACCACCCTGCCCAAGGTGAAGCTTAGATAATTGCTTTCAATACACAATACTAAAAATCCCCAGCCCCAAGTTCTGCCAAACATGGCTTTCAAACCTCCAAGCTTCTCACCAAGTCTTCTATAAAAAGTCCACCTACTCTAAATGATCTATTTTAATAACAGAAAATATTAGTTCTTAATTTTATAATGCCCATTGCCCTCTGAGTCTCCCCAACTATTGAGTCACATCTCATTGGATTCACCTAAAAGTTTTTTTAAGGAAATAATATCCCTAGTCTACAGGTGAGGAAAGAGAGACCAATAGACCTGCCTCAGTCACTCCAGGCAACTGAGTGCAGCAAAGGAAAGAAATGTTCTAAAACCAATCAAGATTGGTAACCAAAATGTTTTTCTCTCTTAATGACTTGCCTGTACTAAGTGTGGGATCATAGTGAAAGGACAGCACAGAGTCCTGGAAGTAGGCCCCACAAGTCAGAGCCAGGCCCTACCCTGGTTTCCACCACCTTGAACCCACCATGGACCTAGAACCTAAACTCTTTAGGGCTAAGGCAGTGTTTTCAACTTGGCTACAAATTGGGGTTTCATGGGAAGCTTTGGAATAACCAATGCCTGGGACCACCCACAGCATTCTCATGTAATTATCTGGATAGCAGAGTTCTTAAGTCTCTCCCAAGTGATACTCCTCAAAAGCCTCAGTGTCTTCACCATGAAATATGGAGTGATAATATGTATTCCATAAAATTACAATCCTAGTAGGAAAATACAAGGATAGGTGGCACAAGAAAGAAATATGGAAGGAAATGGTATGCACATGAAATGATCTACACATTTTAAGTACAGCAAAGAAAAGTGTTCTAAAACCAATCAAGATTGGTAGCCAAAATGATTTTCTCTCTTTTTTTAAACATAATTTATTGTCAAATTGGCTTCCATACAACACCCAGTGCTCATCCCAACAAGTGCCTCCTCAATGCCCATCACCCACTTTCCCCTCCCCCCACCCCTCATCAACCCTCAGTTTGTTCTCTGTATTTAAGAGTCTCTTATGGTTTGCCTCCCTCCCTCTCTGTAACTTTTTACCCCCTTCCCTTCCCCATGGTCTTCTGTTAAGATACTTTGTTTTCTCTCCTAATGACTTGCCTGTAGTGATCTAGAAGCCCTAGGAGGGCTTCAGATTCTGATCCAACATCAACCAATAGGATAACTTTGAACAGGAAACATAAGGACCAATTTCCAGACTGTGACATATGAACCAGACACTTTCCAGATGATATGCTTGCTCCTTCACACTGCTTACTCAGCTCTGTGATAGGCATTGTACTGGTGATAGTGGATAGAAAGATGAGGCATGCCTCTGCCCTCCTGGAGCATACTGCCTGGTTATGGGGGGCATAGATGCTGCCAACAGCCTGTGTTGTTAACAAAAAATGGCCAAAGACCTGCCAGGGGCACCCAGAATTTGAAGATTCTTAATTCTCCCAAAGAGTAATGGTTTTACAGCAGAGGGGACATTTGGCTTGAACCCTGAAGGAGTTGAAGGTACAAGGAGTTGAAGGAGTTGTACTTGAAGGTACAATTTTGCCAGAGAGAAATAGGATTATGTGAAAAGGCATGGTGTGTTCAGAGACTAATTAAATTTTTTTAACATTTATTCAGTTTTGAGAGACAGAGTGCAAGCAGGGGGAGGAGCAGAGAGAGAGGGAGACACAGAATCTGAAGCAGGGTCTGGGCTCTGAGCTGTCAGCACAGAGCCTGATGTGGGGCTCAAACTCATGAGCTGTGAGATCATGACCTGAACTGAAGTTTGATGCTTAACCGACTAAGCAGCCCAGGCACCCCATAGAGACTAATTAATTCAGTGGAAGGTGAAAAGGAAGTTACAGGCAGAGGCTAAAGAACTCTGCTTTCTCTGCTAAAACATATAGACTTAGTATTCCCATCTTATAGGTAAGAAAACTGAACATCACATCAAAGCCACACAGTAATGGAAAGTTAGATATGGTTTTTGAGCAAGGAAGTGGCATGGTTGGATTTTTCTGTGGAAAGTTCATTTAAGGAGCAGTTTGAAAGCAGGATTGGCCAGAAGTGTAGCAGCACAGGGAAGGGATGACAAAACTTGGACTAAGGTGCTATCAGGGAGGGTGAGGAAGTGGATTGATGGAGACATCTTTGAATGCGAGGTGTGTCTGGTGGAAATGGTGGAGAGACGAGAGGGGACCTGGTGTATTGCACAAAAACGGGTACTCTACCTCACCCAAGTGGAGCCTCTGCAGACCTGAATCCTGCCAGTTGATGTTTTTCCACTTATTTCATGGGCTTACCTATTACTGCTTCCTAAACTTTGAGATCTACACAAGTTGATAATCACTTGAAAATTTTCAATTAAATGTAAAACAAGAAAAAAACAAGTAAATCTATTCTTTCTTTTGACTGCTCTATTGATTAAAATGAATGTCTGTGCTGGGACCGCTGAACCATGAAAAGCAATCTGTCTTAGATGGGTAACAGATCGTTAGGAAATCATTGGGTTGAGGGAAAGAGTCGAGAAAAAATTTGCACAGACCCACGTGTGGGGGTGTCGGTGTGTCTATCTGTAGCTACATAGCTGTGTATGGATATGTTCATTTCTATATATAGGGGACATATGCCACATTCTTCAATCAGAGCCAAAGGCACAGGCAAGATTCCTGACAGAGGGGCATCATCCACAGCTTAGTAGACTCTAAGCCATGCTTCAGGGTAAATGGCAGGGACAAGGGAGTGAGGGGGCTATTCAGATAATAAATTCAGCCTTCAGGCAGCCCTGTCTGACATGTGAGTTTGATAGAACCTACAACATTGTACTTCAAGACCATTCTCTGGAAAATTTGGAAAAACAAGTGGCATTAATATGTATGCCTCTAATTTCATCAAAATGTTAGTTTATAAGAGCTGTTCTACATGAGAGAAACTCTGCTTAAGAAAGGGGATAAAAGGAAAATAAGAAAAAACTCTTTCTCAGAAACTACTTTCTACCACCTCTTCCCAATAAAATAAGCTATTGCCAATTCTGCAAGGTGTACATTAGAGTTTAAATCAAAATCCACCCATCTTTTGATGATTCTAAAATAAAACATTTGCCCTCTATAAAATCCCCTTACATAGGTCAAGTATGGGAAGAAACTGGAGAAAGAAGGCCTTCCATTAAGACAGATAAATAGAAATAAAGGGACAAGGACACCCCTTCTCTGTAAGAAAAGCTTGCTCTGTCACACATTCATTAGCTAAATTATTCAGATTAGCACTAAAATTTCCCCTGTGACCTTTCATTAATGGCCACCTACACTTCCATCTTCAGTACCTTTTTCTTTGTGGTCTGTCTGTTCTCCATCCCCAACATTATATCTCTTCCAGCTGTTCATCCATTTGTCGGAGCTATGGATGCTCACTGGGGCCTTACTGACACCATCTCAGACCACAGGGATGGAAGCCAAACGTGGGACAAAACTTGCTTATCCACAGACAACTGGTTTTTTCTTAAGCAGGATACTCCTCTACCTTCTAGGTCAAGTGTAAGGGAATGGAGACTAATTTGGAAAAGCTATCTGAGATATGTCCCATGATGGAATTTATGTCTTCTCTACTTGCTAGCTGTGCAGCAAGCACATGTCACTTAAACTCTCTAGTTTCCTTATCTGTAAAATGGGAATAATAACTGTTATGACACTAGCTGTCAATTGAACTTGCAAATTGATTTATCTTTCATGAAGTTAAAGATTTTCTGAAAATATAGAAGAAAGTTTTGTCTTGTTGGCATATGAGAGATGTGAGCTGGACACCTCCTCAGAGGTTGTGAGAATGCCTAGATGATTAAATGCATTAAAATTCTTAGAGTAAGCATCGATACTCAGTTTCTTTGTTCTGGTGCTGAGAAACAATGATAGAAATTAAAGTGTCTCGCAAAGAGTAATAAATAAAACTCTAGCACCTATGTTATTGAATACTGAGTCAAGAACTGGGGACAGAGATATAGGGAATGGGAAAAATGACCTCTCTAAAAAGTCTTGCAAGGGAAATGGGTAATATCCCAAATGGAATGGGTGGAGGGAACAACCCTCTGTTGTTCCCTTTCAACCAGACCCACACATGTATCCTATTTCCTATGGACTCTGCTGGTGTTGGGACTACAGAGATAAATTAAGACACAGACCCTGTCATGGACAAGCAGACCAGTGAGGGTGACATCAAAGCTCCAGCAGTCCCTGGCATGCAGTAGGTATTCACTAATAAAACCATGGATTTAAGAATGAATTAATGAATGAAGGCTATAAAAATAGTAATAAAAATCACTTGTATAGGAATTGCTTTTGAGAAATATTCTGCTAATATAGAAGTCCATTAACACTTTGAGTTCAATTAACCTTTTATCTTAGTACATATAAATAACATAAAGCACTTATTTAGTATTTGGGATGCCTTGGTAGCTCAGTCAGCTAAGTGTCCAGCTTCAGCTCAAGCCATGATCTTATGGTTCATGGGTTCAAGCCCCACATCGGGCTCTGTACTGACAGTGTGGAGCCTGCTTGTGATTTTCTCTCTCTGTCTCCCTGCACCTACCCCACTTGTGCTCGCTCTCTCTCTCTCTTTTTCAAAATAAATATATAAACTTTTTTTTAAATAGTGCTTAGTACTAAACACTTAGAGGATACAATAAATGCACAGCATTTCTGACTGCACATAGAATATTCTTGTTTCCAGACTGGAGAATAATTTATTCTATTTCTGGTTTTGCCTCCCCCCACCTTTTTTTGTAAATTAACTATTTTGTAATAGATAAAATTTAATTTAAAAAATAATGATCTCTAATAATTAAATTCATAGAAAGTATAATAAATACCTAAAAATCTGTGAAAACCAGATTAAATGATATGGACATAAAGGGTTAATTGGCTGCGCCTTTAATATGCTTTTCCCAGTCAAGATGTTCCATCCTCCAGCATAAATGGCTGTCAATGCACCTGCAAATTGATTTGTCCCTTGATGAGGTTAAAGATTTTCTGAAAATCTGGAAACAGTTTCTGAAACCTTGCTGTTGTTGTTTAGCATCTGAGGCATGTGAGCTGTTTTTTTCCTCACTATTTTTCATCTTAGAATTCTAGCATCTGCATAAATTTAGAGAACAACTTGCCTTTTCCTTAGATAGCGAATACAGAAAACACAATAGAAGTTGCTTATCATGTGCTCAGGCTGGGTGAAGTTTTATCAAAATGAAGCTAAATGAAATTCTCAAATTGCCCTGATGGAGAGGAATGTCTTGCTATTCCACTTGTGGAAAAGTGGCTCTAGGCCAAAAATAAAGTTACGTCAACTTCAGTCTCTATTTGTAGAAGCAAAGAAATCACTCTGTAACACAGAGGATTTCCTATTGCATGTAAGGCATACTTGTTAGATGGTTTTTAATGGGGATGTGGAGGAGGATGGTTTCTGAACTCTTCATTACATATTCCTAGTCTCATGTGTGTGCTTGTGTGCACACATGAACTCACATGAGTATTGACCTCAGGTGTAGAAAACTTGGTTAATCATTAGTCTTATTTATGGACACACTATACCACTGGTTCATGTACAATCCCATTTATGTGTTCATCTGCACTCCTATTTCCCTCTTTGCCACAAGAAACCATTTGAACATCTTTGAGAGATAGAGATAGATAGATAGATGATCGATAGATAGATAGATAGATAGATAGATAATAAATACATGATATATGATAGAAAGATAATCTATATAAGTACACACAGTTATTTGATTTTTATACATGTATTTTACTTAATGTATATTGTATTGTGCTGTAGACCTCATTTGGGTTTTCTTCTATATTGAACACTGTGGTCTTAAGATTTATCCAGGCCAGCTGGGTAGATCTGTTCTGTTACATCTAAATGTGTCATTGCAACTCATAATAAGATTTCATCATGCTTTGTTTATCCATTCCTCTGGTGACATACATTCAGTTTGCCTCCATCTCTCTGCTACCATGAGCAATGCTGTAATAAGGATCCTCGTAGATGTGCCCAAATCGGCCTGGAAAACCCTTTCTGGGATATATACCCAGGAGGAGACTGCTTGACGTTAGAATATGTATATACTCAATTTAAGCAAGTACTGCCAGACTGCTCTTCAAAATGGAAGCTTCAGCCTATACTCCAACAATGAGTGTTCCCATATCCCCACATCCCCACTGACTGACATACTATTCAGCTTCCAAATTATTAACAATAAAATGAAGTGGGGTTAATTTTTATTTCTTTAATTTCAGATGATTTTTGACATCTTTTTGTACGCTTGCTTGATCTCATTTTCATTTCATCCTGTGCAGATTTCTTGTTCCCACTTTTCTGTATTGAAGGTTCTGTATTCTCTTACTGAGTTGCAAGAGTTTCTAGGTATTAATCTCTGGTTGGTTTGTTATCACATATGCCATCTCTCAATCTGTTACTGTCAACTATAGCTATGATATCCTTTATTGAGCAGATATGTTTAATCTTACTATAGTCACATTTTGTCTTTATGTACTTCTTTGTATTTTATATACTTTTGGTTTAAAAAGTCTTCTCCAGCCCTCAGTCACAAAGATTTCCCTAATGCTTTCTGTTAACTTTAAAGCTTTAGTTTTCATCTATAGGTCTTTAATTAACCTGGCATCCACCTTTTATATGGTTTCAGCTAGGAATCGAGTCTATTTTTCTCCATATAATAAGCCATTTTTCTCAATTACATCAATTAAAAAGAAAGTATTTTCCTGATTGCTTTTCAGTGCCACCTATAAAATATATTAAATAAATTTGGATCTATTTCCAACATCTCTTATTTTGCTCCATTGCTCTACTTGTCTGTTCTTATACTAGTGCCACATATTAAATTATTATGACTTTATAGCACATCTTAATACAAAGGGGAACAATGCTTTTTTTTTTACAAAGTTAACTTATACATGGATCTTGTCCTTTCATATAAATTTTATCATGTGTTTATTTAGTTTTTTTAAATCTAGCTAGTACTTTGATTGAAAATGTATTGAATTTATAGATTAATTTGAGAACATTGCGATCTTGATGATAACTTATGAGTATGAAATTTTTAACCACATATTTGGATTTTGCCTGTATATACATTGATATATTTTCATATAAACATCTAGTGTATTATTTGCTAATTAATATGTATTTTCCTTTTGTTCTCAGCTGTTATAGGTGGTATCTTTGATTTTAAAATATTCTAGTTGATTATTGCTAGTATATAAAAATGCTTTTGATCTTTTTAAGTTAATCTTGTGTGTGAAAACTTTGCTGACCTCTGTTTTTAGTTATAATTGTTTAATTCTGTTCGTTTTTCTTTGCAAATGATCATATTATCTGTAAATGACAGTGTTAGATTTTCCAATTATTTCACCTTTGTTTTGTTGTTTGCATTTATTCTTTTTTTAAGAATTTTTTAAAAACATCTTTTTGTTAATTTTTAAAAATATGTATTTTTAAGAGACAGAGTGCAAGCAGGGGAGGGGTAGAAGGGAGGGAGACAGAATCTGAAGCAGGTTCCAGGCTCTGAGCTCCAAGCTGTCAGCACAGAGCCTGACGCAGGGCTGGAACCCACGAAGCACAGGATCATGACCTGGGCCAAAGTCAGACATTTAACACACTGAGCCACCCAGGTGGCACAAAAACATCTTCTTTAATTCAAACTGCTTGGGGGTCAGTTTAGTCCCCAGTACTTACTAGGACTATTTCCCATAGGCTTGCATGGTGTCTTTTCTTTGGAGGACATCTTAACGTTCCCATTAATTTTTGAGAGTCCTGCAAAATTAACAGAATTTTTTAAAGATTTTATTTACTGGGACACCTGGGTCTCTCAGTCAGTTAAGAGTCTGACTCTTGATTTCGATTCAGGTCATGATCTCACAGTTCATGGGATTGAGCCCAAACATCAGGCTCTATGCTGACAGTGTGGAGCCTGCTTGACATTCTCTCTCCCCCTCTCTCTCTGCCCTTCCCTGTTCTCTCTCCCTTTCAAAATAACTTAAAATTTTTTAATTATTTTATTTTATTGTAGTAGACTTTCATGACCCTGAGATCAAGACCTGAGCTGAGATCAAGAGTCAGACACTTAACCTACTGAGCCACCCAGGTGCCCCAAAATTCCCAGAAATTTGACTAATGTACCCTACACTGTGGACAGGGAAATAAAAGCAGTTAAAAAATTTATTGAATGGATACTAGAACTCTCTTTGTCAAAACAAAAGGTAGAAATGAATTTAGATGTAACGTTGTAATTGTAGCTAATTCCTGAATGCCTATATGAGGAGTGATCAATACATTCTACACTGTCCACATATAAGATAAATAACAGCTAAGGCCCATGCTGTTTCTTCCATGTGCCACATCTTCTTCTAACCATTTTCTATATATTATCTCATTTCATCTAACAAAGCTTTGAGGTGGCTATTGCTATATTCTTCATTTTATTGATGGGAAGTCAGAGGCAGGAAGAGGTTAACTGTTTTTTTGCCAAAAGTCACAGAGCTAGTAGAAACCAGCAGCATTGTCCCAGAGTGTTCTCAGGAGCATGGTCTGTCCTCTGTGTTCCACAGCACTCAATACTGCCATCTCAGGAGAATCAGGTCAGCACCTCTGATAGCAATTGGTGGTCAGTTTTGCTTCATCACTTTATCAGCCAATGCTATTGTGAAGTCCTTTTTGGCACAGTTGAGTAGAATAAATAATACACTGTAATTACCTTGTCCTCTGCTTATTTTCCTCCTTCTAGTCCAGCTGGAAGACCCTCCAAACCAAAATAGTCAAGTACTTCTTCTATCCCAAGGAAAGTTCAACCACAAAACAGGAGAGTAAAGAGAAGAAAGGCATGACTCTGAAGGCTGCTGTCGTCCATCAGCCTCAGCAACTATATTGTCTGTCCACAGAGAGAAGGGTTGAGCAGGGTTATAATCTGAGCAACAAAGACAACTTTCTAGCATCTCTGGCTAGGGCTTCTTAAGATAAGCACTATTATTTTGTTTTGAGCATTGAAAATACTTAGACTCATCTACACTCAAGTGGGAATACCCATCTCCCCAACTTCCTCCCACAAAAGTCCAAACATGCAAAGACTAACATTCTGGTTTATAGATATTCTGTTTATAGATATGATTGGTTATTTGTTTAAATAATAGAGAGATGGCTAGGCAATCATGTATTGTCAGCCTGCCAAAATAAGACAAGTCTTTTATTTTTTATTTTTTTCCCCAGTACCTAGTTTTTATTTTTTTTTTATTTTTTAATATATGAAATTTACTGTCAAATTGGTTTCCATACAACACCCAGTGCTCATCCCAAAAGGTGCCCTCCTCAATACCCATCACCCACCCTGCCCTCCCTCCCACCCCCCATCAACCCTCAGTTTGTTCTCAGTTTTTAACATTCTCTTATGCTTTGGCTCTCTCCCACTCTAACCTCTTTTTTTTCTTTTTTCCTTCCCCTCCCCCATGGGTTTCTGTTAAGTTTCTCAGGATCCACATAACAGTGAAACCATATGGTATCTGTCTTTCTCTGTAAGGCTTATTTCACTTAGCATCACACTCTCCAGTTCCATCCACGTTGCTACAAAAGGCCATATTTCATTTTTTCTCATTGCCACGTAGTATTCCATTGTGTATATAAACCACAATTTCTTTATCCATTCATCAGTTGATGGACATTTAGGCTCTTTCCATAATTTGGCTATTGTTGAGAGTGCTGCTATAAACATTGGGGTACAAGTGCCCCTATGCATCAGTACTCCTGTATCCCTTGGATAAATTCCTAGCAGTGCTATTGCTGGGTCATAGGGTAGGTCTATTTTTAATTTTCTGAGGAACCTCCACACTGCTTTCCAGAGCGGCTGCACCAATTTGCATTCCCACCAACAGTGCAAGAGGGTTCCTGTTTCTCCACATCCTCTCCAGCATCTATAGTCTCCTGATTTCTTCATTTTGGCCACTCTGACTGGCGTGAGGTGGTATCTGAGTGTGGTTTTGATTTGTATTTCCCTGATAAGGAGCGACGTTGAACATCTTTTCATGTGCCTGTTGGCCATCCGGATGTCTTCTTTAGAGAAGTGTCTATTCATGTTTTCTGCCCGTTTCTTCACTGGGTTATTTGTTTTTCAGGTGTGGAGTTTGGTGAGCTCTTTATAGATTTTGGATACTAGCCCTTTGTCCGATGTGTCATTTGCAAATATCTTTTCCCATTCCGTTGGTTGCCTTTTAGTTTTGTTGGTTGTTTCCTTTGCTGTGCAGAAGCTTTTTATCTTCATAAGGTCCCAGTAATTCACTTTTGCTTTTAATTCCCTTGCCTTTGGGGATGTGTCGAGTAAGAGATTGCTACGGCTGAGGTCAGAGAGGTCTTTTCCTGCTTTCTTCTCTGAGGTTTTGATGGTTTCCTGTATCACATTCAGGTCCTTTATCCATTTTGAGTTTATTTTTGTGAATGGTGTGAGAAAGTGGTCTAGTTTCAACCTTCTGCATGTTGCTGTCCAGTTCTCCCAGCACCATTTGTTAAAGAGACTGTCTTTTTTCCATTGGATGTTCTTTCCTGCTTTGTCAAAGATGAGTTGGCCACACATTTGTGGGTCTAGTTCTGGGGTTTCTATTCTATTCCATTGGTCTATGTGTCTGTTTTTGTGCCAATACCATGCTGTCTTGATGATGACAGCTTTGTAGTAGAGGCTAAAGTCTGGGATTGTGATGCCTCCTGCTTTGGTCTTCTTCTTCAAAATTACTTTGGCTATTCGGGGCCTTTTGTGGTTCCATACGAATTTTAGGATTGCTTGTTCTAGTTTCGAGAAGAATGCTGGTGCAATTTTGATTGGGATTGCATTGAATGTGTAGATAGCTTTGGGTAGTATTGACATTTTGACAATATTTATTCTTCCAATCCATGAGCAGGGAATGTCTTTCCATTTCTTTATATCTTCTTCAATTACCTTCATAAGCTTTCTGTAGCTTTCAGCATACAGATCTTTTACATCTTTGGTTAGATTTAGTCCTAGGTATTTTATGCTTCTTGGTGCAATTGTGAATGGGATCAGTTTCTTTATTTGTCTTTCTGTTGCTTCATTGTTAGTGTATAAGAATGCAACTGATTTCTGCACGTTGATTTTGTATCCTGCAACTTTGCTGAATTCATGTATCAGTTCTAGCAGACTTTTGGTGGAGTCTATCGGATTTTCCATGTATAATATCATGTCATCTGCAAAAAGCGAAAGCTTGACTTCCTCTTTGCCAATTTTGATGCCTTTGATTTCCCTTTGTTGTCTGATTGCTGATGCTAGAACTTCCAGCACTATGTTAAACAACAGCGGTGAGAGTGGGCATCCCTGTCGTGTTCCTGATCTCAGGGAAAAAGCTCTCAGTTTTTCCCCGTTGAGGATGATGTTAGCTGTGGGCTTTTCATAAATGGCCTTTATGATCTTTAAGTATGTTCCTTCTATCCCGACTTTCTCAAGGGTTTTTATTAAGAAAGGGTGCTGGATTTTGTCAAAGGCCTTTTCTGCATCGATTGACAGGATCATATGGTTCTTCTCTTTTTTTTTGTTAATGTGATGTATCACGTTGATCGATTTGCGAATGTTGAACCAGCCCTGCATCCCAGGAATGAATCCCACTTGATCATGGTGAATAATTCTTTTTATATGCCGTTGAATTCGATTTGCTAGTATCTTATTGAGAATTTTTGCATCCATATTCATCAGAGATATTGGCCTGTAGTTCTCTTTTTTTACTGGGTCTCTGTCTGGTTTAGGAACCAAAGTAATACTGGCTTCATAGAATGAGTCTGGAAGTTTTCCTTCCCTTTCTATTTCTTGGAATAGCTTGAGAAGGATAGGTATTATCTCTGCTTTAAACGTCTGGTAGAACTCCCTTGGGAAGCCATCTGGTCCTGGACTCTTATTTGTTGGGAGATTTTTGATAACCGATTCAATTTCTTCGCTGGTTATGGGTCTGTTCAAGCTTTCTATTTCCTCCTGATTGAGTTTTGGAAGAGTGTGGGTGTTTAGGAATTTGTCCATTCCTTCCAGGTTGTCCAATTTGTTGGCATATAATTTTTCATAGTATTCCCTGATAATAGTTTGTATCTCTGAGGGATTGGTTGGAATAATTCCATTTCATTCATGATTTTATCTATTTGGGTCATCTCCCTTTTCTTTTTGAGAAGCCTGACTAGAGGTTTGTCAATTTTGTTTATTTTTTCAAAAAACCAACTCTTGGTTTCATTGATCTGCTCTACAGTTTTTTTAGATTCTATATTGTTTATTTCTGCTCTGATCTTTATTATTTCTCTTCTTCTGCTGGGTTTAGGCTGCCTTTGCTGTTCTGCTTCTAGTTCCTTTAGGTGTGCTGTTAGATTTTGTATTTGGGATTTTTCTTGTTTCTTGAGATAGGCCTGGATTGCAATGTATTTTCCTCTCAGGACTGCCTTCTCTGCGTCCCAAAGCGCTTGGATTGTTGTATTTTCATTTTTGTTTGTTTCCATATATTTTTTAATTTCTTCTCTAATTGCCTGGTTGACCCACTCATTCTTTAGTAGGGTGTTCTTTAACCTCCATGCTTTTGGAGGTTTTCCAGACTTTTTCCTGTGGTTGATTTCAAGCTTCATAGCATTGTGGTCTGAAAGTATGCATGGTATAATTTCAATTCTTGTAAAATTATGAAGGGCTGTTTTGTGACCCAGTATGTGATCTATCTTGGAGAATGTTCCATGTGCACTCGAGAAGAAAGTATATTCTGTTGCTTTGGGATGCAGAGTTCTAAATATATCTGTCAAGTCCATCTGATCCAATGTATCATTCAGGGCCCTTGTTTCTTTATTGACTGTGTGTCTAGATGATCTATCCATTTCTGTAAGTGGACTGTTAAAGTCCCCTGCAATGACCACATTCTTATCAATAAGGTTGCTTATGTTTGTGAGTAATTGTTTTATATATCTGGGGGCTCCGGTATTTGGCGCATAGACATTTATAATTGTTAGCTCTTCCTGATGGATAGACCCTGTAATTATTATATAATGCCCTTCTTCATCTCTTGTTACAGACTTTAATTTAAAGTCTAGTTTGTCTGATATAATTATGGCTACTCCAGCTTTCTTTTGGCTTCCAGTAGCATGATAAATAGTTCTCCATCCCCTCACTCTCAATCTAAAGGTGTCCTCAGATCTAAAATGAGTCTCTTGTAGACAGCAAATAGATGGGTCTTGTTTTTTTATCCATTCTGATACCCTATGTCTTTTGGTTGGCGCATTTAATCCATTTACATTCAGTGTTATTATAGAAAGATACGGGTTTAGAGTCATTGTGATGTCTGTATGTTTTATGCTTGTAGTGATGTCTCTGGTACTTTGTCTCACAGGATCCCCCTTAGGATCTCTTGTAGGGCTGGTTTAGTGGTGACGAATTCCTTCAGTTTTTGTTTGTTTGGGAAGACCTTTATCTCTCCTTCTATTCTAAATGACAGACTTGCTGGATAAAGGATTCTTGGCTGCATATTTTTTCTGTTTAGCACACTGAAGATATCGTGCCAAGCCTTTCTGGCCTGCCAAGTTTCAAAGGAGAGATCAGTCACGAGTCTTATAGGTCTCCCTTTATATGTGAGGGCACGTTTATCCCTTGCTGCTTTCAGAATTTTCTCTTTATCCTTGTATTTTGCCAGTTTCACTATGATATGTCGTGCAGAAGATCGATTCAAGTTACGTCTGAAGGGAGTTCTCTGTGCCTCTTGGATTTCAATGCCTTTTTCCTTCCCCAGTTCAGGGAAGTTCTCAGCTATAATTTCTTCAAGTACCCCTTCAGCACCTTTCCCTCTCTCTTCCTCCTCTGGGATACCAATTATGCGTATATTATTTCTTTTTAGTGTATCACTTAGTTCTCTAATTTTCCCCTCATACTCCTGGATTTTTTCATCTCTCTTTCTTTCAGCTTCCTCTTTCTCCATAACTTTATCTTCTAGTTCACCTATTCTCTCCTCTGCCTCTTCAAGCCGAGCCGTCGTGGTTTCCATTTTGTTTTGCATTTCATTTAAAGCGTTTTTCAGCTCCTCATGACTGTTCCTTAGTCTCTTGATCTCTGTGGCAAGAGATTCTCTGCTGTCCTCTATACCGTTTTCAAGCCCAGCGATTAATTTTATGGCTATTATTCTAAATTCACTTTCTGTTATATTATTTAAATCCTTTTTGATCAGTTCATTAGCTGTTGTTATTTCCTGGAGATTCTTCTGAGGGGAATTCTTCCGTTTGGTCATTTTGGATAGTCCCTGGAGTGGTGAGGACGTGCAGGGCACTTCCCCCGTGCTGTGGTGTATAACTGGAGTTGGTGGGCGGGGCCGCAGTCCGACCTGATGTCTGCCCCCAGCCCACCACTGGGGCCACAGTCAGACTGGTGTGTGCCTTCTCTTCCCCTCTCCTAGGGGCGGGATTCACTGTGGGGTGGCGTGGCCCATCTGGGCTACTTGCACACTGCCAGGCTTGTGGTGCTGGGGATCGATCTGGCGTATTAGCTGTGGTGGGTAGGCAAGGTGCACGGGGGCAGGAGGGGCAGGCTTAGCTCGCTTCTCCTTAGGTGATCCACTTCAGGAGGGGCCCTGTGGCAGCGGGAGGAAGTCAGACCCGCTGCCGGAGGTTTGGCTCTGCAGAAGCACAGAGTTGGGTGTTTGCGCAGAGCGAGCAAGTTCCCTGGCAGGAACTGGTTCCCTTTGGGATTTTGGCTGGGGGATGGGCAGGGGAGATGGCGCTAGCGAGTGCCTTTGTTTCCCGCCAAGCTGAGCTCTGCAGTCCGGGGGCTCAGCAGCTCTCCCTCCCTTTGTCCTCCAGCCTTCCCGCTTTCTGAGCAGAGCTGTTAACTTCTGACCTCTCAGAGGCTAAGTCGCGCTTGCTGTCGGAACACAGTCCGTCCGGCCCCTCCGCTTTTGCCAGCCAGACTCGGGGGCTCCGCTTGGCCGGCGAGCCTCCCCTCCGCCCCGGCTCCCTCCCGCCAGTCCGTGGAGCGCGCACCGCCTCGCTGCCCTTCCTACCCTCTTCCATGGGCCTCTCGTCTGCGCTTGGCTCCAGAGACTCCGTTCTGCTAATCCTCTGGCAGTTTTCTGGGTTCTTTAGGCAGGTGTAGTAGGAATCTAAGTGATCAGCAGGACGCGCAGTGAGCCCAGCGTCCTCCTACACCGCCATCTTCTGGAACCTCCTAAGACAAGTCTTTTAAAATTATGATGAGGTGTATTTAATGGTGCAAGAATAAGCTGGACATTTACAGCTAAATTTGGTTCTGACTTGGAAGTGCGGGTATTACAGGCTATATACTCAATAAAGAGGCTAAATCAGTATGTCTAGGGCCTTGGTGAGGCAATGTGAAAACTCTCTTGCTTCAGGTTAAAGAGTGTGAAATGTGCATTTCTTCACCTGCATAAAACCCTCCCCCTTCTGCTTGTTTTTATTTTTTACCCATGAATAAATGAGTCCAGGTTTTATGAAGTCTTCAGAGTTTCTATTTTCAAACTATCACTATATTCACCACTACCAGAAATAAGTCACCTCAGCAAACTCTAATGGTAGCTATTTTGTGATGCATAAAATTGATTTATGCTTACAATCAAAATGTATTTCCCTTGATAATTTATGCTCAACAATTTAACATAATTATTTGTGCCACAATTTTAACACTTCTACCTTCCTGACTGTCAACTTTGAAATACAAACACACACATATATGCAAAACAACAAAACAAAACAAAACAAAAAAACAGTATCCTTCAGAAGCAGGATTTATTTTAAAAAATCAATGTCATAGCAACTTCTTTTGTATTTTGTTGTGACAAGACTGAATTTAAACAGCCTAAGAAGTCAAAACAACAGGAGAAATATCAATATATATTAACTTAATCAAGAAGCTCTGCTCTGTCATCCTTGTCTACACTCAAATCATGCTTCCACTGTAAGTTCCACATCGCTATTGGCATCTTGTAACTTCTCCACAAATATTTACATTCTTCAGCGGTCATCCAAGATGAAGGATGGCTATAGGCTTCATGACATCTTCTTTGCATCTGTATGAGATTTTGTCACAACTGTTTTAAGAAAATCACTCCTCAGGCAAGCTCTGACTCTTGTTTGAATTCACAATCTTAAAATGCCTTTTATCCAGCAAATGCCTTTTTTATGTCCCCCAATGACATTCCAGTAGAAACTTCATTCTCTGTTGTTCTGCATAAACCTCTTTGAAAAGAAAACTTAATAAAAGACACGTTAAATCCAGATAAATTCACAATGTACCAGCCCCATCAAATCCTGGCTGTGCCACATAGGACTCTGAAACACGGATCTGATGAAGGCACCTAGAGTTAGAGCAATAAGACAAGCATACCAAGTGGAAAGGCCAAATATACCTGACCTTTCCAGTTGCTATTCATTCATGCCAGTATGTTCTATTCTTTTTCTCCAAAAAAGTAATTGGAAGAGACACTCCAGTGATCTCATTAAGCATATAAAATGCTCACGTTATCATATATGAAGATGACTCTGCTAGCCCATCGATACTCTCAGCCGTTTCCAAAGTAACAACAAGCGAGCCATTTCCCTTCATCAACTGTCCCTGGAAATACAGCACTCTAACCTACATCCCAGGGGAATCTTCTAGTGATGGGACAAGTGGAACTCATGTCTACCTAAGCATGGATCCACATTGACAGATTGCACAATGTGTGGGACTCAGTACAAAGTGAAATTCAAGGTCCCTCATTCAATGAATAAGAACTTCAAGTCAGCAGCAGCAGAACATTACACCAAGCCTGAGGACCTTCCATGAGATAAGCTTTGTGTGAATGTATAGGGCTCAGGCCCATGAGACTGGCCCACTACTAATTCCATCGTTCACTTGGAGATACTCAGAGGCATTATCAGTGAGGACCCGAATGTGTAGTTGTCAATAGAGAACCCTCATGCAAGCAGCTCATTCCAAGAAAGCATCCTCCAGTTCCCCAGGAAAACAATCCAAATCATTGTTTTCTATTTCTTTGGGAAAAAGAGGTCCAGTATGAACTCCTTTGAGAAGAAAATACATGCATTTAAATTCTTAGGCACCAGTCTCTCTAAAATTTCCTTTTATAGAAGAACACAATTTAAGTGTAATCTTTGTGCTAGGCTATCTGGAAAGATACAGAAACTGACACCCCTGTCTTCCCATGTCCTCACTACAGTTACTTCCGGGGGGGTGGGGGTGGGAATGCATCCTTGTTGATCTCTAAAACACTCTTTTGAGAATATCCAAACTTATGTAATTCTTCATATAAATACAAATATTAAAACAACCAGGATTTGGCAGCCATTAGGCTTTAAAATGACACAAAAGGGGAAAGTATATTTATATTTCTATAAATCCTAGGACTCCCTTGAGCCAAACTGTAAGGGTGCTTTTTCAAAAGTATCATTTGTTATTATCAAAGATAAAAGAGAACCAAATTTTGAGGCTTCCCTGTTAACTTTTCTTCCCATCAACTTCCAAAATGGTAGGAATTGTCATTTTTGTGAGAAATTCAGCTTCTACTTTTCCAAAACTTATGTGTAACAGAAGCCCAATCTAAAGAACTTGTTAACAATTAGGGTAAAAATATTACCTATATATCACCTTCTGTTAATTGATCTTATTAATAAAACTTTATGTCAACTAAAATTCCAGAATATTTCAATGTAATTGTCACTGATGTTCAGACATATGTATTCCTTCAATAATTATTTACTGAATTCCTCTGGCATTAGAGCATTTATTGGATACTTTACATACTAAAACACAGGTATATAGAACATAGAAAAATAAAGGCTAGAAAATATCATGTACACTTGAGGTAGTTAAAGTCTAAGTATATACTATACTTAGTATATAAGTATGTTGGTATAATAAGTATATACTATAATATAAGGTTTATATAAAAACATAAATGAACATCATAAAAGGATCATAGATTTGGTGTTGTGGGAATCAGGCAAGGGAGATACTTCTTCCCCATGAGGAGATCATCAGGGATTTCCCATGGAAGAACTATTAATGTCATTATCTCTTGAACTATGGGTAAGAATGTGGAGCAATTACAGATGCAGGGCCTACCAGCAAAAGTAAACAGCATCAGTTATACTCTGATAGTAATCTCAGTCTATCTAGTAACCATCCAGATAGCAACTATCTGATCTACTCTTACCCTTCTTTGTAATTTTCCAAAGAAATTTACACTTGCTGAATCCCCTTTCTCCTCTCTTGAACCCTCAAGTAATCTGGTTTCTACTCCCACCTTCAGCTGAATATTTTCTCAGAAAATGCCACTTAGGAGCTCTTAAATGTCAAGTGGAATGGACATTTTTAAATCCTAATCTTACTGGATCTCTTTCCTACATGTGATATAATTAATCACTCCTTGTTCTTGAGGCTTCCATGATACCACATTCTCTGGCTCTCCTTGTACTTCGGACAGCTCCTTCCCTGGCCCCTTCGTGGGCTCCTCTTCTTCCATCTGCTCTGTAAAGCCTGCCATTTCACAGGGTTCTGTCCTCCACCCACTGTTTTTCTCACTCCACATGCTCCCTGGGTAACCACAGCCATTCTTATGATTTTAATTACCATCTATATGCCAATGACTCCTAAATCTATATTTCTAGGCTTGGCTTCATCCCCTGAGCTTCAGACTCATATATCAAAGCTCTACTTCAATATCCCACAGGCAACTAAAACTCAACATATTGAAAATAAAAACCATTAGTTTTTTTCCCCCTAAAATGTCACCTTATCTAGTATTTTCTACCTCAGTTGGAGTTCACTGATTTTACTAACTATATATTTCCCAAATCTATCCCTTCTTTCCCATTGCTCCTATCAGGCCCTAACTTGGTACCTTATCAGCCTTGTAGAGTACTGTAACAGACTCCCAATGCCAGTCTTATCCCCTCAGACTCACCTCTGAACATCTGCCAGATTGAATGTAGCTCAGTTACACACACACACACACACACACACACACACGTGCTTTGAACTCTGCCAATAATAACATTTCTTGGGAATCAGATTCAGGTTTCTTGACATGAAATACAATGCCCACTATGCTCTTTCCATTGTAGGAGAAAGGAGAAGTTCTGAAATTGTCATTTGACAGCTAATAAGGAACCCATAAAGATTTCTGGGGAGCATCAATGGCCCAAATGAATGTAAAGTAGAGGATTTTTATAGTGGTATTTGCCTGGCTGGATGTCTTCAGCACTATACAAAAGCATAAGTATAGAAACAGATTAGGTAGACAGAAGGCTTGAACCAAGATTAGTGTGGTGTAATAATAGAGTTTAGAACATTGTCCATAGAGTCATTGAAATTTAAAGGAACAGTCCATGGGGTCCAGTCTTCATAGAGAGGGATTAGAAAGGGGGAAGAAAAACAGGTTGGCAAGAACAAAAATAGTGGAAATAAAAAATTGGCTGTTTCAAAGTGACTAAAAGTAATGGAGTGACTATTGCAGCAAAGGGAAACTATAGTCAGGTAGTGGTGTGCTTAAAGATAAATTTTGGAGATGAAGCTGTTCTAAGTAAACACATGATTCAGGTTGTGGCAAGCTTTAGTACATAACTGATGTGAACTGAAGGTAAAGGACACTGGAGTTTAAGGAAGCTGTGGACCCCTAAACCTATATAGTAGGATAGAGCACTAGTCATTGTATGTATTACACTGGATTATAAATATCTATTTGTATGTCTGCCCTTACTAGACAAAACCTACCAGAGATCAAGTCTATATTCCCCAGTATCTAACACATTTCCTAAGGTAGGGTAAATGCTCAACAAAGTATTTAATGAGTTAAAAAAGCTTGCAAGTGGGAAATTCTGGGACATACAGAAGAAGCAATAGAATTTTGGTTGGTTCAGTTGAACAAAGATAAATAGTAAGAAGTAACATTAGGGCCAAATAATAGATGCTTTGAAATAGTAAGCTGTGATATTGTGATTTATAATAAGAAATATATATTTGGTCTTCATCCATGTCAGATACAGAGCTCCTAAAACGCTTGGTATTTGTTTTTTGTTTTGTTAATGAAGTAACTTTCGGAAAGCACCTAAGGATGGGGGCTGCCTTCCAGGGGAACCAACCATGAGTAGAGGATTAAAATTTTCAGTTCCACCCTCTGATTTCTAGGGAGGAGAAGAGGATCCGGTGGTTGAATCAACTGCCAAAGGCTAATATTGAATCAGTCATGCCTCTGTAATGAAGCTTCCATAAAACCCCAAAAGGATAGAGTTTGGAGAGCTTCTAGATGGATGAACCAGAATTCTTCCATGTGCCACTGCGCTGGTCCTCAAACTTCATAAGGACAGAATCTTCTTTGTTCAGAACCTCAACTTGTATATCTCTTCGTTTGGCTGTTGATTTATATGCTTTAATATCCTTTTTAATGAACCAGTAATCTAATGAGGAAACTGGTTTCCTGAGTTCTGTGGGCCCCTCCAGCAAATTAATCAAACCCAAGGAGGGAATTGTGATAACCTAGGATTTACATCCATTGGGTGAGAAGCATACATAAAACCTGTATTTTCAATTGGCATCTGAAGTAGAGGGCAGTCTTGTGGAACTGAACCCTTAACCTGAGGAATCTGACACTATCTCTGGGTAGACAGTATTAGAATTGAGTTGGATTGTAGGACACAAAGCTACTGTCAGAGCATTGCTTAGTGCTATGAGGAAACCACCCCCAAAGCCCCACTGAAATTGGGTGCAGAATCATTACAGGCCAAGGAAATTGAACTTCATTCTGTAGCCAATTAGAAGTCACTGAAAATTTGGAGCTTAGAAGAAATCGAATGTTATCAGTACTGCATTCACAACTGTGATTAATATTTATGACTCAAAAGCATGACACAATGATACTGTCTGAATCATCAAGGAAAAATTATGTTGTGCTTACCATAGTAATTCTGTCCCGATAACTGTAGTTTTCTATTGTCATTCTTTGGAACTTGTAATCTGCTCCCTTTGTTCAGATCATGGAAATTCACCAAAGGATTATTGAATACCTTCTGTGTACTAAGCCCCAGGCTAGGCACTTTTACAAATACTATTTTACTCCATTGAAAAGATTAGTTACATAAACCAGAATCATCAGATTTCCAAACCATGTTAGGTAATGAATATAATATTTATATAGCATAAGATTTCTTAGACCCAAAGATCTCAAAGCCATATACAGGATGATGCAATTTGATGTGTTTGTATTTTAATGAAATTGCTTCTATTCAAAGTCTTGGGATATAGGTAGGAAGAGAAATTCACCATCTATAAATAGAGAAAATGAGACTCCAAAAGATTTAGTAATGTCTCAAAGGTGACAAAGAAAGAGATAATGAAGCCAAAGTTGGAACTCTGTCTGGAACCCATGCATGATCTTCTGTTGGAATCATGATTTAGATGTAAACTTTACCAGCTCTGAAATGTGATCTCTGTACAACAGACAAGTGGAAAATTGGCCATTCAGTGAAACACAGTGGAAGGGAAGCAGGCTTCTGGGTGAGTTCCATCATTTATTACCATGCTGGTCCTAAATTTTCACACCTAATTAATCAAGCTTGCTCTGTAATCACTTTTCTACATGTGGTGTTGGTGGATTTTACAGCTGCACTTTTAATGAGCTGCTGTTTCTTTTGACATTTGGAAATCTAATCTGGAAAAATGATTCAATGACTTGTAAAGACCTTTCATTTTATATGTTTAGTCATGTAGCTTTCCAGGGTCCTCGGAGCAAACAAGGGGCAGCCACACTTTTCCATATAGCTGCTGTTCTTGCCAGAACATGGCAGGCCAATTCCTATGGAGTTACTGAACAGATGTGGCTGGCAGCCCAGAGAGCTAATGAGAATTAATATTAGTGATTGCAAACACCTAGGAAATAAATGGGAATTTGTGACTTGACTTATGAGAATATGATATTTGAAAACCCAAATCTTGCATAAAATACTAAAAATTAGGGAGGCCATCCCATCTTAGGAAACACAAAGTTAACAAGGTGGACAGAGAAAATATACTCACTACAACAGGAAACAACTATCAAAGTACAGAAATACGTCAGCTACCAAGAGAGAGAAACAGCATGAGAAGCAATATTTCCACTTACAAGGAATATTAATTAATATTCTATAGACTATGTAATTCTTGTAATTACTTCTCTAAAATTGGGGGGTTTTGCTGAGAAAAGAGATCCTAGAGGAAATACACTGTCAAAACATATTATTCCTGAGTGCATGGCACATATGGATGAGGCTAAATTGGCCTCCTTATTCCCATCGCAAACCCCATAGGAGCTCTAGGATTAAAGATTGGCAGTCATTGCCCCATCAAGCTGTTCATTCCAAGGGAATTGTAATTCTCAAGCTGGAGGAGGCAATCTGGAAAAAGGGCAATTGTCTATGAATTCTGTAGCCACTCCACCTCAATATACTGAATGAGATTAATATATAATTGTTCCTTTTGAATCTCACAGTGTTCATAAACTGCTTTTGTCATGTGACTCTCTACAGTGAGTACACTGATTTAATATTTCCTGGATCATACCTTTTTCCCTCTTGCACCCTGAACCATTTGCCTATCAAATTAATTGGCAACTATTTGCATAGCCACCTTTGCTTGTTTCCTTCTTGTGGTCTTCCTCACTTCATCAACAAGTGAAAAATCCTCAGCTATAAAACCAAACAATCAATTTTGATTGCTAGGAGGGAAGACATCAGTCCAGAAAAATTGAAGCTGAAGGGTCAGAATTTGCTAATACCATTTCAAACTCAGAGCTTATAAGTATTCCAAGGTGCAAAACTTTGCAAATAGTCTGAAAACAAACCAAAGAACTGGCTCTGCAGTGGATGGTATTTCAAAATGGCACCACTGAAAAACAAGGGGGGAAATAATACATGAGGCATCCTGCATTGTGTTTAAGACATCTCTCTCTCCCTCTCTCTCCTTCTCTCTCTTTCTTACACACACACACATACACACACACACACAGTAAATGCATAAATTGTCTCTGGAAATTGACAGCTCCTACCTACACGAAGAGAAACAAGATGCTGGTAGATAGGGACAGCTGAAGATTTACTTTGCACTCTACATATCCTTTGGTCCCTTTTAAATTTTGTTTCTTGTACATATGTGTCTTATTAACAAAAATCTATTTTTAGGGAGGCTGAGGTGGCTCAGTCGGTCAAGCATCCTACTTTGGCTCAAGTCATAATCTCATGGTTTGTGAGTTCTATCCCTGCATTAAGCTCTGCACTTACAGTGCAGAGCATTCTTGGGATGCCTTCTTTCCCCAACTCTCTCTGCCCCTCCCCCACTTACATGTGTGAGTGCATGCATGCACCCTCTCTCTCTCTCTCTCAAAATAAATGTTTTTTTAAAGACACAACTTAAAAAATATATTTTTAAATGGCTGTTCTCACACCAATAGCTAATCTGTCTAGTTCTCAATCCCAGGTCAAGATGGGGGAAATCATTCATTTGCTGTAAATGGTCACCATCCCATCTTCATCTTTCTCACTATGCACACTATGGACCACCCCCATTCATAAGGCTGTCTTCAAGGATACCTTGGAGATCATCTGGTGTGTGGTTCTCAAATATCAGATGAAGAAATGGCACAGAGCAATACAAATGACCTTTACAGGATCTCCTTGCTTTCTACAGGCATGATTAAAGTCAAAAACTTTTTATAAGAAAACGTGTAATGTTTTCTAACTTTTCTTACCCAAAAAGATGGAGTCACGAAGATCTGGTTTGAAAATATTCCTTCCAGGTAAGTCTTTCAAATGCACTCTAAGTGGATTGCTTTTTATTTTCTTCAAGCCTCCCTGCCTGCCACCACTTTGCTGCCACTACCACTTTGCTCCATTAATCATTTTATCATTTCCAAAAGCCCCTTCCCAACACAATTAAGGAATCTAGAATTAAACATTGTGTTGGTTTGGGGGATCTCAATACCAATCTGTCCCAGGTGAAATCAGTCTCCAATCAGGGGCACCACAGAGAGCTCAGAGCAGCTGTGCTTCCTAAAGCTGGTGGTGGCTGCCACTGTGTGTGCTGATCTGTAGGGATTTCCAAGTCTCCCCTAACAGCTCATGAATTTTATAAACTAACCTCAGTGTAACCAAACCATTAAACTGCAAATTTAGAATTTGTCAACAAAGACCTAGAGGAAACTAATGCAGCTTTGCATCAACAGCCTCTCCATAGTAGCCCTAGTACAGGCCTGGAAGAGCCAACTGAAATCCCCAGTCCTGGCTTTCAGAACCCAAAAATAGATGGGGAGCATTCTGGTCTGTCAACAGCCCCATCTATCTGACCCAAGGGAAGCTCAGTATCCTGGACTAAATACAGGGTGCAGAAAATTACACTCAGTGCAGATTCTCCTCAGGCTTTTGTCTTCAAAGTCTAAGTTGCTGCAGAGTCCTATTAACTAGTCCTCACATCTCTCTTCCCCTTATTCTCATCAGATCATTCTCCAGATTTGACAATCCCATTCACAGTTGTTTATCTCCACCATAAATTCAAAATTCCTTCTCATGGCATGTGTCTCCTATGATCAGGGTGCTGCCTGCTGACCAAGTGCTTCCCCAACCCCAGATCCCCACATCCCTGAGCCACACTGAACTGTTGGCTTCCACCAACTGCCCACAACCTTGTGTTGTCATGCCTCCACTGTTCTGCCACCTGCAGTATCCCGCTGCCCTCCGTTCATCACCACAAAACTACATTATTTGACTGATTCCGGTTCACCTTTAAATCAGATATTTCCCTAAGAAGTCTCTTATGATCCCAGAGTCCATCTTTTGTGCTTGCTCTCTTAGGTTGGAATATTCTGCTTTGTGTCTGCTTCTATCTAAGACTATGCATTCTCTGGTGGCATGGCCTTATTCAATCTGCAATTCCAAGAATCTAACATAGTGCCTGCTAGGTAATTGGCACTAAATAAGTATTTGCTGAAATTTAGTATAGTTGTTAATAGTTCTAGAGTCACACCTATTTAGGTACAAATTTCACTTCTGCCACTTACAGGACAGCCTTGGGCAAGTTACTTAACCCCTGAGCTTCAGTTCCCTCAGCCCTGAAATGGTGATAACAGCATGAATTTCACAAGTTGCTGTAAAGATAAATAATAAGCTCATATAGGTAACACACTTAGCAGATAGAAAGTACTCCGCAAATGTAATTCTATTTTTACCATGCTCATCTCCATACTGGTTGTGAAATCTTGACTGAGTTTCTTGCCCCTCTCCAAGTCTCAGTTTGTGCATCTCTAAAATGGGGGTGATAACAGCTTTCAGCAAATTAGATTATTATCTGGATAAAATGTCATAAGCCTTGAAAAATACCTAGCAAAACCCGTGGCACACAGTAGGAGTTGATAGTGAATATGTTGTAGAACTATGAAAGGGTCTGAGAGCTCCCACATCCATGCCTTAGAAAGAAAGAATTCAAGGCAGAAACAAGAACAAAACTAGAAAGGGAATTTCTTGCAGGTTCTCATATCAGCTGTGAGAGGCATTTGCTACTTGTAATCCCCCCAATCCTACCACCATCTATTCCCTTCTTCCAAACCAGGGTTGATTAAATTCATTTAGGTCAAATGACAAGTTGCTTGCAAGAGGAAAGGAATAAAACAATTGATAGGCATCACCCAAAAAATTAAGAGTGTGGGCAAACAGAACTGTGAACCAGTTTCCAATTGTCCATGACTGTATCCTGAGTCTAAAACATCTCCATTTCTCTTTTTGGAGGCCAGAAAAGCTCCTCATTAAGCTAATGAGCCACTAATTCATTTCCAGGTGAAGGGGGTACCCACAGAGCTGCCTCTTTTTCCTTGTCTTGAGGATCATTAAAATGAAGAGTGACAGGCTCTTTGGACAGAGTCAGTAGTGACAGCCTGACAGCTGCCAGCTGGTGTGAGGGCAGGGGGAATTGGCAGAGGTAAAAGATTCCCAGGAGAAAAAGGGAAAGAGAGACAGAGAAACAGTGAGACAGAGAGGTGAAGACATACAGAAACAGAGACAGAGACAGAGACAGAGACAGAGACAGAGAGACCAAGAAAGAAGGCTGATGATGCCAAATTTTCACTGACATGGTGCAAGGGTTGACCAGACTCAGGCACAGCACACAACCAGAATTTCGTAACAGGAATAGAAAGTGCTCATTCTGCAGCTCCCAAATAACCTTGACTAGCTACCTCGTTGAACAAATGTCCTTTAGAAGCCTGCATAAGTAAGACTAGCTTAATTCCAAAGCCTTCAAGGAGTTCTCCTATTATTGGTACCCCCAAACACTCCTTTCTTTCATTATCCTTACCAGTATTCTTTCTGGAGATTTTCAAGAATGTAACATACTTGGGGGGCCAGAGTGGCTCAGTCATTTAAGAGTCTGACTTCGGCTCAAGTCATGATCTCAGTTCAAGCCTTGCATCAGGCTCTGTGCTGACAGCTTGGAGCCTGGAACCTGCTTCAGATTCTGTGTCTCCCTCTCTCTCTGCCCCTCCCCTGCTCGTGGGCTCTCTCTCTCTCTCTCTCTCTCTCTCTCAAAATAAACATTTAAAAAAATTTCTGTTAAAGAATGTAACATACTTACTGCTTTTATTCACATAAAATGAGCACTTCTCTTATCACTTCTCTTATCACTAATAGTTCTTAGAAATATTTGAATAAGAATATAGCATTTCATTTAATGGTTATGTTATGGATGACACCTCACTTTTTATTGGGATCTTTCTATCTTTTCACTATTTGTACTTTGTGATGCAATAAACATCCTCATTGATAAATGTTGCACACACTTTATTTTCATAAGATACATCCTCAAAAGCAGAATCAACAAACATGGAATTTTAGAACCTTCCTAATCCCTATCTTTGTTTCATAAACTTAAATGAGCTGTGGCTGTCACACTGGAAACAGCCTACCACCATGCAGAAAACCCAGTTTTTAATTGTGCATTGCTCCACACTACTTCTTCAACCTTGAGCAGCTTTCTCATCTTCTATGCTGTTCAGTTTCCTTCTCTGTAAAATGGAGGTCTTAGTACCTATCCTGCTGAGGTTTTGAGAAAATTAAATCAATTTAAAGAGAAAATATACAGGATCACTATCACAACAATAGAATCAAAGGGGAAAAAGCTGACAAGACCTGATATTCATTCTTGACTTAAAAAAAAAAAACTATTCAAAGTTTAGGAATGGCACAAGAATAGACACTCAGATCAATGGAACAGAATAGAGAACCCAGAAATGGACCCACAAACATATGGCCAACTAATCTTTGACAAAGCAGGAAAGAATATCCAATGGAATAAAGACAGTCTCTTCAGCAAGTGGTGCTGGGAAAACTGGACAGTGACATGCAGAAAAATGAACCTGGACCACTTTCTTACACCATCCACAAAAATAAACTCAAAATGGATGAAAGACCTAAATGTAAGACAGGAAGCCATCAAAATCCTCAAAGACAAAGCAAGCAAAAACCTCTTTGATCTTGCCCGCAGAAACTTCTTACTCAACACGTCTCCGGAGGGAAGGGAAACAAAAGCAAAAATGAACTACTGGGATCTTATCAAAATAAAAACTTCTGCACAGCGAAGGAAACAATCACCAAAACTAAAAGGCAACCAACAGAATGGGAGAAGATATTTGCAAACGACATATCAGATAAAGGGTTAGTATTCAAAATCTATAAAGAACTTATAAAACTAACACCCAAAAAACAAATAATCCAGTGAAGAAATGGGCAAAAGACATGAATAGACACTTCTCCAAGGAAGACACCCAGATGGCCAACCGACACATGAAAAAATGCTCAACATCACTCATCATCAGGGAAATACAAATCAAAACCACAATGAGATATCACTTTACACCTGTCAGAATGGCTAACATTAACAACTCAGGCAACGACAGATGTTGGCGAGGATGTGGAGAAAGAGGATCTCTTTTGCATTGTTGGTGGGAATGCAAGCTGGTGCGGCCATTATGGAAAACAGTATGGAGGTTCCTCAAAAAACTAAAAATAGAACTACCCTGCAACCCAGCAATTGCACTACTAGGCATTTATCCACAGGATAAAGGTGTGCTGTTTCGAAGGGACACATGCACACCCATGTTTATAGTAGCACTATCAACAATAGCCAAAGTTGGAAAGAACCCAAATGTTCATTGATGTATGAGTGGATAAAGAAGAGGTGGTAGGTATATATATATATATATATATATATATATATATATCATCATATATATATATATATATGAAGGAGTTCCATCATCAATGGAACTGGAGGGTATTATGCTAAGTCAGAGAAAGACAAAAATCATATGACTTCACTCATATGAGGACTTTAAGAGACAAAACAAATGAACATAATGGAAGGAAAACAAAAATAATATAAAAACAGGGAGGGGACAAAACAGAAGAGACTCATTGAGAACAAACTGAGGGTTACTGGAGGGGTTGTGGGAGGGGGAATGGGCTAAATGGGTAAGGGGCATTAAGGAACCTACTCCTGAAATCATTGTTTCACTATATGCTAACTAATTTGGATGTACATTTTAAAAAATAAAAAATTAAATATATATATATACATATATACACATATATATACACATATACACATATATGTATAAAACTTCCTTTCCCTGAAGGCAATAAGAAATATTACCAGAAAATGAAAGTCAGTCTTATACTAAATAGTGATATCAGAAGCCTTCTTATCAAAGTAAAGAAGCTTACTCTCAACAATGCTAAACAGTATTACACTGGGGGCTTTCCACAGTGCAATAAGAAAAAATACTGGGGGTGCTTGGATGGCTCAGTTTAGCATCTGACTCTTGATTTTGGCTCAGGTCATGATCTCACGATGGTTCGTGAGTTCGAGCCCCACATCAGGCTCTGCACTGACAGTGTGGAGCCTGCTTGGGATTCTGTCTTCTTCTCTCTCTGCCCTTCCCCTGCTCACACACTCTCTTTCTCTCTCAAAATAAATGAATAAACTTTAAAAAAAAAAAGTTAAAAAAAATACTGGAGAAAAGAAAACTGTCATTATGTGTTAAGTATATAAGTGTCTGCCTTAAAAAGTCCACAAGAATAAACTTTAAAGCTGTAAGAATTGATTGACAACAGTTCACCAAACAATTTGAATGCCCAGAAATAATACATTTTAAAAATTATAATAGAAATAGCCATGTTAATAACAGGAAAAATTCCATGAAATGCTTATGATCAAACCTAATATGAAATGTGTCAGATCTATATGAACCAAACTATTCAGCTTTACTGAAGAAAACAGAGACCTGGATAAGTAGACAGGCATACCATGCTCATTGTCTTAAATAGTCTCCCTAAATTAGTCTATAAACACAACAATAAATTCAGTGACATCAAAAATTTCCATAATTTTTTTATGAAAGTTATAAGTGGCTTAAAAAATTATATAGATGATAAAAGTGTGAAAATAGCTGATAAAATATTAAAAATGAAGAACAGTAAGTGGGGATTTATACGGCAGGATATACAAACATTTTATAAAGCTACAGCAATTAAAATAGCATGAACAGTCTACAAAATATGAAAATAAATCATATAAATAAATAAATAAATAAGGAACCTATATCCATGTGAGAATTTAGCATATCATAAAAGTGACATATCAAGTTAGTGAGGAAAACATGGACTTTTTAACCACTATCAATGAGAAAATATTTAAGTTACATCTCTAGTTAAAAACATACAGAAAAACAAATCCTGATAGATAAAAAACAAAAGCTAAATCTAGAAAGCAAGTAATATGAATGTTAGAAATAACTATAGGATAATATGTTTCTAGTAATGCAGTAAGACTCTGCCTCCCTGTAGAAATGCAGATGCAGAGAATTAAGTTAGACTCCCCAGTAGTAGACCCTTATTATCGTTGATGTATAGAGGTGTTTTCTTATGTTTTACCTGCTTTTCTTCCAGATCACCATTCCAATTCCCCCACTCCTCACAGGCACCCACTCTAATGAACTTGCATGACATTTGTTTACATTAATGGGATAAATATACACAAATAGTACTGAGTTATAGATCCTGTTCTGTCCTACATTCTGTTCTCCACTCCATATTATTAAGTATGGTTCCTTAATACTCATCACATTTGGCCTATCCATTCATCTAGAGATGAACATTTAGGTTGCTTTTAGCTCTCTGCTAGCACAAAGAAGCCTGCACTTTCTTGGACTCAAATGAGAGTTCTGGGTACACAACAAGGAGTGGGAACACTAAGTTCAAGACAATGACTAGAATGGTTGAGGCAGACAAGCAGACTAGTCCTAGTGGCAAGGCAAGAGTCTTCCCATTTCCTTATGTACTTAGCAACATTTTGTATTATTTAACTTTTATATGTTTGCTAATCTAATAGGTGTAACTTTGAGCTGAAGGCTGCTTCTATTTGCATTTCTCTGACTCCTAGTAATATTAAGCATCTTTTTCCTGACATTGCAAGCTATTGAGATTACCCTTTCTGTCATTTGCCATTCATACCTATTATTATTATTATTATTATTATTATTATTTTAGGTTTTTAATATTTTTCCTACTTGACTTGTAAGAACTCCTTGTATGAATTATATATTAGTATCTTATTTATTTTATTTTGCAAATATCTATCAAATTTTCACTTTCTGTTTAAGTCATCAACAGTTTCCTCATTGATCAGAGATCTTTAATTTTTATGATCAAAGGTCTAGTTTCTTACACTAGATACAAAAAGAAATGGCCAAGGAGGAAAGATTATCAATATAGCTACAAACAAATGTCTATGCAACCAAAGACAGCATTTACAAAGCTGCAAACAGGGAAATACATCTAATAAATGTGAAAAGATGCAAGTTAAATCAAGGAGATACCATTTGGGTCTTTGCTGACACACACACACACACACACACACACACACAAAGCAAAGCTACAGGGTGATATGAATTCTTGTACAATTGTTCATTCTTTCTGGAGGGGAGTTAGATGACATCTAATAAAATATAATATGTGGATGACCCTCTATCCAGACATACTTCTTTATGTGTCAATGTTTACAGAAGCATTGTTTGTAATACAAAAATTAGAAACAACTAAAATAATCATCAATAAAGAAAAAACAAGCTATGATACATACAAACTATGGACTAGTCTGAATAAATTACAATAAAATAGGCATTTTACATGCATTGACTTGAGATGGTCTTAATGACCTATTTATTATAAGGAAACAAAAAACAAATTGTAGAATATATACATGTTACCAGATGACTTAAACAAAGAGAAAAACTCACAAAACACAACTATTTATACAAATTCTATATAAATACACAAGAAAGTTTTGGAAGAATCCACACCAAAACTCAAAACTTTCCTCTGGTAAGAACAGTGAATTTGAGAAGGTACCAATGGAGATTTTTTTGTTTCATTATTTTTCTTTACAATAAGAACAGTTTCATATTTTACTTATATGAATAAAACAAATTTAAGTGATTTTTAACAAAATTAAATGAGATCATTATGTACAAGCCCTTTATGAGCTGAAAAATGGCTAGGCATAATTAAAGAAAGATATAATATAGAACAAGATTTAATGAGATTTAAGTACTTTCTGACATTAAAACTCAATTATTATAATTGCTGTCTGACTTACTTATGGGTTCTGTAGCCAAAGTCAAATTGGAGAACAATGTTCATTCAGTTTGAATTCTAAGATCCAAAGCTTGAATCAAATTGGAGAACACTGTTCATTCAGTTTGAATTCTAAAATCCAAACCTTCTAGATCACCCTAGTTCAGGGGTCAAGAAACCACAGACCATATGCAAATCCAGCTCACTGCCTGTTTTGGTATGTTCCAGAGGTTAAAAATGGTGTTTACATTTTTAAATGGCTGAAAAGAAATCAAAAGAAGAAAAATATTTTGTGACATGTACAAAATATATAACTTCCAATTTTAATGTCCACAAATAAAGTTTTATTGGAAATACAACTATATCAATCCATTTACATACTGCCTATGGCCACTTTGATGTTACAACAGAAAAGGAGTAGTTACAACACTGTCTGGCCAAAAAGACTAAAATATTTACTGTCTGCCTGTTTACAGAAAAAGTTTGCTAATCTCCTGCCCCAGGTTATCTTTCTGTGTTAACACTTACTTTGTTGTTTAATGTCAAGTTTGGCATAAAAACTTTGCATTCACATTTGCTCCCCATTCTGAGGAGGCCAAAGACTTTAAATAACTATTGATAATTTATAAATACTATAAATCTTCCTCAATGTTCATATTTCTTTCTCATTACTACCTGCTCAGCCTGTCTATTCTGTGCTTCTTTTAGCAGGAAAAAGAAACGTCTTCTTAAAGAAAGCATAACTGGGTATTTTGAATTCTATTTCTACTCTTCCTCAATTATCCACACCTTAGGGAAGTCTTACAGTCCTGAGTGACTAACCCAAGGCCCCAGCACACACACTGGAGGTGTTAATCTGGCACCCGAGATGATCCTGCTAGCAAAGAACCAGTTTTAGCAGTAGTCCTTCATTACTGGGTGTCATGGGACTTCAGAGGGCCTGGTGAAACCTATAAGGCCTCTGCTCAGAATAATGCAAGTGTGTGCACACAGACTTTGGACTAGACTTTTACAGAGTTCATAGAAACTCTGACACCCATCCTTAGGTCTCTAGTATCCATAGATCTGTTTTTAAATCCCTGATTTATAGGCTTGCCTACAAAAGGATAGCAATTGTCTCCTTGCTTTTCTATGATTCCATAAACCTTGAGTCTCCAGCTTTGAGCACATAAAGGAAAAGTCACACAAACCCACAAGACATGAGGAGACTGAAAATCCTCTCAGTTCTGTCTCCCACTAACAAGTCAATCCCCTCTCCTGGCTCCTGCCTAGATGCATCTGGAATTGCTCATTACCTTTAGTGTTTCACTTGCTATGTCATAGAAGGAAAAGAGAAGAGTCCAGAGAATTGTGATATTTAGGCATAAATAAAACTAATGACAAAGTGATTTAAAAGATTATAAAACAGAGCTATTTTTTAAGGAAAACTTTACTAGAGTGTGTATGTCATAAAACCACAGGATCAAGTAAGGGTTGTGAATCTATGGAAGTACCCAGTGTGTCCCAACCTGGCTATGCATCAGCATCTGGGAACATACTGGGAAATCTCCCCCAGGAGATTACTTGGCTTCCTGAAACCTCCTGAGGGAGATTTCCTGAAATGCAAATTTATGGTCCCAAACATACTGAATGAGAATCCCTGAGAGAGAAACAAACAGGGAATATACACACATGCATTTCATATGCATAAACATAAACATTTTTTAACAAGATTCCTCAGTGACTCTCCAGGAAAGCACAAATCTATAGATATGCTCGAAGAAACCACTGAATAACAATATGTAGATATGAATGGTTCAGTAAAAGGAGTAATGAAGAGTTAAATAGCTTGACTTCTAGCCCTATCTCTGTCATTAATTTGCTGTGTGACCTCAAATAGATCACTTCACTTCTCTGGGCCCCACTTTCTTCATCTGAAAAAGAAAAGAGGAAAAGAGACAAATAATATCCAAAGGCTTTTCAGTTTCCAAAATTTTATAACCTTTTATCCAGCATCATCCAAAAGTACCACTTAATGGAAAGACTGAATCAATTATGAGCAAGTTCTAGAATAAACTAGTCACAAAGCTTGGATGGATACTCAGGTACAACCTGACTGTACCACAGAGAAAGTAGGTTAAGGAAACAAATATAACATGATAGACAGAAGCTTATCAGGCCCAAGAAAGAATGCTTTGAAGTGTCACATGTAACAATATGGGGATGCACCTAACTGGAGAGCCCAAAAATGCATGAAACAAAAACTGATAGAATTGAAGGGAGAAACAGACAATTCAACATAAAAATTTGAATAATGAGTAGAACAACTAGGCAAAAGATTAATGAAAAAAAAGTAGAAAAATTGAACAGGACTATAAACCAACAGACATCTATAGAATATTTCACCCAACAACAGCAGAATATATATTCTTCTTGGGTACACATGGAGCATTCTTCAGAACAGACTGTATTTTAGGTCATAAAATAAGCCCCAATAAATTTTTAAAAGAATTGATATCATGCCAAGTATGTTCTCAGATCACAATGGAATGATATTAGAAATTAATATCAAAAGGAAACCTGGAAAATTCAAAAATACATTGAAGTTAAACAACACAATCCTAAATAACCAATAATCCAAAGAAGAAGTCACATGGAAAATTAAAAAAACACTTCGAGATGAATGAAAATGAAGACATGGCATCCTAAAACTAAAGGGATGTGGCAAAAGTAAGGATTATAAAGAAAATTATAGCTATAAATGTGTATATTTTAAAAGAATAGAGATCTTAAATCAACAACTAAATATTCACCTTTAAAAAACCAGAAAGAGAGGATTAAATGAGACTTGAAGCAAGAAGGAAACAAATAATAAAGACTAAAGACTAAAATGGAAATACATGAAATAAAGAATGGAAAAGCAGGGGGCCTGGGTGGCTCAGTTGATTAAGTGTCTGACTGTGGTTCAGGTCATGATCTCACAGTTTGTGGTTTCAAGCCCCACATCGGGCTCTGTGCTGAAAGCTTGCTCAGAGCCTGGAGCCTGCTTCAGATTCTGTGTCTCTTTCCCTATCTTTCCTTCCCCTGCTCACTCTCTGTCTCACTCTGTCTCTCAAAAATAAATAAATCTAAAAAAAAAATTTTTTAAGAATGGAAAAGCAAAAAATAAATAAATAAAAGTCAACAAAAGTAAAGTTAATTCTTTGAAAAGAGCAAGAAAACTGACAACTGTTAGCAAGACTAAAAGGGGGTGCCTGGGTGGCTCAGTTGGCTAAGTGTTCGACTTTTGCTCAGGTCATGATCTCATAGTTCAGGAGTTCAAGCCCCACATCAGGCTTTGTGCTGAGCCTGGAGCTTGCTTCAGATTCTGTGTCTCCCTCTCGCTCTCTCTCTCTCTTCCCCTCTCCCACTCATGCTCTGTCTCTGTCTCAGCTAGAACACTAGCCTGAGGCATGTGGACATGTTAAAACACCATGGTACCCTGCTAGGCTCTCACCTGGGAAACCGTGCCCCTAGACACCTAAGGGTTGGGATTGATTTCAGTTTGCCTGCTCCAGGCAGGTCTATCTGAAAAATAAATAAATAAATAAATAAATAAATAAATAAATAAATTTTTAAAAACTCTTTAAAAAATAGCAAGATTCAAGTTACTGAATCAGGAATGAAAGAAGGAACATCACCACCAAATTTACAGGAGTATAAGAGATTATAAGGAGGATTTTATGAATAATTATGTGTCATCTATCTATAACCTAGATGAAATGGATGAATTTCTAGAAGTACACAGGCAGTGAGCTGGATTTGCATATGGGCTGTGGTTTTTTGACCCCTGAAGTGTCATTTGAAATGTTTTTGGGTTGATATACACATAGAAGATTTATGTTTGACCCACATCCTACAGTTTAACAGAGTATTTTTTCATTCATCAACTTGTTAAGTTATCAAAATGCCTCCTACATCATTATTCCTATTTCCAATTTGTGGAAATTGCGGCATCCGAAGATTAAGAAACTTGTCTAAAAGGACTCACTATGGGCAATGAGATGGAGCCCCTAAACCAACACTGCAAAGAACAGTGAATGGTGGGAAACAGTCGTACTGTTATGAATGCAACAATTTCTTAAATTAAACTGCTTTGCTCCACTGGCTTATTAGGGAAAAAAATTAGGGCCCTTTTCCAACTGTGTACTCAGTACTCCTATTGCTACTACTGCCACCACCCTCACAAACAATAAATGGAGAATAATTGCTCCAGGAAGAGTGCTCTGCCTGAAGGAGAAGTATCCAAGTCTGGACAGGACCAACGCTGGTTTCCTTGTGAGCCTTGTGTGTCCTGTTACTATTCCAGCACATGATATCCATGGTAAGGCTCAGTGTGTGCCACGTGTCTGCTAGTCAGGGAAGGTCAGACCACTATGGTTAGCACCTATGTATGCTCTTAAAAAGGTATTATGGTCACTTCCCATTGACTGCCATCACCATTCATATAGTTCATGGCTTTATTTAAAGGGTCAAGAGCAGCAGCCTCATGCCACTCAACTGCAGGTAGTGAGGTGGGGCAGAGAAGAGAAAACACAACAGACCAGGGAGGAACAGAGCTGGCTCAGCTATTCAGAGGGACAACACTTGTGACTTTCCCCGGGGTGGGGGGTGCGGTAGAGAGCCCTAAGAGGGACAGCAAATCAGCCTTTTCAGAAGGGTAGTAAAAGAGATTTGTTAACATTAAATCATTGTAATTCCCACTGTAGGGAATGAATGGCTTCATTATCCCCATTTCACATAAAAGAAACTGAGACAGAGCCACAAAGGAAGCTGGAAAACTGGGGCTTGAGTTTATGAAATGTCTGGAATTCTTACCTGCACTAAGTGTTCATTCTCTCATCTGTAAGACAGCAGCAGCCTTATGATCTGGCAGGTCTATTTCAGGTTTGTGTGAAACCCAGATGCAACAATACTGTGAAAGCCCTCTGCACATCAGAGATTGTGGTCTAAGTGCTACTTACTATTCCTTCCCTGGGGCTCTACAGCTAGTGATTCCCTCCTTCAGGACTGCCCTTAGGTAGGGAGGAAAAAAGCTACATTTATTGAAAGATAATTATGTGCCAGACACTGGGTGAATCTTTCACATATATTATCTCATTAAATCCTTTTACAACCATGCCCAGAGAGGTGTTGTTATCCCCATTTTACAGAAGAGATATCTGCAGTCCAGGATCTCCTGATAAGCAGGTAAGGAATGCAATGCAGGTCTCTCTCCCTCTGAAGGCCATACACTTGCCCTTAGCCATGGCACATGGCCCTGCTGCCCATGGCTGAATCCAGCCCATCTTGTTTGTATGTTGTCTACAACATACAAAGGCAGAGTCCGGCACTTTAATATAGATTCTTGCAACAGACTCTGTGCACAAAATATTTACCATCTGGTCCTTTACAGAAAACACTGACCGATCCTTGGCCTGTAATAGCTGAGAGAGTGGGCTTAGGTACCCGAAAGCCTGGGTACAAGGATCAGCATTCCCACTTAACAGTGTGTGACCAAGACCAAAGGAGAGCTACTTAATTGTATGACAGTGTTGCTTATCTTCTCTGTAAACTGGGATAATAACAAGACAGCTTCATAGGACTGAGACTCCACACAAAGCTCTCCCCCAGTGCTAGGTGCTCCACCTGTGCTCAGTACATGGAGGCAAGGGCTAGTGCAGCCCAGTTGTTTTCTTCACTTTCCAGGTTGATATTACAACCAGCCTCAGAAAATTAAGTTGCTTCTTCCTTCCTATCTCTCTTCACTGACCAGCCACGGGATCGTTCTCCCATTGCCCTCCTCCTGTGGAACACAGCAACCCCAGGACTTAGTTTCAGGTTAGGTGGAGAGTCAGGATCAGTGATTTCCTCTGAGGCTAATAGTCCAAAAAGGGTTTGAGCAGGAACTAGAATCAGAAGGGGTGAATGGGGGAGGGGAAACAGGGATGGAGGGACAAGGGGATTTGGATAATGCTCCAGGTCAGAGGATGAATGCCCAGTTTTCAGATTGGAAATTGTTTTGGTTGGTTGGTTGATTGGTGGTTGGTTTCAAGAACATCCGGAGTCAGGGACAAGCTGGAGAATGTTGGCCACCATCTATTTTTAACTATTCCATGCTTTCAAAGACTGAAGTTCAAACGCACTTTTTAAATAGAACTGCCTCCTATGGAAGTAGTTATAGTCTTTTAAAGTAAGTATTAAGAGGTTTTAAATCAAATTCTCTAGTTTAAACCCTGCAAAGATTATTTGAGTAACTCAAAATCGGATTCACCCCCCCGTTCTAAGGACTTCAGTCACCAGCACTAAGGGCCAGGGACAGAGCTGTGGAAGCTGCCCCATAAACAGCTTACCCTTCACTGGGGGGTGGAAGTGGGCCCTGTCCACCTAAAGGCATAGACTTTGAGGTTAAGCTGGGTTGGAGAGGGGCACAGCCCTGAGCTGATTAGAACATTAGCCTGAGGCATGTGGACAAGTTAAAACACCATGGTACCCTGCTAGGCTCTCACCTGGGAAACCATGCCCCTAGACACCTAGGTTGGGATTTGATTTCAGTTTGCCTGATCCAGAGTTCCAAAATGCTTTAATCTGCTCCATCCTGCCTTGCTCACCCCTCCCACTGGAGACTTAAGTATGTGAGGAAGGTATGGGGCCCATACAGAGAGCTCTGCTCCCCTGATGGGCCTGGACTCTATAAGCCATGGCAGCTTACTGAAAGAATTAAGGGGAGGGCAGAGCACTGGGGAGGAGGAGGCAGAAGGAACATGTACTTTATGTAATACTCTGGGGTAAAACTAATCCCTGCAAAAATACTAAATTAGAATATCTGCAAAGAGCTCAGAAGCAACAATGACAAACAAAACTGCAAAAGCTTCAGTATGCGTCAACTGGAGCTACACATGCTTGTCTCCCAAGGAACTGAAGCCAAAGACTTTGAAATCTGGTTACCCAGATTTGTTAGTGCAAGTGGACATTAGGAGCACTGAGGCATAATTTGCTCCTGGCTCCACACTCAGTCTTCTCAGCCTATAATTTGTCCCATCTGTTTAGATGGAAGGATCTTCCAAGCAGAAATAGTGTCACAGTATGACACTTTGTAGGATAGACCTTAAAAGTTACTGAACATTAAAACCATGGGGTGGGATGGACACATTTTTCAAAAGAAGAGAGCCTGTCATGAAAACAAAATATTCAATAACACAGCAAATAATCCAACAGCAAAAACCAGAATAGACCAAATTGGAAAACTTGAAGAGGGTTCTGGGTATTCCAGATCCTCCTTCTTGGACTGGTCAGGGGCCCCTAAGACCCACTCCATCCCCAGATTCCAGCAGTTTCACAGGCCCTGAACTTCACAAAGGGTGAGCAGAAGCATTCCCTGCACTGGTGTAAGACCATGTTCCTCATTTTCAGAAAGCTTTCACAGACATTAACTAATTAATTTTGTTCCACACAACTTGACACAACACCACAGCTGCACTTGTAGGGAGAGATGTGTCAAAATGTCAGAAAGTATTGATGGAGACAGGAAATCAGCACAGAACACAATCTACAGTCGGAAGTGAACAGGGTAAGAGGGAAACAGGGGTATGGCAAGCTACCAAGGATGTAGTGAGGTTGAACTCCTTTTCCAAGACCCATAAGGACTGGGTTTTTTTTCTTGTCTTCCTGCCCTCCTTAAGAACACACCAGGACAGTATTACACACAGGCCCTGTGTCCAGTCCTGGCTCTCTGCCAACTTAAAAGACTTGTGGTTTTGGACAAGTCTCTCTGTTTCTGTAGACCTCACTTTCCTCCTTGCTGCACTTCTGACATCTTATGATTCTATCTTTTATAAAGCAGCTGTTTGTGTCCAGGGGTTCCTATCTTGTCTGGACACACCAAGGATTAGGAACACCAAGGAAAAAATGATGACACTGGTGAGTGTACATGACTTGTGGCCAGAAAAGTATCTATCACCAACTGGCCTTCAAATCTCTGTGATGGGTGTCCATCATTTGGTCAGACATGCATCTGTGAGGGGTTTTGGAGGAGATGAACATTTGAGCTGCTGGACTGAGCAAAGCAGATCACCCTCCCTAGTGTGAACAAGCTTCATCTAGTAATTGAACACCTGAATAAAACACAAAGCCTGAGTAAGAGGGAGCTCCTCCTACCTGACTGCTAGGCTAAGACATCTGTCTTTTCCTGCCTTTGGACTCAAACTGAAACTTCAATTTTTTCTTGGGTCTCCAGCTTGCTGACTGAGGATCTTGGGACTTTTAATTGTGTGACCTAATTCCTTATAATAAAGCTCTTTTGTGTATGTGTATCTACATATCCTGTTCCTTCTATTTCTCTGGAGACCGTTGCCTAACACAATGTCCCAAAGCATGTGTCCAAGAATATGGCTGTAAACCTCTGCTGGAAAAAATTTCCTGCCACACCCTTACAAGGCATTAAAAATAATAAGGATGAGCTCTTATGGTTAGACATAAAAATATGTGAAAATAACATTATAGAACACAACATCAGTCAGACCTTTATTAAAACCACATGCCATGTGAGAAGCCTAGAACTTGAAAAGGTTGGGAGGAAAGCTACGGACATAACAAAAGAAGAAAAAGGAGGCCCTTGGGACAAATATCACAGCAAGTGAGTGATTTTAACTACAGAGCAAGAACCTGGGGACAGTTTTACAGAATTAAAGTATAAGAAGGATTATCAAGTGTTACGTTCATCTACTATGGGGTCAAAGTCAGGAAAATTAGGTTTACAATGAAGGAAATGAGTGGCAGCTTATTTACATCAGGAGAATTCTCTTGACTGGGATTGTAGGAGAGAAATAGCATAGACATTACTTGTGGTCTCACAACCCAACATTTTGGCATGTATCCTTCCAATGCTTTCTCTAGGCTCAAATCTCTCTCAATCTCTCTTTCTTCCTTTCTCTCAATCTTTCTCTCTCTCTTTCCCCCACAACCTTCCCAAAAATTTCATACAATTTTATATTCTGTTTCTTTCACTTACTGAAACATCACAAACATTTTTCTATACCATCAGCTACTTGTCTACACCATAATTTTTAAATACATGATTATCATTCTATCATATAGATGTATCACAATTTATTCAACAAATTCCCTATTGGTAGGCATTTAGATTTTGCCCAATTTTGCATAATTTTAAAAAACACTATCTCTGTATGACTTATTTCACTTAGTATAACACTCTCCAGTTCCATCCACATTGCTACAAAAGGCCATATTTCAGTCTTTCTTATTGCCAAGTAGTATTCCATTGTGTATATAAACCATATGTTTTCACTCTTATGTGGATCCTGAGAAACTTAACAGAAGATCATGGGGGAGGGGAAGGAAAAAAAGAGGGAGAGAGCCAAACCATAAGAGACTCTTAAAAACTGAGAATAAACTAGGGTTGATGGGAGGTGGGAGGGAGGGGAGGGTGGGTGATGGGCATTGAAGAGGGCACCTGTTGGGATGAGCACTGAGTGTTGTATGGAAACCAATTTGACAACAAATTTCATATTAAAAAAAATAAAAAATAAAATACTATGATGATTTTGGCTCAAGTCATGATCTCACAGTCATGAGATGGAGCCCCACGTTGAGCTCTGCACTGAGTGTGGGATTCTCTCCCTCCCTCTCCCTTTTCTCCCGCCCCACTTATGCATGCTCGCACACATGTGCTCTCTCAAAAAATAAAAATTTAAAACACATTTAAAAAAAATAAAAAACACTATGATGAATGGCCTTATATTTAAAATAAAATTTCCTCCTTCCTTCCTGTTTCCTTAGGATGAATTCTCAGATGTGGAACTGCTGTCTTGTGAACCTGGTTAAGTATTCTGACACCTGTAGCTGACCATTTACACTATCATAGCAGTGAAGGAGAACACCCATTTCTCTATGTTCTTACCAACACTGGGCACATTTATTTTGTTTTATCTCAGTATGAATTAATTCTGTGTAAGAGAACTTCAAAGAGGACTTTTTGTGAATCAAGTGGCATTCACACAAGCTGGCCCTTGAGTGAGTGGTAAGATTTCAATATGCCGAGTAGTTGGGAAAGGGTATTTCAGGGCAAGAAACAGCACAGCAGCTTGGAGGCTGACACTCATTGGAGAATCCAGGAATCTGTATGTACCAAAGTGCAGGGGTTCTGTGTAGCACAGTGAGGATTAGACTGCAAAGGCAGGCTGGAACAGCATCGCAAAAAGCCTTGAATGGCATCCTAAGGAGCTTAGATTTTATTCTGCAGCAATTGGAAGCCATTAGCAGTTTCTGAGCAGGGGAGCGATGTGTTTTTGCATGCTATCCTGAGGGTGCCAAGAACCTGCCAAGAAGGTTGTTAAGTGGCAGGATTGGGTTTCATAGTTTTGACAGTAACCAGGAGACATGTCTATTTTCCCACTCTGGTGTGACGCTGGAGTTGGAGCACTTCACTAGTGTTCCAACATGCTTCCTATTAAGAGGACCAAACCTCGCCCGAACAAATCAAAAGGGGAGAAGAACAAATGTATGCAGAGCTGGCAGAACAGAATCAAGCAGGCCTCTCAAGTAGCACCCGATAATTTATCTTAGTCCTTATTTCTCTCATCAATATTTTATGTAACTAGGAAACTCCAGCTTCATTTTCTGATAATGAATTTATCATGAGACCAAGAGCAAGTTGCTGAGGCAGATGCCTAGGGAAGCTGGGCAAAAGGGCAGCTTCAAGACTCAACCTGCTGGCCCTGCCACCCTGTAGGGAGGAGGTGCTGCTGGGCCAACCGTGAGAGCCCGGCCCCGGGAGCCAGGCTTCCATCTATGTGGATCACTGATTCCCCAAATAACGCCTCTCCAGAAAATGCCTCGCCTCCCTGGGAGGCTGAGTAGTGTCGGGGAAGGTTAGTCAACACCACTGATTAATCACCCACTGGGAAAAGAACGTTGTACTAGAACTGGAGGGAAATAATGTATTCGAATAGCAGCCCTCGTTTGCGCAGAATTTGTGATCTTTGTGCAGGATCCAGCACAGTGTTGGAGCATAGTAGGTACTCAGAAATGCCTTTTACAATGGATGAATAACTACTGACAGCCACCCCTTAAGAATCCTGGGTTTGATGGGCACTTGGGTGTCTCAGTTGTTTAACTGACTGACTCTTGATCTCAGTTCAGGTCTTGTCTTTGGGTCATGAGTTCAAGTTCTGCACTGAGCTCTGCACTGAGCATGAAGCCTACTTAAAAAAAAAGAAAAAGAAAAAGAAGAATCCTGGAGTTGAATTTCAGCTCCAACTCTGACTTTGTGTGTCACTGGGAGAAGTCGCTTAATATAGTCCAGCTTCAGGGGCAACTGGGTGTCTCAGTCAGTTGAGTGTCTGACTTTGGCTCAGGTCATGATCTCGTGGTTCATGAGTTCGAGCCCCCTGTCAGGCTTGCTGCTGTCAGCCTGTCAGCTCAAAGCCCACTTGGGATCCTCGGTCCCCCTCTCTTTGCCCCTCCCCTGCTTGCACTCTCCCAAAAATAAATAAATATTTTAAAATTATATAGTCTAGCTTCAGAAACTTTATTTGAAAAGTGGGAAAAATAATAACAGCCTCAGACACTCAGATAGCACTTAGTATGTGCTTCCAAAGTTACATATGTTCTGTTCATGTTCACAGCAATCTTAAGGTGGATGCTATAATTACTCATATTTGACATGAGATGATATTTATGCCTTGATAGGTTAAAAGTCAAGGAACTAGTTTTGAATTCAGAACTTGTGGTCTTAGCTGCCTCACTACACCATCTCCTATCCCCTATGTCAAGTAGGGAGAGCTGCTTATGCTGCAAGTAACAACAAAAATATTTTTTAAACCCCACTCAAACTGGTTTAACCAATAATAAAAGTTAATGGTTCGCAGAAAACCCAAGGTATTTTACTGATTTCAAGTCTGGTTTGATTCAAGGCCTCCAATTATGTCACCAGGACTCAGGTTCTGTCTACTTCAGTTCCACTCTCAGACAGACTCCCCAGATGGATTCAAGGTAGCTGCAGTCATTGCCTATCATAAACTCACATGGCCTTTAATTAGTGAGAAGAAGCAACTCTCTTTTCCAGTATTACCAGCAAAAGTTTCCTCATGTCTCATTGGCTCAGTTCAAGCCTTGTGACCTAATGGCCAAGGAAATACCACATGTGAATCAGGGTGGCCTGTCAGTGGGGAATGGTACCATAACTGAACCCATGGGCTAGTCAGAGGATGAGGCAGTTCCCTGAAAGCAGGGTACAGTTGTCAAAGAACAGAAAAATGGATGGTAGGTGGAAAAAGCAACAGATATATACTTTACACTCCTTCTCCTCGGTGTCCTAAAAAAATATTGAAATACGGACAGAAAGACATCAGTTGAAGTGACTATCAAAAGAAAGATGCAGTGTTTTTTAGCTCGATAATTTGCCAGAAAAAGAGACCATTAGTCTGCCAGACCAGTCATCTAGCATTCCCCTCCTCACTCACCCCCTCCAAACCTCAGAACAATGCTCGGCCCCTCAAATATACCCTGAATCCTCTTGACCTAGGCCTCTATAGTTTCTGTTCCCTCTGTCCACAATGTGTGTCCTCTTTGAGATCTGTGTGTCTATCTCCCTCATTTCATTCAGATCTTCCCTCAAATGTCAATCTTACCAGAAAGGCCTTTTTTAACCATCTTTTTACTATCAGTACTTTAATGTTTCTTAAAGCCACCATCACCATCTAAGAATCCATATATACACCTGTTCTGTACTGTTTCTTCTTTGTTTCCTCACTAGAGGGTAAGCTCCATGAGGACAGGAGTTTTGTTTCGTTCAATAGTATTTCCCTATACATATCAGGTATGTATCTGACACATAGTAGGTACTCAATAAACACCTGTTGAGTAATGAATGAATGAGGCTTTGGAGATCTTCTTTGACTATAGTCAGTGCAACCCAGGCTTTAACAAAGAATCTGGGGATGAAGGAGATAGAGGAGAGAAGGCCCAAGAACTTATGCAGGAGCCAGGCCTCAGATGAGCACCTCCATTGCCCTGCATGCCACTATGGCCAGCAAGGCACAGTATGGCCACAGCTATCTCTGAAAGTCAGATGACATACAGCAGGAAGAAAGAGGGGGATAGGAGTTTAGAAATGAAGTTAGAGAAGCCAAGGAGAGACAGGAAGAAAAAAGCAGAATGGGGCATAAGGTAGGGATTGGAAATGTGCCACCATCAATCCCCACTCAGTGCCATGGCTGTCTGTGTCTTATCCAAGCCAGGAGGATGAGGAAGGTCCTTTGACCCATCTCTATGACTATAATTGTATCTCTATAGATAGAACTCCTTCTTGAAAGGGACGTTAAGAAAAAGAAAAACATTCTGAAGAACAGTAATCAAGTTCTTGGTTTACCTTGTTCACTGAGCAGATAAATCTATTTTCATTGAGAAAACTGAAATAAGACTAGCATTCAGCTATGACATTTACTACACAGATTACTTAATTACCTAAACAGACCTGAGTTAGAAAAATAAGATAATTTCATAGAATCACAACATAAACACCTACAATTTCAGGGAAATATTGGTAAAAGTCACTACACAAGAAACATGGGATAATATTGTTTCATTTTTCTCCTTTTAACATTGTTTTATCCATTTACCATTCCCCCACAGGGTAACCACTGATATCTACTGAATATTACTCAAAGTTCATTATTGCAAAGTAACATTATTGCTTGTATTGCACCATTGAAGACCATAAATATCCTGCAAACAACCCTATCTCATTCTATGAGGCAGAAATTATGTTGCCCACTTCTCATTAAATTTCTGATGAGCTAATAAATGATTAAAAGTTCTTTGCAAGGATGGTGCACAACATGCCAGAGTGGGATGCTGACTCCTATGGCCAGTCTGTACATTGACATCAAGGCTAAATGGTTAGGATTATGGTACTGGGTAACCCAGAGAACATTGGCTAAAGAGAGATAGGACCCAGAAAAGGCAGTAAGAGTGTGCCCACAGCAGGGCTTTCCTCCTGTTTCATAGCTAGCCATTCCAAGACTGTGCAAACCCACATTTTCTCCATAAGCCCTGTAGCTTATGTAGAAATTTAACCTTCTCTGTGCAGGAAAAGAAAACCATAAGAGAAAGCATTTTTCCACTACAGCCACACTCACTACTTCTGCTCCCAAACACACCAGCCACCTATCTCACTGTTGTTCATTCCTAGAATCTCTTTTCCCCTCTTCTCCTTCCCCCTTCAAGATTGATCTCCAATGTGTATTAAATGTGCTTGGTGCTGCACTAAGTGCTCTCTATGCATTACCTGATGTCACCTTCACAGCAACCATGTCGGGGAAATAACATTACTCCATTTACAGGTGAGAAAATAGAGCACTGAGGAGGTTCATACACAGGTCCTGAGTCAATAAGAACTGGTGATGCTGGAGCAAGAGCCCAGGACCTGTCCCCTCCACACCACCAGGCAACACCAGTCTCAAGTGATCAAGCCCTGCCATGAGCTCTGTGAGAATTAGTGTCTCTCCAATTGCCTTGGCAGTTAATCATAAACTGTGTGTGATAGCTCAGCTATTGTCTTGAAATACTGTTTCCTTTATTTAGGTATTTATGCCTCATGTCTCCAACAAGCTGGTAAGCTCCTTCAAGGAATTTATCTTTGCCTTAGTACCGTGCCCAGTACATATAAAAAACTTTTCAATTATGTCTTGTTTTGGCAAGTGCTCAGGATGGCAAAATGCAGTCCCCAGTCAAGAGCCCTTGGATTTTCAGGATCTTCACTAGCATTTACCCATTTTAGGAACATGTAACATACCACCTTGACTTTATTTCCTCTTACCAATCAACAGCCCTGTTAGCAGCCCTACAATTTCCTCCTGATGAATTATTATTCAGTAGTTAGATCATGATTTCTTCCCAACCAAGAACCTACCAGGCTTTTTACTTCTTTGCCCAAAAAACTAGGGATGTAAGCTGGGGACTTACCACAAGCTTTGTGACATGTACTGTGCTGTGCTGTGCTGTGCTGTGACATCCCTTCAAGTTCCACTGTGTGGCCTCTTGTCTCACAAGAAAGCAAGGGCATCTAAGTGTTAATTTTATTATGATAAAAAACACATAAGATTCCCATTTTAACCATTTTTTGGTGTGCAGTTCAGTATCATTAAGTAGATTCACTTTGTTATGGAGCTATCACCACTATCTATCTCCAGAGGTTTTTCATCTTATACTAGAACTCTGTACCCACTAAACAAACACTAACTCCTCATTCCTCCCTTCTCCCAGTCCCTAATAACCTCTATTCTACTTTCTGTTTTATGAGTTAGGCTATTTTAATCATCTCATGTGAGTAGAATCATATAATCTTTGTCATTTTGTGTCTGGCTGATTTCATTTAGCGTAATGTTTACAAGGTCCATCCATGTCAGTGGATGTGTGTCAATACTTCACTTCTTTTTAAGGCTAGATAATATTCCAATGTAGCATACACCACATTTTGTTTATCCATTCATCTGTCAATGGGCATCTTTCTGCTATTGTGAAAAATGCTGCTATGAACATTGGTGTACAAATAGCTGTTTGAATCCTTGCTTTTGATCTTTCTGGGTACACACCTAGGAGTGGAGTTGCTAGATCAAATGGTAATTCTGTATTTAACTTTTTGAGGATCTATTATATTGTTTTCCATAGTGGCTACACTATATTCTCACTAGGAATACACAAGGGCTCCAATTTCTCCACATTCTGGCTAACAGTTGTTATTTTCTGGTTTTCTTGATAATAGCCATCCTTAAGGGTATAAAAGTGATATCTTATTGTGGTTTTAATTTGCATTTCCCTAATGACTAGTGATGCTAAGCATAGTTGATTATGTTTATTGGCCATTTCTATATATTCTTTAGAGAAATATCTACTCAATTCCTTTGCCTATATTTTAATTGGGTTGTTTAGTTTTATTGGGTTGGAGTTCTTTATATATTCTGGATATTAATCCCTTGTGATTAGCAAATATTTTCTCCCTTTCTGTGGATTGCCTTTTCACTCTGTTGATAGTTCATTTGATGCACAAAAGGTTTTATTAACTTTGAGTAAGTCCAACTTAGCTATTTTTGTTGTTGCTTAATACTGTTAGTTTCATATTCAAGAAATCATTGCCAAATCTAATATTATGAAGCTTTCCCCCTACGTTTTCTTTGAAGAATTTTATAGTCTTGGCTCTTACATATAGGTCTTTTAACTATGTTGAGTTAATTTTTGTATGCGATGTAAAGGAAAAGTTCGACTTCTTTTTTTGCATGTGAATATCCAGTTTCCCATTTGTTGAAAACACTGTCCTTTCCCCATTCAATGGCCTTGGCAACTCTTTTGAAAATCAGTTTTTTATACAGTTGGCCCTTTAACAATATGGGTTTGAACTGTATGATTCTACCTATATGTGGATTTTTTAAATAAAAACAGTACAGTATTGTCAATGCATTTTCCCTCCCTTATGATTTTCTTAAAAACATTTTCTTTTCTCTAGTTTTATTGTAAGAATACAGTATACAATACATATACAAAATATGTGTTAATTGAGTCTTTATGTTATCAGTAAGGCTCCTGATCAACAGTACTCTGTTAGTAGTTAAGTTTTTAGAGAGTTTTTAGAGATTTTATATTGCATGGGGGTCATCACCTTAAACATTATGTTGTTCAGAGATCAACATCATTGTATATGTCTATCTTTATGCCAGTATCACACTCAAAGCAGTGTGTACTATAGCTTTGTAGTAAGTTTGGAAATCCAGAAATGTAGTCCTCCAATTTCGTTCTTTCTTTCAAGATTTTTTTTGGCTATCCAAGTTCCCTTGAGATTTTATATGCATTTTTTTTTTGTTTTTTTTGGAGAGAGAGAGAGAGAAAGCACAAGGCCAGGGCGGGGGGAGGGGGGGGAGGGACAGAGAGAGAGAGAGAATCTTAAGCTGAGATGGAGCTCGATCTTGCAGCCCTGGGATCATGACTTGAGCCAAAATCAAGAGTTGAGCGTTCAACCAACTGAGCCACCCAGGAGCCCCAGATTTCATATATATTTTAGGGTGGATTTTTCTATTTCTGCAAACAAGTTAAGATTTTTATAGGAACTTCATTGAATCTGTAGATCTCTTTTAGCAGTAATGTCATCTTAACACTTATTAAGCTTTCCAATCCATGAATACGGGATGTCTTTCCCTTTATTTATGTCCTCATTAATTTCTTCCAGCCCTGATTTGTAGTTTTCAATGTACTATTATCTCACTTCCATGGGTAAGTTTATCCTTAAGTTTTTATTCTTTTTTATGCGATTGTAAATAATATCAATTTCTTAATTTCTTTTTAAGATTATTCGTTATTAGTATGTGGAACATACAACTGATTTTTGTGTGTTGATTTTGTATCCTGCAACTTCATGGAATTTATTACTTCTAACAGACTTTAGGGTGTGAACAGATAGATTTTTTACTTCTTCCTTTCCAATTTGGGTACCTTTTATTTCTGTTGCTTGCCTAATTTTTCTGGCTAGAACTTCCAATACTCTGTTGAGTAGAAGTGGTAAAAATGGGCATCCTTGTCTTTTTCTTGATTACAAAGGAAAATCTTCCAGACTTTCACCATTTAGTATAATGTTAACAGTGTGTTTTTAATATGTAGTCTTAACATATTGAGGGTCTATGTGCTATTTTAAAACGGAATGGAATGCCCCAAATAGCAAGTGTTTTTATCTTTTGATATAAGTATTTCAAATCAGCTTGATGACATACTGATTGGCAAGCGTGTATATTTCTTTATTGGTTAAAACTTAATTAATAGGTACTTAATTAAATTTGTATCATAAGCATAATTATTTCAAAGCCTGAAGTTCATGACTGTTGGTGTCAGAGGAGAAGGGTCAATGTAGCAATTATTGATAAGGAAACATTAGAAAGTACTAGCTTATGATATAATGCAGTATATCATGAGAGTCAATAATTTCCTTCTTTTATATAGGTAAAAACATTTCATTTCTTCGAACAAAAACATGAAAAAGTATGTTAAGAGGGGATATAATTAAATTCTATGAAATCATGAAATGTTGGTAAAAGTAAAAACAAACCATATCATTAAATTGTTAAATATTTTTAATTATAAAAAAATAATTTTTAGCCAATGAAAAGTCATACCACAAAATTTGTATAGGCCAAATCTAATCAAATCCTGGAAGAGTTTGGAGGAAACTATGATGGCAAATCGGGAACAAGGTATTAGAGGAAAACCAGAGATGTACAAATAAACTGTAAAGTAGTTAATTATGGAAAAAATGAAAAAAGTAACAAAATAAGCCACAAGCTTGTGACATGAACTGGGGCCACCTTATCTCCTTTTAAGTTCCTTTTACTCAAGACTTAAGACTTTTAAATTTTTCTCTGCTTAATTGGGATCTGTGTGCAAGACATGTCTCTTGTTCATTGTTGAGTCCCAGGCTTGTTCAGATCTTGGTATACACCAGGGTCAGCACCTTTCATTAAATGAATAAATTCATTAACAAAGGAAAAAATAGATAGATAGATAGATAGATGATACCAGAGATAATAATATTGAATATTTTGAGAGAGTTTACTTTTAGCCAAGGACTTATTTAGGTGATCTCTGCATATTAATTTATTTAGCCCTCACAACTACCCTGTGAGGTAGATGCTATTATTTACCCTCATTTTACAGATGACAAAATTGAGATGCAGAGAGATGAAATAACTTGCCCTTGGTAGTGGAGATATGACTCCAACCTGGAAAGCTTCAAGGAGCCTTCACTCCTATGGTCAGCTGAATAATGGCACCACAGTCTTAATCCCAGGAACTTGTTAATGTTTTGCTATTTGGAAAAAGGGTCTTTCCAGATGTGATTAAGTTACAGATCTTGCATGAGGATACCCTCGATTACCTGGGTAAATCCTACATGCCATCACATGTGTCCTTGAAAGAGACACACAAGTAGATTACATGGACACACAAGAAGACGCACAAAGACAACCAGGTAAAGGTGGAGACAATGAGTGGAGTGATTTCCCCTTCGTGTCCTCAGAGGGAGCTTAGTGCTGCTGGACAGAAATGTGAGAGAATAAATTTCTATTGCTTTAGGCCACCAAGATTGTGGTTATTTGTTACACTGGCCACAAGAAACTCAAAACACTCCCAACCAGGGTACTGGTGAAGTCTCACACTGGAAGATTTCCCCTCAGCAAAAATCATAGCAGCTACTGCAAGTGTTCACAAAACCTCAGTGAAGACAAAGTACACAGGGGTGCATCACTGGTTAAACAAGTAGTTCAACAGCCAGAGGAACTTTTCAAAGTGTTTTCCCACTGATCCTATCATTCAACCATTTGACACCCCCCCACCACCACCACAGTCTACTTTATACACAAGAGAAAAAATAGGGTCACTTATCCAGTTTATAAACAGGAGCTGTGACATGCACTCCAGCTTGCTATTCCAAATCATTGCCCTTCCCACTGCACCACACCCTACCTCCAAGAGGAAAAGAGTGACAAGGGGGAACGGGAAATGTAACATCATGACAGTACTGTATATCCTACAGTGCTCATACATCTATATTCTTCCATTCCTGCAACAAAAGGAGTTTACTCTTATATTTTCTGTTCTACAGATGAAGAAAACAAAGGCTGAGAGAAGCCTGGTGACTTCCTGCAAGATGCATGAGGACCACAAGTGGCTTAATCTTTCATCCAAGGCCAATTCTTCCTCCACAGCTACTCTAATGTTTTGCACACACAGGGGACCAGGCCAAAATGCATAAGTGCCATACCCAAAGGCACATGGTTTATTTTTTTTTTTTTGCATTTAAAAATAAAAATAGTCTTGATGTAAAGTTAAAAACAGGAGAGTGATTTGCATAAGACCCAGAGCTCTCAATTACACCAATTACTTTATAATTACAGGCAATGCCATCTTGGGTTTTTCAAAACCTATGTCTATTCTTAAAGAATCTGTCAGAAAGAAGGCTTCTTCTCAGGGAGAGGTTCCAATTAGCATGCATGTTGTATGCAGAGGAAGATAAAACCTGCTGGAGCTCCAAGGAGGGAAAAAGAGACAGGAGTTTGAAATGCCCCCAGCTTAGCAAATGGACCTGTTGGAAAAGCAAGACCTTTGGAAAATCTAGCCACTCTCAGCTCTGGGGGACTGTTGTGTCAGGGTTAATGCAGTCCACACCCTTTTGTCCCTGCCTTCCCTCCTCCCGTCTTGTGCCCTAGCTGCCACAGATATGCTTTTAAGGAGAGTGGAGACTTAGCCTGCTAGACTTAGATCTCCTACAGACACCCTTACAAGGTGCAGTAGAGAAATAAATGGAATAAGTCTACCTCAAATCCCTCTTGCTGAACTCACTGTCTTGTCTTTCTGTTGCTCAGTGTATATACCATCCTCTCTATCCCAGGAGGTATTGGCTCAGAGAACTTCTTGGAGTGTGGTGTGAGGGAGTGGGCATTCACAGTCAGTAAAACCAGCATTTACATGTCTACAAGTTCCTTTCTCTATGGTCTGCTTACTTTCCAAACCTCAACTGCCCTGCTACCAGGTCAGTGATCAGTCTTTAGACACTGTTGCTCCAAGCACAGTTTATTCTCATGAGTCCTGATTTACCCAAAGGTGAGAAAGGCAATTTCAACAAGGTGGAATAATAGAGACTTTAGAGATCCCTGAGGACAATTCTGTGTGAAGGAGGGTATTTTGACTCTGTCATTTGGGGGCAGGATCCATGTTAACACTACTGGTTCAAATGGCAGTGGCAACATTTATACAACAGAGAGTGAAGTCTCTGTTGTATAAAGCAAGTAGTCTAAGCCTCACACTCTATAGAAGCAGCCACCTGACAAGGGTACTTTGTTTTGCTCTGACAGATGGACCTCACACTGTCTGGCTGCCATTGCAAGCAGGTACATCTGAGCCCAGCACAAACTTGATGTTCAATACTGGAACAGGAACCTTGGAAGAGTCTGTCCTTCTGTCTGTCTGTCTTCCATTCTCTCTAAAAAGAATTGCTACCTTCCTATAATTATCAATCTTTAGGTTGAGACAGACTCTTCCAGAGATATCTGGTCCACATCTGAAAACTCACATTTCCTCCACTGTCAATGCCCCTCTACCACCCCACATTTCTCTAGCAGGCACATCTCTAGTCACAGTTTCCTAAGCACCTTCATTCATGTTATCTCAGTCTGCAGAGCATATCATTACTGAGAAGTCAGTTTCCACTCTATTCCTTCACTATCTGCTCTCTCTGCTTCTACTCTTTAGAAGACTGCTTTAAAAAAATAGAAAGAAAAAGAAAAGAAAGGCAACAGGCATGTATTTGGAGAGATCAGAGTTCTCAGTCAACTAAGCCTTGAGTGTCTCCTCTCATTCAGAAAACAGAATCTGAACAATCTGGCCATACCTTGCACAGGATCAGTGCCTCTCTCTTCTTTCCATCCCCTAAATGCAGCCACTTTTCATTAATACAAAGTCCTTCCCTGCTTGAATCACCAGGAATTTGTGTTTCTCTTCCTTTGCTTCCACAACATATGGTGTTTCTATTAAAATAGTATTTCTTACCTTGCCCCTTATCATAGTCACATGCCTAAATATCACTTTCCCTACTAATTGTCTGAGTCCTTTACTACAATTTCCAGGTATAGCATCACTAATTCTGATATTATCACTCCTATTTTGCAGATGTTAAAAGTAACCTCAGAAAGGTTAATCAATTTCCTCAAAACCACATAACGGATAAGGGACAGTGAAAATACTAGTCTGAAGACAGAATGAAATAGTGTTGGAAAGCATGGATTCTGGAATCTCTCTGCCTGGGTTCAAATTCTAGCTTTGTATTCAACAAGCTATGTGACCTAGGTGAGTTTTTAACCTCTCTGTGCTTCATTTTCTTCATCCATAAAATAAAGATAACATTGCCTACTTCCTAAAGTTGTTGTGAGAACAAATGAGTTAATGCATATAGAAAGATTAGAAACATGTCCAGCACATAGAATACACTCACTAAATCTTAGGTATTTTTGTCCATCTTTCTCCGTGTTCATATCCAGACATCACAAGCAGCCCTCACACCCCAATTTCTGACACCCGCGGGTTCTGCACATCACTTTTTCTGACCTTATCTCCTTCCCTCTCATTCTCCTGACACCCTACCACTCACCCTCCAGAATTCAAGGCCAGTCATGTCCTCATATTCTCCAACTTGTGCCTCTAAACTAAAACCCAGCTCTTCCCTGAGGATATGGCCTCCTCTTCCATTCTCTCGAAGGCTATATTGGCCTCTGGCCCTCCCGGGATGGATCTTCCTGCTCCTTAGAGCTATCTCCCTAACTTCCCTATATCCCCCTTGTGTGGGATCTCATGTCACCTGATAAAACCATCTGCTTCCCATCTTTGTTACAGTTATCTTGTGCCCCTTTTACCTTGAAGAATTTAGCTACTGATAATCCCTTTTTCTGATGCTCTTCTTTTCTTCACTTTGGTGATTTAATAAACAAATAGTCATGCTTTGAAAACCCCAAACTCTACTGCTTCATGCAACTTTTCCTCTTTTGTAATTCACCCAATCACACTTCGAGCTCATCATTACCAAGGACTACAGTTTCCCCGTATGCCTAATTTAAGAGGTGCCACATTCTGACCACCACTTCCTAAATCTCAAGACTACTTCCTCGGGTAGCCTAATTCCAGCCATCATCCTACCCCTTCACCCCCAGAATATTTGGTGCACTAATTCTCTAACCTGTCCCAATCTCATATTTCTTACATCCCCAAGGTTAGTGCCATGTCAGTGTTTATGCTCCACCCTTTAGTGCTCTTTCCCTCCTTCTCTCCACTACCACTTACTTTCTTGCACTCAGTTAAATCCCAGTCCCATTTGCAGGGACTGCACCTGCAATGAACATGTTTAAGAAAAACACACAACTGTGCTGGCAAACAATGGGGCCTGGGATCCTGGGCTATGGTGCACTGGCATACTCTCCTAGAGTATACTCAGCTAGACGGCTTTGTCATGCATTCTCGTCTTCAGTGGTGGATAGCACCTCACCAATCCTTACTCTTAGCGATGACCTTGTTTCTATTTGATTAAGAAAAGTGAAATAATATGAAAAGAACAGCCACAAGTTCCCACTACCCATCTATCCACCTTCCAGAATTTGTGCGTGTAACATTCCCTTCTCCCTATCACTGTGAGTGACTGCATGCCTGTCTAAGGCCAGCCTTCCACTGGTCTATTTGATCCCATTATTCCTCATCTATTCAAGGATGATGCTCTAGCAATTTTCCTTTCTTTCTCTTGTAGCATCAATTTTTCTCACTCTATTGGATTTTTTCCATCAAAATACAAACATACTGCTGTTTTTCCTATTTAAAAAAATCTCTCAACCATGCTTCTTCCTCTGGCTATTCCCCATTTCTCTTTCCCTAGAGCAAATTTCCTTGAAACTCTTGTCTGTACGTATTGTCACACGTGGATGTCTTCTCATTCTGTCTTGAAATCATACTATTTCCATGTCTTCTCCTACCTTTCCAAAAACGCTTATTAAGGCTACCAGTGTCATCCAATGCTAAAGCCAATGTAAATTTTCAGTCTTCATTTTCTTAATTATCATTAGTATTTACACTGTTGATCACTTTGTCCTCATTAAACACCTTTCTTAGTATGGTTTCATGGATCACACACCGACCTGGTTTCCAACAACATTTTGACCACCCTTTGTCAGTTTCTGCCCTTCCTTCCACCTTGCTTTACCTCTAAACTCTAGAGTTCCCCAGGTCTCAGACTTTAAACCTCTTCCCTATCTACTCCCACTGCCTAGATTTGATCATTCAGCCTCTGGTTTTAAATGTCATTTCTGTGCTAATGACTCCAGATTTGTATCTCTAGCCCTGTCCTTTGCTCCAAATTCAACTCATTTATCATACTGCTGGTAAACAGTCCCATAAGGATGTCTAACAGATAACTAACACTTAATATGCTTAAAATAATGCTCTTGATATTCAAACTATTATTCCCACTTTCTTCTCAATATCAGTTAATGCAACTTCATCCTTTCAATTGCAAAGCTAAAAATCCTGGAGTCACCCTTGATAGTTCCCTCTTCCCCATCCCACATCCAATCCATCAGTAAATACAGTTACCATCCCTTTGCATATACAAAGAATCTGTCCACTCTGGAGTCCCCTGCCACCATGCTTCTGCAGGCCATGATCCATCCAGGCTGGGATTATGGCAAGACCTATTGGCCTACTTCTTCCTCAACCCTCGTCACTCCAGTCTGTCCTCAGCACAGCTCTCAGAACAATGTTAAAGAGACCAGATCATTTCAGTTCTTTGATGAAACCTTTCAAGCTCCAGCTCCATCCAGGTGACCTTACAATGCCTTACTCTGACCTGCTAGGACCACAAGGTTGGCCCTCCCCCTACCTCTGGTACATCGCTGTTGTCAGCCCTGCTTACTCTTCTCTGCTCACACTGGCCACTTCACTGCTCCTGGGTCAGGACAAGCTTTCTCCTATCTTCAGACTCATTGACTTACTGTTTCCCCTGCCTGGAAAGCTTTCCTCCAAAATATGCTCGGTTCCTTAAAGTCTTTGCCTAAATTTCATCATCAGTAAGAACTCTCAGGGAGCCTGGGTGGCTCAGTTGGTTAAGTGTCTTGGTTTCAGCTCAAGTCATGATCTCATAGTCATGAGATCCAGCCCCGTGTAAGGCTCTGTGCTGAGTGTGGAGCCTGCTTAAGATTCTCTCTCCTCTTCCTCTCCCCTTACCTGTATTCTGCTTGCACTATCTCTCTCTCAATAAAAAACTAAAACTAAAAATAAAAAAAAACAAGAACTTCTCTGGACATCTTATCTAAAACTTCAACCCTCTTTGAAGGGTTTCCCCTTTTCTATACTCTCCCAGGCACTGCTCCTTTTCAAGCATACTATATATTTTATTTATTTATTATTGTCTTCCAGACTGTGTTCTATGAGGGAGAGGAGTTTTGTATGTTTCGTTTCCTGCCTGACGCAAAATAGATGCACAATGAACAGTCGTTGAATAAATGGTAGTCATTATTGTCTATCTTTCACTCCTCTTTACCCCACCACTCTGGGCTGCTGAAATGGCTTGTGCTGCCTCTACTGGGTGCCTCTTTCACACTCCCCCACCTCACTCCTCTCGCCACTTTGGCCTCCATCCATCCCCATCCAGCTTTTCTAGTGTGTGTGCATCCCTTTCCCCTGAAGACTCTCCTAGTCTCTGGCTGGTGGGCTTTTCTCCCTCAAGTCTCAGTTTAATCTCAGGGCACCTTCCACAACCAGCCAGACCACCCTGTCTAGTGTGGCTCACACCCCCCCACCCACAACTCCCTTCTACTATTCCCTTTACCTAGATTATTTCCCTCCAAACACTTATCAAACTGCAATTACCTCATTTATTTTTATGCATGTTTCTTTTCTACAACCCCATTGAGAGTGTGCCATGCTTATAGGCAGAGAAAGAGTAAGGAATAAGCAAATAATAGACCCTTAAGTGCATGAAGGGATGCATGAAAGGGAGTTTGGATCTGCTGCAGCCTCTGAAGCCATCAGCTGTCCCTCACTACCCCTAGGAACAGGTGTTGTACAGAAGCAATGATAAGGACCAAACAAGAGCTCCTAAAACATCTGGCTGCCAAAGCTGAGTGATCTTGCCTCCTGCTCTTCTTAGCCTGTCCTTGGTCTTCCTCGGGAGCAATTTCTCTATCTCAGTTTTGTGGGAGTGAGGGGACTCCTCTCCATCAAGCAGCATCATCTCAGGCAATATTATTTGAAAGGGCTTAAGAAGCAAGAAATAACTCATCCCAAAATAACCCTTACTTGGCTTCCAGCTGCTCTGAACAGCTGGATGCTTTTTCTGAGCCAGATATCTTCTGTTGGGAAGCTAATAAGATGGGGAGAAACCAAACACACTGAGATATGCTAAATGGGGTCATTGTCGTTAATTCCCTTAGGAAGATAAATGCCACTGGCTTTCTCCATGCAGATTTTCAGTAAAAAGCTTTAAACAGTGTGCTTAGCATTGGGCTGAGTATGATCAAAGAATCATGAGTAGCCGTTCTCATGAAATTTATAAACTAGATGTGCTGAGAAAAATGGCACACATTGGATAATTAGCAAACAATATGATGGAACGTAATTAAGCACTAACTAGTGTCATTCAGATTCAGAGAGGATTGAGGGCTAGAGTCTTTAAAAAAGGCCTCTTAGAGGAATTTCAAGCTACATTTAGAAGGGTATAGAAAGTTGAAGTAAAGGAAGGCCATCCAGAGGGGAAAACATTTGCACAGTCTCAGTGGTGGAAATGAATGTTGGGTGGTGAAACTGGCCCAATCAGATTTAGGAGTGTCAGGGCGGGGGGTAAATTTTAGAATCCAGATACCTAGGTGTGTCCCAAATTTACCACTCATGCAGCATTAGCACAAAAGTCCTTAACCTCTCAGAGCCTTTTTCCTCACCTGCCAAGTAGAAGTATTACCTGCATTTCTTCCTTACATACCTCAGAGAGCCCTGGTGGGATCAGAGGAGGTGCTGGTGTCAAAGGCTTGTGCCCGCAGAGGACACACAGGATGTGAGACAGCTGTGGGCATGGGGCCAGCCCACCCATAGCTTGAAAGCCAAACTGATATTTAGAATGTTTGCCTTGGGAACCAGTAAAGGTGATAGCTTAGACGTAACAGGACGCACACTTGGTGGAAACATTTCTTTTCTCATGTTGGATAGAAGATGGCTGGTAAGCCAGGGCCACAGGCTAGCAAACAACAGCAGCTTCATGCTCAACAAGTGAGAGATTTTATAAAGGGCATCACCCTAGGATTGAAAAGGCATCTGGTACTCTTTCAGGAAAGCTATTATGCTTTAAAGTTACATTTTTTTCTGTTCCCTGGATTTCTTATAGTATTGTCTCTGGAAACAAGAGTTTGGCAACTTTCTGTGGTAAGGCTTTGTTACCTCCTAAATATCGCCATCCATATTCAGAGTATAAGCAAACCACCAGTTGTTTTGGCATTTTGCTAGCCTCCAAGCAGGAAGACATGAC